>NC_143056.1:123923712-124226742 GCF_052426305.1 Pelodiscus sinensis | reverse complement strand
AACCCCCCCCCCCACCCCCAAGTAGCTCAGGATGGTTCTTTCCAGAATATAACTTTGCTACCTGTCATGGATTTGCTAAACTCGGTGATGTAAATAACACCACTTATGTTTCTTGCCAACTGTTGCACTGTACAGCCCGTTGCATTCTGTTATAATAAAACTCAACTTGAGTCACCTTGTCTGGTTTTGCTTTGGCCATTGACAGCCTGGGCTCTATCTTCTGTAAAGGAAGGGCTGTGCTTTGTCTCTGCAGCATGCAGCCAGTATTGTTTGCTGTCTCTATCTAGGGCCGGCATGGTGGTGGCCGCTCTGTAAATGTATGTAAATAATATAACTCAAGCAGATGTCTCTTGGTTCTCACTCCTGTAACCCCGACAGGGACAGGTGTGAAATTTGCCAGTGCCAACTTCACACACACGGAATCGATTCTTTTGGGATAACGTCTACTGGTTTTCACACGAGACCTTGTTTTGATGCTTCAGAAGAAGGTGAAAATTGCTCCAGCATCCCGGGAGTGGACCGTTCAGCAGTGCAGACAAAAGAAGCTGTAATTTCTACTGCTTTCACTTGCATGGGGTTTTCAGCAGACCAGATGACCCAGTTTGGTAAGTCACACAGGGCTCTGTATTTCTCTCATGGGCTACGTCTACACTGGCCCCTTTTTCGGAAGGGGCATGCTAATTTTGAAAGTGGGAATAGGGAAATCCGCGGGAGATTTAAATATCCCCCGCGGATTTAAATAAACATGTCCGCCGCTTTTTTTCCGGCTTGGGGAAAAGCCGGAAAAAAAGCGTCTAGACTGGCCCGATCCTCCTGAATAAAGCCCTTTTCCGGAGGATCTCTTATTCCTACTTCGAAGCCGGAAAAAAAGCGGCGGACATGTTTATTTAAATCCGTGGGGGATATTTAAATCCTCCGTGGATTTCCCTATTCCCACTTTCAAAATTAGCATGCCCCTTCCAAAAAAGGGGCCAGTGTAGACGTAGCCATGGTGTGTGTGTGTAATTCTTGTTGCCTTCCATGTGAGTTTCTGCTGCAACATGGGGAGGGCCTCTCTTTCTAAAATGTTGTGAGCTGGATGCATGTTGTAAGATGGCAAGAAAAAGGGTCCATGTCTCCAGACACACCCTTCTGCAGAATTAAACATCTCTCCTGGATCAGACTTTTTGACTGTCTAATCCCAGGGCAATACCAAAAGTTCTCTCTTCCACCTGAATGTGGAGAGCTATAACTCTTCCCCCACACTTCTAACTGTACAGTTATGACAAGGAAAACAGATTGTGGGAAACTTTTATTACATTTGAACACAGCCAGAGGTGAGAGGATCCATAGAGTCATGCTTGATGTGTGTGTTTGAAGCAGGAAAACTTCTCTCTGCCCATTTTCATTGCTGTTATGGCTTTGGTGGAGAAGGCCCTTAATGAGGCTCCATCAGGAGGTGACATCCTACAGAAGCATGACATGCACAAGGGAGTCACTCCTGCCAGCACCTTGCAAAGGAACCAGCTTCTAATTAAATTCACAGTGAAGAGACCATGTTGAGCCTTCCACCACGCCGAGCAGTCAGCGTGGGTGACACTAACTTGGTGATGTTGATCCTTAGAGTGCCGAATTAGAGCTCTGAGCGCTGGAAGGCCGGGCGCTCTCTCTCCTGCCCCAAAAATGATCTACGACAAAACCATCTCCAGCCACAAAGCACCTGAAGTTGTTTCTCACCCAAGACTTAGGCCACCTGCCTGCTGCTCCTGCCCAGTAATCCTACCTCCTGTCTGGTGCAGCTGTTTATATACCTCCTATGTATGTCCTGTTCACATGCTGCATTTCCCCTCCTCCCCCCCCCCCCCCGCCGGCCCGGAAGTGGTAGCTGGGGAAGACAAGTCATGTTGTGGGTTTGAGCTAAGGGAGATAGGGGGAGGAGGATTCTGGAATTCCTCCTCTGAAGAGGCCTCTCTGGGCTCCACCTCCCAGCAGGCAGAAATCTTCCCAGGCACTGCCGGTCATCCTCAAGCCCTGGAAATGAGCCAATTCTCAGCCAACAGCTGTAAAGCTGTTCAGTGTTTTGAAGTACATCAGTGGGGAGTGAGGGGGACAATGACAGAAGCCAGGCAAAAGCCAGCTTTTCCAAAAGCCGCACAACAGCATCGTTCCAGGAAGTTTCCAAGGAGGTGATGGTGACACAGGCGTCCTGCCCCAGGGGCTGTTCATCTCGCCCTGTCCAGTCCCCAGGGGACCAGCTACTTTGTTCTGGGTTGTTCCTGCATGAGCTGATCCTTGCCAGAGGGGCTAGGGCTTAGCTGATGTTTGTTGACAAGGGTCAGTCTCAGGGTGGGTCAGTAGCCCTGGCCGCTGCCTCACCTCCCGCCGCAGCCTGGCTGCTCCTGGAAATGACCCCTGCAAGCTGGTGGGTTGCTCAGCTGCTCCCATCAGTCTTCCAGCAGCTCATCTTTCTGACGTCACCTTCCGGGCTGAGTTGGATGGCGCCGAGATTTTCCATTGCTGCCGCCGGCAGCAGCTTGGCGTTGTCTGGACATGATGCTCCAGAAACAATGCCCTCCTTTCCCATCATTTCAGATACTGGGATGTGCTGCTGGGAATGCATGTCCCTCTAGTCCCGTCCCTCCCCTTCCTGCTACAGAGCCTTGTGAAAGGGCCTCTTGCAAACCTACCCGTCCCCTGGGCATCTCCTGGGACCCAGCTCCCCCTCAATCCACATTGTCCATCCACTGTCCATCCGAACCCAAAGCGAGAGAGAGTCTGAGCTTAGTTCACCCCTGCATGGGGAAGCAGCATTGGAGGGATTCCAGTTTGCACTGCTCGCCTCTCTGGGCTTCCAGCAGGATGGGCAGCTTGAGTGGTAAATAACCACTACAATAGTTAACTGATTAAACAATTCAAATTATACTGGGTAACTGGTTAAACATTGGCAGACCGGCAGGGGACAGCCGGCATCCTACCTGCTGGCCAACCACAACTAGGGGATGAGGTTCTGCCAACCTCTCCAGCATGTCCAGGGGCAGGGTCCTGCTGGCCCAACACAGCTGGGACTGGAGTCCCACCTGTTCATCCAGGCTGCTCGGGTGCGGCCAGGGTGCAGCCTGCCAGCACGATGCACACCCAGCAGCCATGGCGCAGTTGGCCATCGACGCAGACACTGGGTAACTGGTTAACCTTTTGCATCCCTACCTGGAGTGTGCTGGTTCAGCACCTGCCCCCCTCTCCCTGCAGCTGTGTTTGTTGCATCTATTTTCCTAGCCCACCTGAGGGAGCCCACAGTGGGGAGGACATGGCCCCCTTCCCGAGTCGTCTTCCCGCTGAAGCCCTGTGTGCTAGTGAACGATTTCCATGTTAGGTCTCTATTTTACTGCTGCTGTGCCCCATCAAGCCATGTCCACTGAGTGAAGGGGATGAAATGGCTTCTCTGGACATCTTGTGTTTTGGGAAAGTCAGTGTGTGTAAAACAGCTGCCCTCTGGCTGGCAGAGAAGGGGCTAGAAACTGGCCACCCCTTCTCCCCCCATTCCACCGCCCCTCCCTCTTGTCCCCATCTGGGCAAGCAGGCTAAGAACTAGAAGAGCCTGGCCACACAGGTGAGCCATGTGGCTCAGGGCTGAGGTATGTTAGCACAGGGGGAACTTACCCTGAGGGTGGCCTGTGCTGTATCTATTTGGTGAGAAAACAGATGTGAGTCTCCAGGGCTGGTCATCTGGCCCCTCTCCCTCGCACCCAATCCCCCAGAAACCTTGCAAAGCAAAGGAGAATGCAACCACCCCACACACACCTCGGCCGGGGGAGGAGCTGCTGTCGTGGCCTCACAGCCAGGAGGGAGAATAACGGGTGTGATGGCTAAGATGAGCTCAGTGACCTTCCTGTGCAGACCCAACCCCAGACTATTGGGAGAGGCTGTGGGAAGGCGGTTTTGCCTGGAGTTTGCAAAGGACAATGCTAGGCCTCTCCTATAGCCCAAGGAAAGACTGTTTTGTGCCACTCCCAATGGCCTGAATTATGTGAGATGGGCCCTGTGTTTTGTGGTCCAGCAGCCAACCCGGAGGACGAGTGCCCTATTGGGTAGGACTCCCTGGCTTGCAGACTGCTTGGGCAATAGCCACTTACATCTCTAATCTTGCATTAGGGGTCACTTCATTGTCATTGCCTTTGACCCCTTCTCACAGCGGGGCTCCCTCTCAGGCTGGTGCAAAGTGCTCTTCAGTCTATGCTAATGGAGGGGAGCACCCTTCAAGCATTGGGTACGCACGGCCAGCAGAGAGACATGCAGCTAACGCTAGCAACACCTGGACAGGGAAACCAGATCATTAACCCACTTCGTTCTGTGTTGAAAGCCTCATCAAAAAGATACATTGGCCAGATCGAAAAACTCCAAGGCAGGAACAAACAAATGTTCAAGAGCCCCAGGCATTCCATTCCCTTACTCCAAGGCTATGTCTAGACTGCAGGCTTCTTTCAAAAGAGGCTCTTTCGAAAGATCGCGTCTAGACTGCAGGCGGATCTTTCGAAAGAGCAATCCGCTTTTTCGAAAGAGAGCACCCAGCGAGTCTGGATGCTCTCTTTCGAGGAAGCCCTATTTACATTGAAGAACGCCTTCTTTCGAAAGAGGAACTTTCGAAAGAAGGCGTTCTTCCTCGTGAAACGAGGTTTACCGCCATCGAAAGAAAAGCCGCGTTCTTTCGAAATTATTTCGAAAGAACGCGGCTTGAGTCTGGACGCAGGGGAAGTTTTTTCGGGAAAAGGCTACTTTTCCCGAAAAAACCCCTGAGTCTGGACACAGCCCAAGTGCTGTTGTGGCTTTCTGCTGGGATTAGAAGCGTCATTGTCTAAGTGGGCTTGACTGCTGTCCAGACCCTCCCCAGCCTCACCACTCTTAGACTTCTTTTCTCCTCACACCCGCCTGTCCTGCTGGATAGTAATTTCCTCCACTCCCTGCCCCCTCGCTGCCACTGCATTGCCTGCTCCCAGAAAAAGTTGGCAAGAACTTCCCAGCTAATGTCAGCCAGACATTTCACACCCCTCGGCTCAGTTTAAAATAACAATGGGGTCACGAGGCACCGGTTTTTGTGCTGGAGGAAATAAAGGCCTCAGCCTTGTGGTCTAAAGCGCCAGATGATTTCCCCGCATTGAACCAGAATGCCGGGGGCATGACTAAAGGAGAGTTCAGCATGTCTCTTATGCCTCCTTCTTTACAGGGCAGGGAACATGGTGGGTAAAGGGAGGAAGTAGGGGTTGCTATTGATATCCTATTGCTCTTCAGGGCTGAGGTGAGCCCTTAGGATCACAGGGTTGGAAGAGACTTCGGGAGGTCACCGAGTCCAGCCTCCTGCCCAAAGCAGGACCAATCCCAACTAAATCATCCCAACTAGGGCTCTGTCAAGCTGGGACTTAAAAACTCTAGGGATGGAGATTCTACCACCTCCCTAGATAACCCATCCCAGTGCTTCCCCACCCTCCTAGTGAAATAGCTTTTCCTAATATCCAACCTAGACCTCCCCCACTGCAACTTGAGACTCTTGCTCCTTGTTCTGCCATCCGTCACTACTGGGAACAGCTCCTCTCCATCCTCTCTGGAATCTCCCTTCAGGAAGTTGAAGGCTGCTATCGAATCCCCCCCACCCCCCTCCGCCCATTCTTCTCTTCTGTAGACTAAACAAGCCCAAATCCCTCAGCCTCTCCTCGTAGGTCATGTGCTCCAGCCCCCTAATCATTTTGGTTGCCTTCCACTGGACCCTCTCCAATGCGTCCACATCCTTTCTATAGCAGGGACCCAGAAGTGGACGCAATACTCCAGATATAGCAATGCCAGGCCTCCCACTATAGACACACTTCCCTTGCCAATGTTCACACAGGCCAGTGAGGGGTTAATGCCCATGAAGTCCAGGGAAGGAGGAACATTCCGTTCCTGGCCAGTGCTCTCTCTCAGTGTTGGTGTGGGAAGATCTGGGGGGTGTCTAACCAAGGCAGTTTGCCTAGCTCCAAAAGCAGGCAAGCTCCTTATGGCCCACTTAAACTGCAGATCGCCCTGCCCAGTTCCATTCACCCCAAAGGCTGGTAGCTTATAACATGAGGCTTGAAACAAAGCAAAGGATAGTTGTGTGGTGAGGCTACTAGCTTGGTATTCGAGATCTGGGTGCATTTCCCAGCACTGCTGGTATGACCTTGGGCAAGTCACTTAATATCTGTGCCTTGGCTCTCTGTCAGATGGAGATAGGATGTCCTTTCTGGGAAGGTCTGTGTCTCACTGGGTGTATGTACAGCACCTGGCACAGCAGAGACCCTAGCTGGGCCTGGAGCCCCAGCTGCAGTACTGTTGTGAATGAATAAACCTAAGAACTAAGAGGTGGTCAGTTCGGAAGCAGAGAGCTAGGCAAAGCGCTGGCTCCTGATGCCGCAAGTACAGAAGTTCTAAATTCTTCTTTGGCCAGGCAGAAAACGGCCTTCAGCCCTGGAGGGTCTTTGTCCTGAACTGACCCCTTCATTTTTTTTTTTTTTTTGATTGCAAAAGGAATTCAGAAATGGGTTTTAGCCAGAAGCCTGGGGTATCTGCTGCCCTTATTTAAATCTCTAGCCACATCCCAAAGGTCGGCAGGCTGTTTGTCTTGCTTGTGGGCTATAATTAGAGAACAACTATTTCTGTCAAACTCAAATGATTTGCAACCCTCGCGAGGCACTTTGCTGGTGGGGGTTCCTTTGGCCGGCTCACAGCTGCGCGGCAGAAGCTTGATGGAACATTTGGGGTGGGGCTGAGCGTCCTGCAAGCCATTCCTGGAGAAAAGCAACAGCCAAGTTGTCCGCCGTGATGGTTTCCAGCCCTGCACTTGACAGTGAGGTGACGGCTGTGAGCTGGAGCCCTCCAGCTGATATTTTCATGAGTGACATGTCCCGAGTTTCTCTGGGACGCTTTCAGACAGACGGGGCCCAGCATCTGCCGCCATGTAGAGTTCTCCCCTGCAAGAAGAGGGGTGGTGCGTGTTGGTCACGTACTCCTGGCTTCCGTCTACTTTGTGGGGTCTCTGCAGCAGGGGCCTGGAGGAGGGTGAAATGAATCAGCCCACTCTGGGTGTTTAAGACAGGAGAAGGTACCCCATGGCTGAGCTACTGCCCGCTGATATCAATGGGCCTCTTTCTAATGATGCCAATGGATCATGCCCTAAGTGCTCATGAAAGAACGTGACCAGTACCACTGGCTTAAGGCAGGCATGCCACAGGCAAAGGATATATGTCGCTTCTTGCAGAGCCCTGCCAGGACACTTCACTCCTGACCAGCAGCACCGCTGCTAATGTAATGCTGCACTTCCTACCTCAGCTCTACCTGTGCACCTTAATCTTCCCCTGGAATTCTCTTCCCGTCGCCACAGACACCACAGTGTGCAGAAGCAGTTGCATAACATTACTCCTTTCGCACTCTCCCACCTTCTCCCTCCACAGCTTTGCCATGTCTGTAAAAGGTGAGTCTTTTACAACTCCTGCCCTAAACTCTTCTGTGGTTCTGTTGCAAGCTGTTCAATATTTGCCGTTTGCAATTATGCAGCCAAAGGTGGCTGCTTTTCCCCATTAGTGAGGGAAGGGTCCCTGTAGATTTTGTCAGTTAGGATGCATAGTGTGCAAACTAGCCCAGATCCTCCTGAAAGGAGGACTCTGTCTAAAGGGAAGTCACTATTAGGGCTTGTTTTCACTGTGCAGAAGATAGACACTGCCGTGGCTCATTTTCCAGAGTTTGATTTAGTGGGTCTAGTAAAGACCTGCTAAATCAAACTCAGAGGGTGCTCCCATCAGCACTGGTACTCCTGCTCCAGTAAGGGAAGCTGATGTAAGTGTTTCCTCCTATCAACCTCTCAATGTGGAGACCACGTGGAAACTCGAATTAAGGTACATCCCGTATCTTAATTTGACCTTCCCCTATAGTGTAGTATAGACCTGGCCTTCATCTCATTCTGCATGTCACACCAGCCAGACAACTGTTCAGTTAATAAAAGTCAATTGAACCTCATTTTCCTTTCAGAATGAGATTTTTTTTTGGGGGGGGGAGGGTGAGTTACCTCCAGGTGTGATAGATCAGCCACAGCTTAATATCTAGAAATAGCTCAGTATCTCTTCTGCTGCTTGCTGGAAACGCATGACTCCTTGGGGACAATTGCTGCTTAGTTTTACGTGATGATCCTTTGAGCCAAGAGAACTCTGTGTTCCTTCTGGAATAACCTGCTGAGTAGACAGAGCATCTTGTCAGCAAACTCTGTTTCTCCCTTGCAGGAACATGCCAATACTCGTTAGAAATCCTGTCCATCCTGGCATGTTTTTTGAAACTAAAACCCTAGGATGCTGCAGGAATGGATAACTCTACAGCTGGCAAATCTCTGGCACCCAGCTGCGGCTTTGGAGCTGATGTTGCTGGCTGATGGTAATCGTATGTGGATTGCAGATGGAAGAGAAAATACTTTTCCTGAACAGAACAGCAGATTTTTAAAAAAGTCAACCTTCAAACCAAAACTATGGCTTAATAATTGAGGTCTCTGGTTGAAGGCCCATCCTGTCCAAGGAAGAAACCAATGTATCAGCTGGAAATCTTTGCAATGTATTTTCTTGGGAGACACCTTTGTTTATGCATTGCATAGTCTGAGTTCCTTGTCTCTGTTCTTAGCTCTGGAGATGCGTCCATGAGTCTGACTCCTGTTCCTTAAGGGTCCTTCTGCAATGGCTGCATCATCCCCAGTGAGCAATCCAACCTCCTTCATGTTGCAACCCGCTGTTAGGGTTGATTGTACAGTCAGAGCAGAACAATGGCCTAGAGACTCACCATCCTGAATATCTCCTGTTAGGCCTAGTTCTAGATGGCCCAGCCTGTTGTGTATCCTACTCTGGCACAAAGCGGGCAGAAATGGCCCTGGAGAATAACTCCAGCTCATGGGACGCTGTGGCTGGTGTGCAATTTCCCCAATGACACTAACATAGGCCTCCTCTTTGCCCCTGGTATGGGACATGTCAGGAGAGGGTAGCTCATAAGGGACTAGTGCGGTTAGAAAATAGTGCGGGGCTGTCATTCACACTGCGGGCAAAGACGTTCCCAGGCAACCTGCCACTACAAGAGCTGCAGCTGTGGCTGAATCCCGCCGCAGGTAGGAAGAATCAACAGGAGCTAGGAGGCTACCAAAGGACAAACGTCCCTGTACACAAAGTAACAGAAAACCTGCCATGATGTAGAAGCAAAGTAGTTAAGTGAGAGCCAAATCTGGCTCAGTCGGGTGGGGCAGAAGGGGGAGCTTTGCAGGAGGGAAATTCATTGAGGTTTCGTTTTCCCAGAGTTTATCATAAAACCCTTTCAAAGGCTGACAAGCACTGTAATGTCTGCTCTGGAGATGATTTATCAAGATTTCAGAGATTAAAAAGAAAACCAGCCATTTTTTTTAAAAGCTCCTCTTCATTCAAATGGCTCCATTGTGTCTCATGTATTAAGGAGCATGGTCAGGCACTCAGGGTTATATTGTGATAGAGCACTTGAGCAGTCATAGGACATTCTTGTCCACTTGAGGCCAGGTCTACACAACAGGGGAAGGTTGAATTAAGACACGCAACTGCAGCTACGTTGATTATGTAGCTGGAGTCGATGTACTTTAATGCGAGTTTCTGCGTGGTCTCCACTGTCGGAGGTGGTTGGGGGTCAAACGCTCCCATCAGTTTCCTTTACTCCTCCTGAGGAGCAGGAGTACCATCCACAATGAGGGTGCCCTCTGAGTTTGATTTAGCAGGTCTTCACTAGGTCTGCTAAATCGAACTCCAGAAGATGGATCACGTCAATGTTGATTTTCATGTAGTGAAGACATGGCCCAATCTATTTAGCTGAGTCTTGAAAGAGACAAGGTGAGTGAGAGAGACCACTTTTGAGCTTACACAGCTTGTTAGTGTGTTATAGATTGGTGTAATAGACCAAAATCCAGTGTTTCTAGGCAGTCCATGATTTTTAGTGTATAGCAGCTATAAACTCCCAGGCTCATCTTTTGAAAATATTGTGCAATTTTCTCCCCCCCCCCCCCCACACACAAAGCAATCACTCCATATCTGACTCATCCGTTCTCCTCATCAAAGGAAACCTGCCCACTGCTTTCAAAAGACAAGCAAGTTCAAGAGCTTAAATTCGTAACTTTGCTAGACCCTAAAAGTCATGGTCTTAATGAAGACACTGGATAGATGATTTATTAGAACAATCTGTGACCCACTAACCCCCCGTTTTTGTCCTATGACTTCAGGAGTGATTATTGATATGCAGCGTAGTTGTAGCTGCGTCGGTCCCAGCACATGAGAGGGACAAGGTGGGTGAAATAATATTTTTATTGGCCCAACTTGTGTTAACTTCTTATGCAAGGCAGGGTTCAGACATGCTGAGGCCAATGTCAAGTTTCAGAGACCCCACAGCATTATAAAAAATGCAATTTAATAATTGTTTGTACTTTTTTGCATTTTTGTGCGTGAATCCTGCATTGTACTTATGCTAAGCAGTATGTTCTTCCCTGTATTTAGGTCTGAGTACCTTTCCCAGACCTGAAGTAGTTTGGAAGTTTGGCTCTTTCACCATGGCCCCCACCTTACCCACCTTGTCTCTCTGCTTTTGTGAAACACATGACTGGGCTTAATCCAAAGGCAATGGGATGAGATTCTATATGGCTTGTGTTAGAAGGTCAGACTAAGTGATCACTCCAGATTTAAAGTCCATGAGGGTCCCAGGCTTCTACCCTGCTTATTTACGGGAGTGGGAGGGGTGAATTAGGAAAGCAAGAAGGAATCTTTCTTTTTTTTCTTTCTTCCTCCTAGCACTTTTCTATGTAAAGAGCTTTAAACCCTTAGGCTGTGTCTACATTGGCCCCTATTCCGTAATAGGGATGCAAATGTAGAACTTTGGAATAGGCAAATCCGCAGGGGATTTAAATATCCCCCACGGCATTTGCATTTTCATGGCTGCCACTTTTTTCCGGCTTGTAGATAAGCCAGAGAAAAGCGCCAGTCTGGACGCGATCCTCCGGAAAATAAGCTCTTTTCTGGAGGATCTCTTATTCCTACTTTCAAGAGATCCTCCGGAAAAGAGCTTATTTTCTGGAGGATCGCGTCCAGACGGGCGCTTTTCTCCGGCTTATCTACAAGCCAGAAAAAAGCGGCAGCCATGAAAATGCAAATGCCACGGGGGATATTTAAATCCCCCGCGGATTTGCCTATTCCAGAGTTCTACATTTGCATCCCTATTACGGAATAGGGGCCAATGTAGACACAGCCATAGAGATGCAAATCAGTCTCTAAGGCCGAAAGAGCCATGCAAGCGGGCTTCAATTCTGTGGCAACAGAGTGGTAGGGTGTTGCTGATCTCTCACCCACCCTTGCAAAATGATTTAGAGTTGAGGTAAGCAGTAGGGTGACCATATTTCCCAAAGGAAAAAATGGGACACAGTGTGGGGCTGGCAGCTGTTGGCTTGAGCCTCTCCCCACTGAGGGCTGGCCCGAACTGCTTGTCCAGGCCTTGCCTTTCCCTTGCACACAGCTGGGAGTGGGGTCGCTGCTTGCAATGTATAGTCAACCTGTGGAACTCCTTATCAAAGGATAGTGTGAAGATCAGGTCTTCAACAGGGTTCAGAAAAGAACTAGATAATTCATGGAGGACAGGTCCATCAATGGCTATTAGCCTGGATGGACGGGAATGGTGTTCCTAGCCGCTGTCAAAAGCTGGGAATGGGTGACAGGGGATGGATCAGTTGATGATTACCTGCTCTATTATTCCCTCTGGGGAACCTGGCATCGGCCATTGTTGGAAGACAGGGCATTGGGCTGGATGAACCTTTGGTCTGAGCCAGTCTGTCCGTTCCTATGTTCTCATGAATATCCCATCCAAAATGGGACATACAGTCACTCTAGTGAGAAGTGGGTGATGAAAAATATTGCTAAGTCCCATCCCAAATTTCAAAGGCCTGCCCTGGATTTGGGCACATGCAAATACAGGTGCACAGATAGCTCTTTACATTCCCACCGCACAGCCATGCTCCCTGAGATACACCCAACCCCAAAAGGAAGGATTTAAAGGTTGCTTTTGGGCTCTTTCAAAGCCACACCTGTGAAAAGGAGGGAGCTAAGGAAAAACATAGGCATGTAATTTTAAATATCTCATCGAAACACTTTGCAAGCCCCTTAATCAAAAGAGCCGGAGGCTTTTTTAAAATGCCTTCCACTTAATCCCTAATGAGTAAGACTGGCCCCAATCACTTCCATTATTAGTGTTCTGAGCCGTTATGGTACTCCTGGTCCTTCTGTTAAATGTGCAAAGCAGGTTGGTTTTAGCTCACAGAACTGGTTTAAGCTCACAATAGGGGCTGGAACCCAGATCTGGAAAAGGCAGCCTTATCGTGGATCTCTGTTCAAAGAAATAACCCGCGCACACACATAGAGGTCCTTTTGGGACCAGGGAAGTGGGTGGGCATAAGCCCACCCATGGCTATAGGACCCTCCCCCAGCCTACCCACTGAGTCCAGGAAACCAGATAAGTACTTGGAATAAAGAAAAAGAAAAGCAGGGCAGGCATGAAAGGCAAAGGGTCAAAACAAGGGAACTGGAAGGGGATACAGAGTGGAGCCCAGGACAGCGCTTACTGCTCCTCCCACACTTGCAGGATCAAAAGCAGGATGTTAAAAACCTTGTTTTATTTTTTTATTCTTTTATCCCTCTGAGACTTAGTGATATTTTGCACATTTATTTTTTCTTTACCACCTCCCATCTGGCAGCATGTGGCACAAGGCACAGTCTCCCCATCACTTTGTAAGGAAGGCCGACCTTTTCCAGGATGGAGCCTGTACTGTATTTTTTCCTCTGTGGAGATGAAAGACCCTAACCTCTCAAAGGGTTATCCACCACCACATTACATGGCACTCTGTGTTCTTCATACTCAGTGCTTACTCCAGCAGGGCTGAATGAACTGTAGAGACACGATTAAAATGTCCTTGCTTTACACCAGACCAAGACAGGACTGAGTACGTGTCACGTTACTGGATTTTGAGGGGAGCAGCCAGATCATTGCTGTACCCATGGGGGGTGTTGGTCCCAGAAGTGGCACAAAGGGGGGCCATGTGAGGTGTCAGAAGCCTACTTTCTTCTGATTCCATATATGCTATTCATGCAATTGTATAATGTCAGTATGTGAAGTTATAAGCATGTACTTTGTGTGGATACCAAATGTTTCTCTATATGTGGTTGAACTATGGGCAAAGCAGCTCAGTCTATGGACATGCTAACAAGCAAAGCTCTGGAACAATAGCCCTCTATAGGCCAAGGACACACCTCAAGAGTGATGACTCATACCTAGGGGCTACCAGCAGGGAACACAGGGATAGGCCATGGGCCAGGTGACCTGCTATAGCCAAGAAGAGACCAGGAAGGAGGGATAAATAGGCCATGTGGCTGACTCCATCTTGGTTCTCAGCTCAGCAATTCATCCCAGAGGCAGCAATGTAGGGATCGAAGAGCCGGAAAGAACTGTGGACCCATCCTGATCCTAGGATGCGCAACAAGAACTTTTAAACCAGCAGCTGTGATGTCTCTGCTAGAGCCTGCATCGAGAACTGGGAGATTCGATGCATGTAATGTACTATCCTTTAACAACCTTACTCTCATGCTTTTCTTTATTGTAGTAATAAACCTTTAGATGTTAGATGCGAAAGGATGGGCTCAGCATGATTTGTGGGTAAGATCCAGAGGGTAAATTGACCAGGGATCTGTGGCTGGTTTCTTGGAACCAGACAGAACTTGTTCAGGGTAGGTGGGATTGAGTTCTAAGACCCCCCCCCACCGGAGTATGAGGCCCGGGGCCATCTGGGGCACGGATATTGCTGGGGTGTCGGAGGGGTTTTGCTCGTGAGGCTTCAGGTAGGCTGCTGAAGTGCTCTGTGGGACTGGTTTGTGGCCTGTTTGGGAAGGTCACCAGTCTGGGGGCTGTAAGGAACCCCGAATTTGAGCAATTCGCCCGGAGCGGATGCCCTCAGCTGTGCCCAGACGCGGCCCGGTCCGTCACAGTACGCAGGGACAGAGAGAAGGGAGGGAGGGTCCAAAAGCAGCAGAGAGTCCTATGCAAGCGGAAATAATGTGCAAGGAATGAGCAAAACAGGGCCATATCTAGGCAAACCCCATGGCCACTGGCTAACGCAGGACATAGGACTACCTGCTGCACAAATGCAAACCTGCATAACTTGAGCTAAACAAACATTTCTATAAGGCGCTAAGGCTTAGAGCCTATAGCCCAGGGATGGGGAACCTAAGGCCTGGGGGCCAGATGCAGCCCCTGGCTTGCCTGGATCCAGCTCCCAAGGCTCAGCTTTGGGAAGCCCACACTAGCGCTTCAGCCTCCCTGCCACCCCACTACCAGGCTGAAGCACACAAAATCTGCTAGCCTGGATCCCACCAGGCTCTGGTGTGTGAAGGAAATGTGGGGAGTGTCTTTCTCCTCAGCTGGGGGCCACATCACTGAGGGTTTGTTTGGGTTTGCTTCTCATTTGTGTGCAGCCCCTTTCTGACTTTTCTGTGGGCCAGCGGCCCCCGACCCAAAAAAGATTCCCCACCCCTGCTATAGCCCATGTCAGAGAATTGTTTGAGAATTTGTCTGACATATTCCATCCGGCAAAGTGCAGTTGGGCACATACCTATTGAGAAAATGTGAAGTATTGTGCATTACTGAAGTCTGGCTGGGGACTCTGTTTCTCCAGTGCTACTGGAGCCTGGTGTTTGGGCCTTAGGTCAGTGGTTTTCAAACTGTTGTGACCCAGTGCTGGGTGGTGGAATGTCACGCTCTGGGTCTTGTTGCTGCAAAGGGACCACCTGACCAGTGGAGGTGCTAAGGCAGCTGCCTGCCCTGGCACCACAGTCTGTGCTGTGCCTAGAAGTGGTTGGCAGCAGGCCCAGCTCCTACGTGGGGGTGGGGAGCGCACAGGGCTCCATGCACTGCTTCTGTCCCGAGCACTAGCTCCGTACTCCCATTGGCTGGGAACCTGCTGCTGGTTGGTCCTGGGGCACAGCATGTTCTGCAGTGCTAGGAGAGGCAGGTACCTGCCTTAGCCTTCCTGCTGCACCGCTGGCCTGGAGCTGCTCAAGCTAAGCCCCTCCTGCCCCAGCCTTGACCCCTCCCCCAAAGCCGTAGCCCTCTCCTGCACTCCAATGCTCTCATCCTCAGCCCCACCCAGGAGCCCACACTTTAGTCAAATTATATTGGGTCATGGGCATCCAGAATTTTCTCCAACTGGGTCACAAGAAACAATGTTTGAAGACCACTGCCTTCGATGATGCAGCCAGCACTAACTCCCAGCTGCTTGATTCTTGTAGCTCATCATGGAAACGCACAGAAAATCCCTACACCTGTTACACTGCATGGAGCGAGGCAGTACCATTGCCCTTCCCATTTAAGTGTGGGAAGAAAACAGACACCAACAAATACATTTTAAACAATTCTTTGAAAAGAGCGTGATTGTAAAGCGTGACTGAATTCCGATGATTAAAAATCAGAGAATGGGCATCTTTATCAGTTAAATGGAGAATCATTTTAGTGTAAAGTTACACTGTGATGAATGCATTCAGTTATTTACCACTTGGCCATCTGTTGCCCCCTCTCCTGTTTCTCAGAACCAGTGGGAACTAACTACTGCCCAACCAGGCAATCAAACTGGGGCTTTGGCAAAGGGACAGATCATCCTATTCTATAAACTGGGGGGGAGGGCACACCAAACAAGAGGCTATCTGCTTTCATTTTTTCTACTTGCCCTTAAATGAAACAGGCCAGGGTTACAGAAAGGTTCAGTCCACCATTGCTCAGGGCTTAGCAATCACTGACCTCCAACCATGGCTTAACAGGATGGCCTGGCCTTTTAAGGAATTGGGAAGAGCAGGAAGGCCTGCACTGTTCCATAGACTCAGCTGGTCACCCATGCCTGTCAAGATGTGCCAAGACTTCAGCTGGAGAGGAGTCTTAGGAGAGGTTAGTTTTTGAGATTGGCTTTAGACCTAGCATTGTGAGGAGCAAATGGCTACTGTGTTGGCTGGGGCTGGTTTTGTTTTGCATTAAAATTCTGAGTTAATATTGTTGTTGCCAGTGGGAAGGGTCTGCAAGAAAATTCAGGGTAGTATTAGTTCTTCCTGGCCTGGGGGAGCAGCCCACCTGGCCTCTAACGAGGTATTCCAAAAATGAATGGAAGAAAAGCAAATAGCAAGAGTCCTGGGTCTGTGGGGAAGTGGGGTGGTTTCAGAATGTTGTTCCTGTGGGTCCCTGACTGCTGTGCTGTGTGTCCACTGCCCAGTGGATGGAGAGACAAGCCTAACAGCCTACCCACATCCCAGAGTAATCGGGGGGGAACTATTATTTTCCCTGTAGCTACGCCAACAGTGAATTTGGCTGGCAGACTGGAAGCTCTTCAGTCACCACTGAGCTGGTGCCAGAGAGCCTCAGAACTGGGCATCTAGCAAAAATGGTGCTATAAAGCACAGGCCTGTAGCGGAGGGGGTGTGAAGGGTGCAAAAGCACCCCCCCCCCTCCCTGCATGTTCCCCATACTCTGGCTAGCAAGGGGAAGGCAGGAGCACAGTGCCCTCATCTCCCTCCCCCATGCTCTGTCCAGCCAGGGCAAGGCTGCGGCTGATTTCCCTGCTTATTTGGGGGACCATAGGGGATGTGTTCACACCCTTGCAGTCCACATTTACAAAAAAAGTTCCCACACCCCGAAATTCCTGCATATGGGCCTGAACCAAAGCTTTGGAACTTTACAAAATGTCTGGGTTTTAAAATGAAAAGCTTCTCTCAGTCTGTTAAGCTCTTTTAAAAAGCAGCTCTACAAGACTGGGCCATCTTGTTGTGGGGCAAAGTGGTATTGCTGTCCAGCTAGTGTGTCCATGTGACTAGAATCCTCATGGGCAGTCTCATTTAGAAGACAGCTTAGAGAAATGTCTAACTATGATGATCCAGTAGGTGGTGGTGTTAACCCAGGAGGTTAGGAGACAGGCAGGTTCAGGCACAGCCTTGCATTGCAAATCACCGCTGACTTTTCTGCCAGCTGCATACAAATAGAAATAAACGTGTGAGCGGATAAAATCCTTTTGAAATAACAGCTCATTCTCCCTCCCCTATTAATGTCGGGCTTCTCTGATTCCTGTGTTAGCCTGCTACCTGCACAGGGCCAGCTAGAATTACTCTGGGGTCTTGTGATAGGAACTGGCTTTATCACTGAACTAGGAGAAAGGGCTAATGATACCACTAGTTAGCACTTCCATAGCACTTTCCATCTGGAGACCTCAAAGCACTTTTGTAAAAGAAAGTAAGTGTCATTAACAAGGCTATGACCTTTATTGTCGCCCACAGCCCTTCCTGTCTGCTACTGGAGAATAAATGTGCAGAAGGCTCAGGAAGATAAGAAAGTGGCAACCTTTGGTTGCTTATTTCCCTTCTTCTGGGAAGAGGAGGAGAAGACCCCAGTGAGTTTCCCCACCAGGGGCTCAGAGGTTTTCCAATGGGGGAGACAAATAGGATGCAGCTGAGTGCTGTGCAAACGAGTTAAGTCTTTAAGAAAACAAAGCACATGATGCTTTAAGCAATCAATGATCCTTTTTGCCATGTGGACAGTTATATTTTTTTGCTAGTTTATTAGCGCCTACGGTCAACTCCCAGTGAAAAGTTTATAGATGTCAATGTACTTGAATGGACGTTTGTCATGGGCATGTAATCATACATTAGGGGGGCTAGGAAAGAGTGGGCCAAGAATGCTACCCAACAGCAATCACAGGCAGAGTAACAAACAGCCCTATCAATATAGAGATGTTAATGTTGAAGAGTATCAGGCCACATGGAACCAGATTTTCCATCGGAGCATTAGCTATGGTTTCCTTTCCTTGCCATTTCCCCCATTGCTCAGTACTTAATAGAGACTTGGCATGAAATCCTGTTCTTACTGAAGTCTGTGGCACCAGGATTTCCCCCATCAGGTTTATCAGCAAGTGAATATGGCCGATAATCCCTACCTGAATGTTCACTGTAAACATATTTGGCGAAGTAACCGGTGAAAGAAAAAGCTGTGGAAGTGGAGGCAATTTTCCTGGAAGTTCCAAAGCTGCCATTTCGTTGCACCAGGGAAGCCTCCATAAGCAGAAGGAATAGTGTGTGTGGATACTGTTGCAGAGCAAGGTGTAATGGGACAGTCTGCCGGTGAGGTTATTGCTGAATGATACAGGGCATTGAAAATTCTGGTTGTGGCATCGCTTCCCATTCGTCTTGCCTTTGCGAAGCATTTGTCAAATTTCGAAGTCAGGCTTGGAAGCTTTTCACTATGGGTATGTCTACACTACAGCGCTAATTCGAACTAACTTAGTTCGAATTAGTTAATTCGAACTAAGCTAATTCGAACTAACGCATCTAGAACTAAAAACTAGTTCGAATTAGCGTTTTGCTAATTCGAACTAGCATGTCCACATTAAGTGGACCCTGAACAGGGCTTAAGGATGGCCGGAAGCAGTGACGGCAGGGCATCAGAGGAGGACTTAGAGCGTGGAGATGCTGTCTCAGGCTAGCCGAGGGCTGTGCTTAAAGGGACCTGACCCCCACCCCGGACAGACAGTTCTCAGGGGTGCCCCGCTTGAAAACCAGTCCTGGCTTGGAGTGCCCGGAGTACCCACACTGGGCACATCACACCACTCGGCCATCAGACCGGCTGTACTTGCCGCAGGCTGCCATCTGGGGACAGGGGGCAATTGGGGGGCTGCAGGAGAGCTTCCACCCCCAGAAGCCCACAGAGCCAGCCCAGTCCTCCCCATCGGGGGCTCGTGCCCCATTCCTCCCTCACCTCCTTCCACTTACACTTCCCTAGCCCCTTTTCTTGATGTACAAAATAAAGGACAATTGTGTTCAAAAATGGAATCTGTCTTTATTGAACAAAACTGGGGGAGACTGGGAAAAGGAGGTGGGAGAGGGGAAGAGAGAGGCTGGGAGAGGGGAGGGCAACTAAAATGATCAGGGGTTGGGAACAGGTCCCATATGAAGAGAGGCTAAAGAGACTGGGACTTCTCAGCTTAGAAAAGAGGAGACAGAGGGGGGACAGGATAGAGGTCTCTAAAAGCAGGAGTTGGGTGGAGAGGGTGCATACAGAAAAGTTCTTCATTGGTTCCCATAAAGAAGGACTAGAGGACACCAAAGGAAAGGAATGGGTAGCAGGCTTCAAACTAGTAACAGAAAGTTGTTCTTCACAAAGCAAAGAGTCAATCTGTGGAACTCCTTGCTGCAGGAGGCTGTGAAGGCTAGAACTAGAACAGAGTTTAAAGGGAAGTGAGATCAAGTGATGGAGGTTGGGTCCATGGAGTGGTATTAGCCAGGGGGTAGGAGTGGTGTCCCTGCCCAAGGTTTGTGGAAGGCTGGAGAGGGATGGCACGAAACAAATGGCTTGGTCACTGTCTCCGGTCCATCCCCTTCAGGGTCCCTAGGGTTGGCCGCTGTCGGCAGACAGGCTACTGGGCTATATGGACCTTTGGTCTGACCCAGGACGGCCATTGTAAGCTCAGGGCTCAGGGTCGGGGGTCTCAGTGGACCCCCTTGATTTTCATGCACACCTGCTCCTGGGTGGCCAGGCTGACAGCTCTCCTGCCCAAGCCGGCCACTTTCCTGTGCCTAGTGCAGAGATCGTGGACAAGGTCCACGATGTCCACACTAGGCCAGGCGGGTGCCCGCCTCTTGCGGTCCCGGGCAAGCTCCTGGGAGCCGCCAGCCTGGTCCCGGGAAGAGGGGGAGGGCTGGGGGGCATCAGGTGGCTGGCTCGAGCCATGCCAGGTGCAGGGTCTGCTGGCTGGGTGCTGGCAGGCTTGCACCTGGCACGGGCACCGTAGCCAGCCCGTGCCCCTTTAAGGGGTCCGGGGCCGGGAGGGAGGCATAGAGTTTCCCTGGTGTTGGCCAGAGTGGCCACCAGGGAAACCTGGGAAGCCTTAGCCTCCCACTAGTTCGAATCAAGGGTCTACACAGCCCTTAATTCGAACTAGCTAGTTCGAACTAGGCTTAATCCTCATAAAATGAGGTTTACCTAGTTCGAACTAAGCGCTCCGCTAGTTCGAATTAAATTCGAACTAGCGGAGCGCTAGTGTAGCGCCTATTAAAGTTAGTTCGAACTAACATCCGTTAGTTCGAACTAACTTTGTAGTGTAGACATACCCTATGTTATTAAGGTTGATGGCCACAAGCAAATTAGTTGATGTGCTTTGCAGTCGGGGGGGGGGGGTTGGGGGGGGAGGGGAAGGGCTGGCACAGTTATTGTCCTTCTGCAAAGTGGCTGCAAAGTGCTGAGTGAGGTGGGAAGATCTACAACCTGTAAAGGGAGAAGAATATTTGCATTTGGTATGTTTGAACCTTTAGAATCCTGCCGAGTGTCTAAAATGTCAGCATCATGTCATTCTGCCTCTGGCCAGGCTTTGAGATCAAAGTCACTGGCTCCGATTTACGGTGGGTATAAAGGGATGCAGCTCTCTTGCCTCCAGGCAAGTTTTGCCCATTTGTGCTAGCAGTGAATGTGACCCACTGACAGCAGTAACCCAGTGCAAGTTGTCATGAGCCCCTAAGTGGTTAGAAGTCCCCACTAGTAGCAGCAGGACCGTTAAGGCAGCAGAAGAGTGAATGTGGTTAAATGGTGGTGAGGTGACTAATGCAGCTTGGGTGGTGATTGGATTGTGCTGGGGATAGTGCAGCCCCTGAATCCACCCCCATGCAGTGTGCAATGCTGACAGGTAGGTTTACGACCGGTTGAAAAGGTACCGTGGTGGCTCCATTCAGCACTGCTGACAAGGCTATTAAAAATCTGGTCAGTGGTGCAGCAGGGCTAAGGCAGGGTCCCCGCCTGCATGGCTTTTGCGGCTCTGGGAAGGGGCCAGCATGTCCAGCTCCTAAGCATAGATCTGCCTGCTGCCCCTCCCGCAAGCACTGGCTTTGCAGCTCCCATTCCAATTCGAGTTGCAGTGGGGGAGGTCTGGGTTGGACATTAGGAAAAACTATTTTGCTAGGAGGGTGGTGAAGCACTGGGATGGGTTGCCTTGTAGAATCTCCATCCCTAAAGGTTCTTAAGTCCCAGCTTGACAAAGCCCTGGCTGGGAGGATTTAGTTGGGGTTGGTCCTGCTTTGAGCAGGGGGTTGGACTCGGTGACCTCCTGAGGTCTCTTCCAGCCCTAGGATTCTATGATTGGCCAGGAGCAGTAGCCAATGGTAGGGGTGGTACCTGCAGATGTGGTCAGTCTACAGAGCTGCTCTGGCCACATGGCTGCCTAGGAGCCACAGGACCATGGTGGCAGCTTCTGGGAGCTGCCTGAGATAAGCGCCACCTGGAGCCTGCATCCTGAACTGCCTCCTGGGCCCCTCTTACCTCCAATCTCCCTCCGTGAGCCATAACCAAGGGTGCATCTAGACTATAAGCCTCTGTCGCCAGAGGCATGTAGATTAGGCTACCAGGCATAGGAAATTGCATTTACATGGCTGCCGCGCTGAGCCGATCAGCTGTTTGTCGGCTCAGTGCGGTAGAATGGACACGCGGGTGTCGACATCAAAGGCATTTGTCGACCACTCAGGTATGCCTCCTGGGATGAGGTTTACCTGGGAGGTTGACAAATGTCTTTGATGTCGACACCCGCGTGTCCAGACTACCGTGCTGAGCCGACAAACAGCTGATCGGCTCAGCGCTGCAGCCATTTAAATTTAAATGAAGCGGCGATTATTTAAATCGCTGCTTCATTTTCCTATGCCTGGTAGCCTAATCTACATGCCTTTGGCGACAGAGGCATGTAGTCTAGACGTACCCCAAGGTGCCTGCTCCCTTCTATGAGAAATCATAAAAGCTAGCGACAGATCAGATCTGATGAGCCATCTGATTCATCCATCTCCTGCATGGGGTGCAGCCTCCCCTCTGAGGGACTCAGGAATGCAGAAGATGAAAGTTACAATTCAGAGCCTTGGGCCCATAGTACAGCTTCCCCTGCGGCTGATTCCCAGGGAGCAGCTCCTATAAACAGCTGTCTGGAGATTTCATTACACCACAGGGGCCTGCTGGCTGCTGTCACCTGATGTCCCTGGATTAGTGGTTAGTATCTGCTACTCAGCTGTTCCGGTCATTGGATGGGTTCTCTGATGATTCCCAGTCAAGTGATTCCCTGCCTGGATTTTATAGCTCATTTGAATGTAAAAGCTACAGATGCCAGTGAGTTTGAATGAGAGACTTCAGTGATTTAATGTCTCCAGCTGCCCATCTGGAAATTTCCAGATAACATTCCTCATCAAAGATCCTTTATGTGCCTGAATTTTTACATACACTTTGAGACACGGAGACTGGAATGTGGTAGAAGTCTGTACTAATAGGGGAGCAAAGATAGGCTGGCTGGATAGACTGATCAGCCTTTAAGGATGGGGATGCAGTGGGTATAGAGACAGACATTGGCTGCCCTTTGCTTGGGAAGAAAAAAGGCCAACTTTCATTATATTAAAAACCAAAGATGTCCATATAACGCTGATTTTATCCAGAGAAATATGGATTTACAAAATTAGCTGAAGCCTACATCCAATTCTTTGAAGGGATGGAGTGGTGGGAAGCACGCATGCTGTCTTAGCAGAAACAACTCAGAGTAGATAGTGCCAACAATATTAAAGAGTCTAATTAAAGACAACTAATGTATTGATGCACTTAGCTTTGCCAGTGAGAGTCTCCCTCGTTCACATGGTAACAGGCAGTCAAGATACAGATGTTGACTGGAAAGCTCGGCAGATGATCACTGGATAATGAACAACTTCTCGTTCCACTGTAGCCACATGTATTAAGCAAACACTGTTTTACAGCAATAAGGAGATAGTTCCTCAGATGGTGCAAATGGACGTAGCTCTGACTTAAGTGGAGCTCCACTGATTTACACCCCCTGAGGAACAAGCCCATGTCTCTATTGAGGTCCATACCGCAACCATTGGAGGTTTTGCTGTTGGGTAAATTGGACTCTGCTTGATTTGTCCACCTTACATAGTCTGCCCCTGCATAGCTTCTGCAAGAAGCCACAGCTAATGATCAGTGTGGGGTTGTGTTGGTGGCTAGCTGTGAGGGTTGACAAGACTGACAAGCACAAAAATCCGTCTAGTATTACATGGCAGCAAGAAAAGTGTTAAAACTCTGCTAACAATAAAACTTCTAGCATTTGTAATTGGAATTTATAAATAGCACAGGAAGGGAAGCCGGAAGGCTCCATGCATGTGTCCTGGCTGGAACCGTGTCCACTGTGAAATGTGATAGCCAGTCTGTTTTCAATCGCACGGAGTCATACCCTTGCCTTTTAAAAATAAACGGGGTTCAGTTTCTGTCAGCATCTGACTGGTAACAAAACTCAAGTTAAAAGGAGCCCAGACGTAAGTGTGTTACTGCGGAGCTGGTGAGCCGGCTTTGTGTACAGGTCTGCTTCCCTGTACACAATGAGCTAAAGGTTTTCAAGGTTCAGTAGACAACTGTGGCCCATGTGGTGTTCTCAGGGCCAAACAGGTCATGTATCGATTGTGTGGCTGTGGCCCGCATAACCGAGTGCTGCATAGGCTGCTCACAGTGGTAAATAGGTTGACCACCCCTGGTTGTGTGTCAGAATGTGAATCCAGTGCTGGTGGAATTTGCCTGCATGACAAAAACACACCAATTGGTCCCCTTGAGCCTCCTCAAAGAGATCAAAACTGAAAATGGCCAATCGACTGAAATACCCCACTTACCCCCCCTAGATGTACATATGCTTTGGCTGTTGGCAACACCTATAGAAGCTCGTGCTGCTTTTGGAGGACCAACAGGCTCTGTCTTCCCTGCTCCCCATTTCTTCTCTGGCGCATGAGCCCTCTGGAGCGGCATCAAGCTGTGCTGACGTTGCGAGATGTTAGCGTAACCATGGCTCTGGTTAGGTCGATTGTGGGGGGGGGGGGAACCCAGGACCTCTGGATCTCTAAGCATGAACTGCTGGTACTACATCGAGGTGTGTGCGTCTACGTTGCACCGTTATTTTGAGATAACTACACAGCCATTCCGCTATTTTGAAATAATTTCAAAATAACGGGCAGCTTATTCCAAAATCCGTAAGCCTCATTCTACAAGGAATAATGCCTCTTCCACTGCTGCTATTTCGAAATAAGGCACGTGTATAGATGCTCCACTGCTGCTATTTCAAAATAGTCCCTCACCAGGGCCATTCTAAGTTATTCCTCCCCAGTGCCTCCTGGGGCTCTAAATCAAGATAGCACGTCTACGTTAGGGAGGCCTGCCTCGGACTAATTTTGAGACTTCCCTGGAGTGTAGATGTGCTATTTTGAAATAAGCTATTTCGGAATAACTATTCTGGACTAGTTTATTTCAAAATAGCCGTGCTGCGTAGATGTACCCTAAGAGACAAGCTCCATTAAATTAGATGCCGGGACTGATTGATAAGCCTTTATGCATGGCCTGGTTACTAGAAGGGGACAAAGCGATGGTGGGATGTGCTGGTCTGTGATGGTTTGAGTCCTACATGCCAATTGTCTCTCCTTAGGACAGAACATGTTCTAGCTGAAGGCAGGGAACAGCCAGTTCCTCCTCTCAGCCCAGGGCAAGCAGAAGGATCCAGTAATCCAGTCACAGCTCTGCACTACCCAGTCCTGGCCAAGGGGCAGCCAGAGGCTTTGGCCACCGGGGGTACATCTAAACCAGGGATGTAAAATCCCATTTAATCAGTTAACCAATTAAAAATGTTACCTTTAACCACTTAAATAGGATCTCACAGATGGGGGGCTGCTTCAGCCTAGCCGGGCCCGCTACACCATGGGTTGCTCGGGCTAGGCTGGTCCCACAGCAGGTGGGGGGCTGCTCCAGCCAGGCTGTCAGTTAACTGGTAACCAGTAAGCATCACCTGGTGGGGGTGATGGATCCTGGTTAACCAATGACATCCCTAGTCTAAACTGTGTTAGACTCACGGCTGGCCTTGCTCTGCTGATTCTGGCTCACGGGGTTTGGGTTGGGCTGCAGCATAGACAATCGGGCTTGGGCTGGCGCCCTGGCTGAGCAACTCCACGAGTGGGAAGTGTCTCCGAGCCGGGGCTCCAGCCCAAGCCAGAACATCTACGCTGCAAGTTCTAGCCCCGCGGCTGCAGCCCACCCTCTGTGGGTACGTCTAGACTACATGCCTCTGGCGACAGAGGCATGTAGATTAGAGGCATGTAGATTAGGTTACCCAGCATAGGAAAAGGAAGTGGCGATTTAAATAATCGACGCTTCATTTAAATTTAAATGGCTGCCGCGCTGAACTGATCAGCTGTTTGTTGGCTCAGCGCGATAGTCTGGACGCTCCGCGGTCGACATCAAAGGCATTTGTCGACCTCCCAGGTATGCCTCCTGGGATGAGGTTTACCTGGGAGGTTGACAAATGCCTTTGATGTCGACCGCGGAGCGTCCAGACTACCGTGCTGAGCCGACAAACAGCTGATCGGTTCAGTGCGGCAGCCATTTAAATTTAAATGAAGCGGCAATTATTTAAATCGCCGCTTCATTTTCCTATGCCTGGTAGTCTAATCTACATGCCTCTGTCATCAGAGGCATGTAGTCTAGACGTACCCTATGAGACTAAATCAGCTGACCCAGACTAGCTCTGGGTGTTTTACTGCAGTGTAAACCTTGCCAGAGACTCTGATGTGACAAGCTAGACAAGTGCTGCGAAAGTGTCAGGAAAAGCTACAGCCTTTGGCTGTGTCTAAGATTTGCTCCACTGTATCCGTATGTCATTGAGATTCACTCTGGCTCTGTAGTGTGATGCTCCTTTGCTGTCTCTCCTTTCTCTCCAGGGCTAGGCAGAGTTTCTGAGGAGATGTCTTTGATTCCTGATAGTTAGAGGCAGGGTGGATTGATTTAAGTCAAGGTGATACAAGCAAAAAATTATTGATTTTTAAATCACGTTTCCCAGTGATACTGCTTCACATATTTCTTAAATAATGGTGCAAATCTGATCACTAAAACATGTTAATTTCTGACTCAGTACAGTATTTTACAACATCAAAGGGGGGTATACTTTGTGTAATTATTTTAGATAAATTGATTTTTATGAATTTAGGAAATAGTACATAATACTCATTCCCTGTTCCAAGCTGCAGATGCAGCAGCAGGTCATTAGGAATGCTAAGAACTAAATTGTGCACACAAACACAATAGCCTTTATATTTTATTACCTGAAGGTTTTGCATTTGCAATTGAAGCCATTTCCTGAGTTGCCAGCTAACGGCTGTCCTTAAACTCTTTTTTTGTAATTTTAAAATTTTATTAATCTTAACAGACAACTCCTCAGAACATTAAATGTATGGTGTCCTTAAAACAGGGGTGGGGAACCTCAGGCCAGGGGGCTAGATGCAGCCCCCAGCATGCCTAGATCTGGCCCCAGAGACTCAGGGAACCCCTGCATTGAGGAGACTGCACTCCAGCCCCGTCACCCACCCACGAGGATGGAGCACACAGACTCTACTAACCTCCCCTCTCCCTCCCCCCCAGGCTCTGGTGTGTGAGGGGAATGTGGAGAGTGTCTTTTCCCTTCTCAGTCAGGGGCTTCTCACTTTGCTTCCCATTTGTGTGTGGCCCCCAACTGATTTTTATGTGGGTCAGCGGGCCCCGACCCAAAAAAGGTTTCCCAACCCTGCCTTAAAACTTGTACAACTAGCTCTCTTCTTCCCCACTCCCAATGTCATTTTAATTCATACACTGAAACAGAAATATGAGTTTTCATGCTTTTTCACCTCCCAGTCGATGTCTTAGAGTTGTGTGAATAATACCCAATGATGAAAATATTCTCTCTGTGCCTGAAGAAGAAGCTAAAGTTGGCTTAGCAACTGAAGGAACTTTGTTTCAAGTGCCTGGCTAATGATTCCCGCCAATTCAGGGGAATGAATTTGTTCAAAATATCAATAAACAGGTATCAATGATGTGGTTTTGCTCCAGCCCTGGAATGTATGATGACTGGCATAATTGAGGAGTCATTTTGATATGTTCATGCCATGGCAGCAGCAGCAGCATCCTCAGGAGTTAGACATCTGCCTTTTATATATGAGGTTAAGAATGTTCACAATGATCATTCATGTCTTAATTGCCTGTAGTTTAACTTTCTGGTGAGGTATTTCTTTCAGTGTCTCTTGAAGTGCCTTCCAAATTTTGACAGCATCAACAATGGGTGATAGATTCTAAACCTAGTTAACTAGTAAAACAAGCCATAAGGATTGGCCAAGCTAAACTTGGTTTTTCCAGCAACATCCAACATAGCAAACAGCTTGGGAATGTACTTGTTAAATCACATTTTTATTAAAAGGCATAGAGAGAGTCTTGAAGAATGATGCATTGCAAAGTGAATTATTTAAGCTACTAACCAGTTGAGCCACACTGACATTCAGGCTTATGCCTATCCATAGATTTTCAGTGGCAAAAGTGTGGGGGAATATAGGAAGCTGTGTGTGTGCTGAATAATATCTTCCCTTTCTCTTTACAGTCCACTCCATGGTTTCTTTCTATGCTGCCTCCAACCTTTCCTATATATTGTGTCTCTGTCTCCAAGACAAAGTCTTAATTAACTCCTCTGCCATGCTTGGCCAAGGTCCACCACTGCATAAGCACAGAATAAAAACAATCCTTTTCCAGCTTGTGTCTTTCTTTGCACATGTTACTTTAGTCTTTATTCTTCTGAGTAATAGAAATAGAAAATACAGAATTTTTCAGGAAGCAAGAGCTGGTAGTGATGCTGGACAGATTAGAGTCATTAATTCATTTTTTTGAGTCTGTAAGTGTAGCTGGTGCATGTTTCTGATGAGCTTTAATTGTAACTGCCATTTAAAATGAGAAATTTAGTATTCTATTGATTAAAAAAACTGATTTAAATTTTTAAAACAGATTAATTTTTTAAAATCCTCGATTTTTATCCAGCCTGATTTGAGGCATACCTGTCACTTGCTCCATGTATTCCACCAAATTGGGCAGTAGAGAGGGGTAAATGGAAACTTCCATCTTCAAAAATGTGAAGGTTGCAGACGGTACCAACAACACCCTATGAGGAAATCCCAAGAGGGTCTTCTGTGATGCACAGAACCCTGGGATACCACCATGTTCCCTGTAAACTGTGTGTCTGCCCATCTTCACAGACGATTAATTAGCCCCACCCCGCCAGTGAGTCCTGAGCCTCTGACTGGGCAGAGCTGATTAATCACCTGTGAAGCTGTGCTGCCACGAAATGCTAATGCCAAATGCACATTCCAGCAACAGCAGTGGGGATGTGTGTATATAGCTTGTACTCTTGTCCAGCAAAGCATATGTGAAGGCTTAGCGCAGGGATGGGATACATACACAAGGAAAAACATGAGAACTGTGGCTCGGTGTAGATGAAGCTTCTATGTCAAACTCTCCTGTCACATTATCCGCACAATTGCTTCTACCTGCGGTTAAGACTGTGCTTTGTGCTTCAAATTTCCCACCAGAGTGAATCGAATAGTTTTTTTGAGGCAGGCATAAATGTAAGATAATTACTTAGTAACTGTTTCTCTTCTGAGGTTGATGACAAATCAGCCAATGGGTTTCTAATATCCCTTAGGGAGTCAATGTACACCTACGGCAACATTTAACATCTCCAAGTAAATAATTATTTCAGATGCTTATGTGGAAAATGTGATTAAAAAATCTTCTTGGATCGCAATGAGAAATGGTCCTGCCGGAGTGCAGCAAATTTATTCTCTGGTTGAGAGATCATGCACCTATATAGCAAAATGTGAAGGTTTCAAATACAGTCTCTGAAGCTGGTATACCAAGTACTAGCTATAGGCATTAGCTAAGAAATGACAAACCAGCTCACTGGTATGTTAGTTTTGTTCAGAATGGGTATTAGTCTTATAAGATTGTATTTAGTTTTTAGACTGTATAAAATCCTTTTAAGTTGCTGCGTGCATTAATCTAACTTGTAATGTCTGTGTTCTATGCTGTAAGGCAGTGGTCCCCAACCTTTACAGGCTCCCGGGCGCCCGGGGATGGGGCCACTCACGCACCCGGCGCCGGCATGTGCCCCAGGGCCAGGGCTGGGGCCAACCAAGCGCCTTGTGCCATGGGCCCGGGACCGGCACCGCCACCCAAGCCACACGCCTGGGGCTAGCACTGGCGCCGCTCGAGCGCCGCGCACCTGAGCGCCCGCATATGCCCTGGGGTTGGGGCCGCCTGAGTGCTGCGCACCCGGCGCCGGTGCGTGTCGCGCGCCTGGGGCCGGCGCCTCCTATGCGCCGAGCGCTGGGGGTGGCCCAGGTTGTCAGCGGTCGCACACAAATGCCCCGGCGGGCGCCATGGCGCCCGCAGGCACCACGTTGGGGACCACTGCTATAAGGGCATATATAAGTTTTGCTTTACAGCATTGAAAATGTTTGCTCTGAACTTTATGAATCCAGGCATAGGAACCATCCCCACTACTCATCCAGGAGGTTTATTACAATTAAAACAAAAACAAACAAAAAAACCCCAAATAGTCTAGTAGCAATTCAAAGACTAACAAAACATGTAGATGGTATCATGAGCATTTGTGGGCACAACCCACTTCTTCAGATGAGTGGAGTATAATGAGTCCAGATTCAAGGATAAATAAGGTGGGCCAGTAAGTCCCTTCACTACCGCAATTAAAGTGGGCCATCATAAAACAAGCTTTGTAAATTGCCCCATCTATCCTTGGAGAAATACATGCAGAAGGCCTCCTCCCATTGGTCTGAATGCTGGAAGAAGCAAATAAAAATACTTGACATGAAGATTTTCCATCTCTTTTCTATTTGCACTCTCATGGGGACACTATACTGAGGTTCTGCTCTGAAGGACCTCATCAATAAACAGATTATTACATCTCAATCATTTTTAGGAATCCTAGATCTAACTCCTTTGTGCGCATGTGTTCACTTGCTTTACCCAGGAAATAGCTCTTATTAACTGGGGAAAAAACCAAACCTTTAGTTAACTTTTTACAGAATTGACTTCATTGTGACAGCCAAGGCCAGGTCTTCTGTGGGGGGACAGTTCAACTAAGGTATACAAATTCAGCTACATGAATAGCACAGCTGGAGTGGACGTACCTTAGTTTGACTTACCATGGCATCCCCACAGGGGGCGGGGAGGGTTGACAGGATCAACTCTTCCATCAACTCCCCTTACTCCTCACATGGCCCGATGGAGTGCCAGAGTAGACAGGAGCACAATGAAGGGTCAAGTTAGCGGGTCTTTACTAAGGATGCAAAAGGTTAATTGCAGAGGGTGAGGCTTACCATTTCCAGGTAACTAGTAGAACCAGGAGCAGCTCCTTGCCTGGCCTGGGCAGGGAGCTGCTCCAGCCCCCAGGGTCCACCACAGGCAGGGGCTGCTCCAGCTGGAGCAGCCTCTGTCTGTGGCAGGCCCAGCCCGGCCCCTCTGCTGCAGGTTACACGCTGTGGCTCCCTCGGAGCAGGGCCAGCAGCCCCTTCACTGTGGCAGCAAAGCCTCCGCCCAGAAGCAGTGCCAGCTGCCCCTGCCAGCCCTGCTCCTGGGGGGGATCCTCCCTCCCCCCGCCCTCCGCTGGCTTCACTCCTAGGGAAGCTTTGCTGCGGGCTTCGCAGTGTAACGCTAAGTTTTATACTGAAGAGCCTGTAGTGGTTTAACCGCTAAGATTTTTAGCAGTTACACAGTTACTTTTTAAAACCACTTTTACATCCCTACTAGACCTCCCCTACGTCGTCCTCCAGGGAGATCAGTCTCTGCAACGTCCCCATAAGTGTAGACAAGGCCTAGGACTGAAATTGACTTGGGGTATGTGACTAGTGTCATGGGACTGGGAGCAGCCTTAATATTGTGTGACTTTTTTTGGTGTGGGTGACCGTTTATCATTAAGCCCAGGTTACCTGGGTGGCAAGATACACAGGAGACACTTTGGGGGCTGTCGGTGACTCCATGGTCAGACTGATACAGTGATTCAGGAATTCACATTTGTTGCTGGCTTGGGGAAATCTAATTACAGGACCAACCATCCATTTAGGGGGTGTCTGCTTTGTTTTTACAGTTTGCCCTGAGGAAGGTACTCAGCCCTGAGGCACTCCAGGCAACATGATACAGTTGTCAGGGGAACATTTATTTCTTAACTACTCTAATCTCTTCTTGACCCTTTCTGTCACTTGCTTTTCCTGAGAAGCCAAAGAAAAGATCCCCTAACTCCTGACAAAAAGGAGGAAAGGAGAACAGCAGAATACAGACTCTGGACTTCTGAAAAGCAGACTTTGATAACTGAAAGGCAGGATCCCCTGGGAGGCTAATATGAGAGGGAAAGGAGTCCAGGAGAGTTGGCTGTATTTCAAAGAAGACTTATTGAAGGCTCGGGAAGAAACCATCCCGATGTGCAGAAAGAATAGCAAAGATGGTCAGCGACCCGCTTGGCTTAACAGAGAAATATTTGGTGAGGTAAAACACAAAAAGGAAGCTTCCAAGAAGTGGACAGCTGACTAGGGAGGAGTATAAAAACATGGCTGGAGCATGCAGGGGTGTCATTAGAAAGGCCAAAGCACAACTGAAGTTGTTGCAGCTAGCTAGGAATGTGAAGGGTAACAAGAACGGTTTCTCCAGGTATGTTAGCAACAAAAAGGTGGTCAGCAAAAGCTGAATGGGGAAGGCAGCCTAGTAACAGAAGGAGTGGAAAAAGCTGAAATACTTGATGCTGCTTCTCCCCCCCCCCCCCCCCCCAATCTTGGTCTTCATATACAAAGTCTGCTGCCAGACTGCTGCACGAGGCAGCACGGTGTAGGGAGGAGGAGAGCAGCCCTCAGTAGCCAAAGAAGAGGTTAAGGGCTATTTAGAAAAGCTGGATATGCACAAGTCTATGGGGCCAGATCCAAGGCATCTAAGGGAGCTGACAGAGTTGGTTGATGTGATTGCAGAGCCGTCGGCCTGAATCTTTTGAATCCCAAGCATTGCTACAGGCTGGGGACTGACTGACTGGCAAAGAGTGTAGACCAGGGTGGTCAAAAGGGCCTCTCTGGGCCAGATCCGGCCTGCCAAGTGGGTGGATCCGGCCCGTGGAGGCCCTGCCACTCCCCTGCCCCCAGGCCGTAATTAGGACCTGTAGGCAGGGAGAAGCACACAAAATTTCCTCTGCCCTGCTAGGAGCACGCAGTGCTTAGAAGTGCCATGCACTCCTAGCAGGTTGGGAGGAAGCTTCATGCGCTCCCCCATCCTAAGGACAATCAGGGCCTGGCAGTGGGGGGAACACGCAAAGTTTCCTCTACTCCGCCCCTGCCTTGCGAGCGGCGTGAGGTTCTTAGTCTTTTAATGGAAACAATTCTTGATTTATTTAGTGGATTATGAATATCAAAATAATAAAGGTGTGTGTGTGTGGGGGGGGTTAATAGGGTCACAAACTTGAGATTCAAGGGGCTTTCACATTATAGAAAGCCTCTTGGAGAAAGAAGCAGACGACTCTAGCTAACCCAGAATCTAAAGAGGAGGGTGGGGAGAGCTGAATTACAGACAAGGAAGCGGAAGACACATCACCGTATTTACAATACAGTGCAAAGTAAAGCCAGGGTAAAAAGATGGCTCTAATCCTAATTCTCAAAGCCAGACAAGTTCATTCACAAAGACTCTAAAACTATCTAAAAAGTCTTTATTGTATATAGTGATAGAAATGTAGCCGTGTTAGTCTGGTGTAGCTGAAACAAAATACAGGACTATGTAGCACTTTATCTAATAAACCATCTAGTTAGTCTTTAAAGTGCTACATAGTCCTGTATTTTATTGTATATGTGATTCTTTTCCCCATTGACAAGCATTGCTCTCTTTATGCCCTTCTGTTCCTTTCTCCAGTGTCATGTGAGATGCTTTGCATAGGAGTTTCAAAAGTTCCAAGTCACTCAAGCACTGTTGAAAATCCTCCCCTTCATTGCAATCGGCACACTATTCCGCTAGACGCAGCTTGCAGAGAGGGACAGGAGGGGTTATTATTATGTAGAGCACAGATCAGACAGATCATATAGGCGCTTTATTTATAGCCATTGGGAAGCTTGAGATCACTCAACTATCTCTGTGAAATATAGACTCATGAGGGCCAATCTTCTTAGACCATCTTCCAGTTCTGTGATTTGTCCCTTTCCACCTTGTGCTGTTCATACAAACGTGCCCCTCTTTTATTTTTGTAAATTCTGTGCATTTTTTCTGTTGTGAAACAAGTTGCTAGATTTTTTTTTTTCAAAAACTGTGCCTAGATTTTCAAGAATGTGAAGTCCATGCCACCAATTGTTCACGTATTTCTAAATACTACTCATCAGAACATTCCTTACTTATCAGTTTGCCAAATGCTTCCATCAAAGTCAATTGTAAAACTCTGGGCTCCAAGGGTAACTGGATCAGGATTTAAGGTAGTGACCACGTGGCTTGTGAAATTTATACCTCATTTTTCACTGCCTTGTACAGTCATTGCCATCTGTACAACATGGATGTAAAATGCCATCACATAACAATGGTAGTGTTTTGCACCCATATTACCTGGGTGTAAAAAATAACATTAGACGCAGTGGAGGATCGGGTCTCTTGTATTTATGTAACAACTTACAGCTAAAAGTGTTTTGTAAACCAAAATGCAAAATATCTGGGGATCATGTAATTTAATCCACGGGTGAATTGCATCATGTGGTGAAACAAGGCTTCTATGGCACCTAGAGAAGTATAAAAAGGTCTGATAGTTTGTGCTAGACACATTAGGCCAGTGAGTAAACCTTGAAAGAGAGGGCAGACAACGGAACAGTGGGGGTTTTCAACAAGCACTGTTGTGTATTTGAACCCACTTACTATGGGCTTAAGCCAAAGTCCATTGAAGTCTTTCCATTGATTAGACTGGTCAGGAGAGCATGCCATACCTGACCTATGTTGAGTGGTGCATTCATACATAGCTTCCAAAATGCGGACACCAAGAAACTGTGCATGCTCACCCAGCTGTGAGCTATAGGGTTTGGATGCCTAGAGAATATCCAGACAGCTGTTCGAAAAGCATGAGTGCAGAAGGCTAAAAAAGCCACAAACAGATAAAGAGCTTGACGAGTGGGCTAACGTTAAAGGAACCAGAAAAAGTGGGATATAGTAGACCGTGATAGAGTAATATTCATCTTTTATAGAAACCTTGTTCTGGCTGGTTGGCTGTGGGCTAGAAGCAAAAGCTTTTCAAACATGAACAAAGTAAGAAAAACATCCCATTGCAGAGAGGACGAGGCTGATTTTTTCCAAGATAAACACAAGGCGAAGAAATGGAAGAAAAGGTCGGCTTTGCTTTGAAAAATAGGAGAAGTGCACCAAATGTTTTCCCTTCAGTCAGGTCAACGAAAAGCCATTTTTCTTGGCCGTGGAAGGTAAACACTCAAGATCATTTGAGGAAGACTAAACGAGGTGAACTGCAATTTGGAGCTGTTGGTGCCAAGAAACTGGATCGCACTGTGATTGACGACCAGCAAAAAAACTTGTTAAAACCCATGCTCAGAGAAAAGGCAATTCACAAGAGGGCAGGGACAAGTTTCCACCCTATTTAAGTCAAACAGAAGGTTCAAACTACTTCCCCAAAGAAGGTTAACTTGGGATCACAGATTGAACTTTTCAAAGCCTGCTTAGGGATTTGATTTAGATGCACAGTGCATTAAAATTAGTAGGAGTTGTGCATCTAAATCCTCTAGCTAGTGTTGACAAACCTCAGCTACTGCCTTGGAGAGAGGGGGTGTATATTAAGACCACCTAGAGAATAATAGATGATCAAACCCCATTTTCAGCAGAGAATGGGAAATCTTCACACTTGGATTCAGAGTCAGGCAATAGAGAAACAAAACAAGAGAGACTAAAGAAACTTTCTGTACAGGCCAGGCCTTTGTTTTTCTGCTCATCATTAAAAGCAGTAATATGAGAGTCTCCTCGGCTAGATTAATATTGAACTCCCCTCAAGATAATACTTCTCTTTGTGCCTGCCTGATGAAGGACAGATCGAATTGGGCCATCCCTGCATATCACTTACTGGTAACTAAAGGTTACCATGATTCTAAATACATCTTTCATCCAGGAGGAAGTATGTTCAGGAACTCCACCCCTCTTTATATATATAGACCCACACCCCAGCAACCCTAGCAGTACCTCTCCTTGCCCCTGCAGGATTTCCCCTGATTACACAGGGAATAGCATGTTGTCCACTTGAATTACAAATGTCCCACAGAGAAAGGGCTTACATTGGGAGCCTATTGCACAACCTTAGCTATTTCACAGTCTTCCCTAATATTCAGCCTAGTTTTTACCTCATTGCTCCTAGCTATTCCCCATGTGTATCACTCTAAAAAGTTTGAGATGAAAATTATTTTCCTTTGTATATTACCCATTACAAAGATAGCTTCCCCAGTTATCACCTCTAATATCATTATCTCACAGACATTTACCTCCTCCCCCATCCCTCTTCTGTTCTGAAATTTGATTCGTCCTTTTCATATGTGTTCATTTTTTAAATTGTATCCTATGGTGTATATATGGTTGTGACAATTTTCTTCCACTATTTGATCTGAGGAAGTGGGTCTGGCCCACAAAAGCTCATCACCTAATAAACCATCTTGTTAGTCTTTAAAGTGCTACATAGTCCTGTTTTTTGTTTCTAAATAGTTCCTCTTCCTCCTTGGTATTTACATCTTTCACCTATTTCATTGTTCAAACAAATCATACTAATTTAGCTCTTTTAATCTTCTCTCTCAACTCAGTCCTTCCAGTATTCTACTTCTTTCAGTTCTCTGAACCTCAACACATTTCTCATTATTTTCCTGATAAAGAATCTATGCAATATTCCCGGTGAGGGTAAAATAATCTATCAGACGTCTCTGATAAAATCCCCTCATTTAAATCCGTCCCAATCCTCCTCCTCCTCCCTCCCCCCCACAGTTTTTATGTGGTCTGTCTTGAGCATTTTAGTGCTTTCAGATCTGGATCTATCCAAAACCAGGAAGCTCAAAGTTGTGTGGAAAAAACAAGGGGAAAAATTAACCAAACTTATAACCCTTAAATATGGTCCAATTTGAATTTGGAACCAAGTTGCTCCTTACTTTACTCCAATAATTGTTTTGCATTTTGCTATAGCCTATTGATGAACAGAGCTTTGATTTAAAGATTCTCGAGGGTACACAGAAATATACAGGTTGCAGACGTGTCTTATTTGATGAACTTTCAATTCAGAGATCTTGCCATCTTGGGTATTATTGCTCTTGGGACCTCTAGCCTTGTGGACAATCAGATCCAGTTTGTGCTGAAATCGAGGGAAAACTTGCCACTGATGAAAGCAGGGGATGAGTATGGCTCTGATCCAAAGCCAGTTGAAGTCAATAGCAACTACATCATTGGTATTAGAAATATTATAAAACTAGAAGATTTACCCAGCATTGCTCATGCCCTTCTGGGAAGGGGGGGTGAAGGAGTCAGGGTGGGGTAGGGGCTCAGGCCAGTAGGCTCAAGGCAGGAGGTGGGAAGTGGTGGTGGTGGGGGGAGCGCAGGGCAAGGGGATGCAGGATTCAAGAGAGGGAAAGGCTCAGACAAGGAAATCTGGAAAGGAAGCTGGGAGGTTGCAGTGGGTCTTACCAAGGCCACTTGGAGTGGTGAGGGTAGTGTTGCTCCAATGGTGGCTTCTCCCAGGGGTCCAAGGCTGGGCTGCCCTGGTGGCTCCTCCCAGAGTGTGGGAGCTGCCTCTCCCCCTACACCCTGGCTGGTGGCTCCACCCAGAGGGGCGTGGTTGGCCCACCCCCCTGACTGGCAGCTCCGAATGGAGGGGGGCAGGCCTCCGTGACCCAGCCCTACCCTCTGCCTATTGGAGGATGGCCGGGTTCCAGCCCGTCCAAGGGGATGGGGTTTCATGGGCCAGCCCTGGCCAGTTGCCTGGAGGGAGGGCAGAGTTTTTCAGGCTGGGCCTGGCCTCCTGCCTGTCAGGGTAGTCAAGACTCCACAGGCCAGCCCCAGCCTTCAGCTGCCCCCTCTGGCCTCCAGTTTGTCCTGGGAGGGCTGGGATCCATGGGCCAGCCCTGGCCTCCAGAGCTGTTCCCCCTCTTTGCCCCCGCACCTCCTCTCTGTGCGGGGCAGGGGCAAGGATCCTGCCTATCCATGCAGGGCTCTATGCACGATCAGGATGCTGTAGGCATAGACTGGGATTTTCAAGTGTTCAGTGACGCAGCAAAGTGAGCCAGTTTCCCCCCCGCTGCCCCAACAGATTCAAAATTCTGTGTCCAGCTTTTCCCCCCCGTCCCCTCATGCCCTCATATTCCTTTTCACTCTCTGGGAGACCTCATTTTCCCCTGCACCCCCGCCCCTTTTCCCAACTTGGATTATAATGCTTGGCCTTACACCCATTTGTAAATTGTAACCCTTGACAGAACCTCTCGGGTGCTTTATTCCATTTCAGTGCACTGCTTTGTGAAGGCGAAAGGTGCATTTCTATGACAGTTCTGTGATTTTATTTACTGTTTAGCAATCTCACTGGGATCCCAAGTGCAGACTCTAATGGCATGTTCTCAGCTGTGTGTTGCATTGAAGAGCGGAGTTGGGGGGAGGGTGCACGGAAGCAACTGAAAAAGAGGTTTGTTTCAGTGCCCCTCATTTTCCAAGTGCACCCTGAAAGCTTCCCCGAGACTGACAGCCGCTCTCAGACCTCCTCTTGAGAAGCTCTCGTGTCTGGCTGCTCAAACTCTGCAGCCATGTGCTCTACGTGCCTGCATGCTCCTGCCCCAAATAAACAATTCCCCCTTAGATTCACACAGATTATGCAACGTGCAACCATCCATGATAACCATGGGAATAGTGTCCTCATTGAGGTGTTGCCTGCCACAGAGACACCTCCATGTCACCTTCAATCTCCCAAAGGCATATTCAACCACCAAGTGGCACCTGCTCAGCCTATTGTTAAAACACTCCTTATTGCTGGCCGGGTGCCCTGTGTACAGTTTCATGAACCAGGGCTGCAAGGGGTAAGCCAGGTCTCCCAGGATCGCTATGGGCATTTCCACATCTCCCACTGTAATCTTGTGCTCTGGAAAGGAAGTCCCCACCTGAAGCTTTCTGTACAGGTCAGTGTTCCTAAGGATGCAGGAATCATGCACCTTTCCAGACCATCCCGCATTGCTGTCTGTGAAATGCCCACGGTGATTCACAAGCACCTGCAGCACCATTGAGAAGTGTCCATGTTGATGTACTCAGTAAGGTGGGCTGACATTTAAAATAGGAATGTGCGTGACCCTGCTCCCCCCGCAGTTGGAAAATCCCATGTCCACAAAGCCAGCTGCTGTATCATGCACATTTGCCAGAGACCTGGCCCTCCATAGCAGAATGCGATGTATTGCCCTGCTCACCGGCAGCAGTACAGTGCCACTGGCAGACTTCTCTGCTCCACACTGATTTGCCACTGACTGGTAGCAATTGGGTGTCACCAGGTTCCCACAGCAATTGCCACGTGTACCTCAACTAAGAGGGCAGCTCTCATTCGGGTGTCCTTGCACCGCAGTTCAGGGGCCAGCTCAACACACAGCTCCGGGAAGGTTGCTCGATGCATCCTAAAGTTCTGCAGCCCCAGGTCTGCATCCCACACCTGCATGATCATGTGATCCTACCAATCATCAGTTTCCCTAGCCCCAAAGCACCAATCTACTCTGTACTGCTGCTTTGTGACTGCCAAATGCAATGACAGGTTGCTGCTGTCCTTACTCTGCACCCTGCTGGGCTCCTCCCAATCATCTTCCTTTGTCAGTACCTTCAAGATGCTCTCCACTGCCCTGAGTGAGGCCCTCACCCCAGGTAACAGGACATGCGGGAGAAGTGCTGAATCCAGTCTTTCCCATTGCAGATGCCGGAGTGCACAGCAGAGAATGGCAGTTGGGGAAAAAAGGTGCAAAAGGATGCCAGAAGCCCAAGAACAAAGTGGTGCCTGACGGGACATTTTGGACAATCCCAGGATACCTCCCACTCTACTCCAATGTCCTCCTACACCTAGCAACAGATGATTTGCCAAGCATTGTGGGATACATACCCACAATGCATTGTTCCCACTGTTAAAAGGGGGCGTTAAAAACGTGGACACAATCTATCGACATAGGGAGCAAGTGTAATCGTGCTTTGGCGACTTTTTTTTTTTTTTTGGGCGACTTCTGCGTGTCGACATTCATTTCCTTGACAAAACCTGATAGTGTAGACCTACCCTAAGGCTTTGTTCAGCCACAAAGCTTTTGTCATTCACAAGTGCTTCAACTGCCACCTCCCCCCAAACACAAAAGCTTTGCCACCACAAATACTAGTGCAAAGGGTGCTTTGTCGGCAGGAGAGCACTCCTGCTGACAAAGCAAATGCTGCTTGTAGGGGATAAAGTTTCTTAGTGTTTTACACCATCTGACTTTTAGCGACATGGCTGTTGACAGGGCTGTGTTGCTAAAAATTGTGTAGTGTAGATATGCCATAAGAGAGTGTTTCCCAACCGTTTTTATACCGCAGACTGGCAAACCCATTCACAAACTTTTGGTGGACTGGACACATTTTATTTACCTACTTGCATAGTCATTATGCAAATGAAATGAGACCAGTCTGCCAAAAGCCCCTAAGCTGCTGCAAACAGCCAGCTTCAGCTCCGGCAGTCACCTTGTGGCTGGTGGCGGCCTCAGCTGAAGCTGGCTGTTTATGGTGGCCCTGGGGGCCCAGGCTGGGGTACACCCCAGCCCCCTGAGCTCCCAGTGCCAGCCCTAATTCGTAGAGTCCCTCCACTGTCCTGTAGTGCCAGCCACTGACTCCACTGAATCCTCTGCACCCAACCTCCCCAGTGCCAGCTTCCTGCCCTCAGAGCCCCCCAGTGCCAGCCCCTATCCCAAATGCGTGGCCCTCCCTCTGCACAGCGAACCGCTGTTCCATATCCAGGAGGAGACCCTGCCCCTGCTGCTTGGCTGAGAGGCAGGGCAGGACACGCTTCTCCAAACAGCTGCAGTGGGAGGGGAGGTGCTGGATGGCGTATCCCAGCCCGAGCCCCCATAGCTGCCCAGCACCTCTGCCCTAAGACAAGGGTGTTCTGCACGTGGCCATTTAAGTAGAATTTGGCTAACATTGCAGCTCCGCAGTACAAGACAAAACCCCTCTAGTTCGCTTAGGGTAGGTTCTTTCGGAAACGAATTGTAATCCGCTCTTACTTGTCACTGAAGCCAGCAGACAGGGCTCTCTAAACACCCATGCACACAGACAGATCCACTGAGCAGGAGGACGACACGGGTGTGGTAGCACTGCACTTTAGGAATATTATTTAGACTGTTGCAAAGTAATTGTGTACTTAATGATAAGAATACAACTCTGAGGAACAGCTTAATTACAAACACATCCACACTCCATCCTTGTGCACAAACACCCCAAACAAAATTGCTTCCTTATTCCCTGACTATTGTATCACCTTCTGCACAGCACTTGTGCTCACTGCAATCATCCACGCGCCAGTCACATACACACCCAGATTCCACCTTCATATCACCTGTGCAGCGCACCCACACTTGTCCTTCACGCGCTTTTCTTGCCATGCACATCTGAAAACAATCCCCTGGCTCTGAAGTGGATTGCGATGGCCTGAAGTGTTCAAGAAAGGAATAACAGTTTTGTGGGAACAAAAGGAAATTTCTAAGTTTTATTTGCTCAGAAACAGCCATTTCTTGGATTTTTGGAAATTTTCCATATTTTTTTTTAATTGAGATTTTGATTTGTTCCACTTTCCCTATGCTTTTTTCCTCTGAATGCAATAGAATGAGGGATTTCCAGCAGGGACTTCTTCTATTTTCTTTTTTTCCTGTTCTCTCTTTTCCCCTTTCCCTTTTTCTTTTCACCTCTCAGCTTTTGAAAAGTTAGAGCAGCAGAAGAAAAGCGAACACGGAGAAATGTTAAAAGGGGGCGTCACAGGGTGGCTGGCTCCAGTGAATGAAGTAGGTCCCATGCACCTTAGACCAGGACTAGAGCTCCCAGTTTGGCCATCTAAGCAGGCAGGGGCAGCTTGTAGGACTTTAAGAGGGATCAGGACATCTGGGTGCTGAGAGGGAGAGCAGGATGAGGGCGAGAGATGGTGACCGAATGACCAATCAGCTGTGAGGGCCAGGGCTGCCAGAGTCAGTAAGAAAAAGCAGATCAGAGCTGCTAGAGCCAGGTCGTGTTCCTGGGGGTGAAGGCTGAAGGCAAAGAGAGCAGCAAAGGGGGTGGGGATTGCTGGTTGACTTCCACAAGCTAGGGCGGAAGAGAGCCGAAGGCAGCAGGAGGAGCAGGAGCAGCTGCTGTCTGCTGGATTTAAGCTGGAGAGCTGAAGCCAAGGGCTGGAGAGAACTACAGGCAGGGGAGCAATAGAGGGGTTTACCCACTGATGTCAAGAGCTGGGCAAGTGGTCCAGGGGAAGAGGAGGGTGCTCTCCCAGTGAGGATGGGCTCCCAACAAAGATGCTATTGGGGGGGTTCCTTCTAGTGCTGCACTCCAGTGAGAAGGATTGGGGTGGCAGCCCTGCAGAGCAACAGAAGAGGCCAAAAAAGGAGCCTGGGGTGGCAGACAACACCAGGGTCTGGTATGGAAGGACTCTCAGCAGAGGCTCGGAGGGAGGGCGGGGTGTGCCTGCTGGGATGAGCATAGTTTAATGCAATGTGCACACAAGGGCGGATGAGAATGCCGCGGGGCCCCGGGCAGCAAAACTTCATGGGGCCCCCCCCTTTGACACAGTGCATGCGCCGTAGTGCCAAGGCACATGCGCGGGGCCTCGGGAAGCGCGGGGCCCGGGGCAGCCGCCCCGCTTGCCCTGCCGTAAATCCGCCGCTGTGTGCACATGTGTGGCAATGACTGTTTGGGGCTCTTCATTAAGGACCAGCTCTGACTGTTTTGCAATAAACAAGCCCCAAGGAAAGATTGTATTGAAATAAAATAGCATGGAGTCTGTGGGTTACCCGAGAGGCAAAACTGAGCCAGGTGTCTCTGTCATGCCACAGCTTGCCATGGGGGAGTGTTCCAAGCCTGGCCACCCTGTTACAGGGGATTAGAACTAGTCAGCCTCAGCATCAGTCTTTCTGTGGCATTTGGTGGCAGGAGGAAGGGAAGCAAAATGCTGAATTGTTGAAATTTCTATGTCACTTTCCAGAAAACACTGGCAAATTCCTTAAAATGAGAAAGGAAGCCTTTTGCAAAAATGCCCCGTTTGAGAGGGAAAGCTCTTTTTGTCGTTGTGCTTTTTATACTCCTTTATTTGTTTGACAAAAAGTTTTACACTACAAATATTTCAGCCAGCTCTAGTCCTGATCATTGCCCAGGAACCTGACAATCTACACTAGACCCAGAAGCTTGATTTATGGTATGCAACTCCAGTTATGTAGAATACGTAGCTGAATTCGGCTTACCTTAAGCCGAGCTTGGTGCCGTCCCCACATAGGGAGGCTAACAGGAGCAAACGCTCCCATCAGCTTCTCTTACTCCTTGCAAGAGCAGGAGTACTGGCTGCCAGTAGGAGTGCCCCCTGACTTCAATTTAGCATGTATTGATTTAGCGAGTCTAGTTAATCTCCAGAAAATTGATTGCGGTAGTGTCAATATTCCGCGGAGTGAAGGCCTTTCTTAGGGTTTCAACTCCCAGCTGTTGCCGAATCCTTGCTCTTAGGGATACTGATCCATCAGTGCCTCTATAGATGAATACTGGAGTCTAGAGTTGGTTAATTAAGTCATATGTTTATACGTGCCATCAGAACCCCTCTCCTCTCATTCACTTACCATGCTCCTAGTACAGAACTTTGTTTCCCTTGCAAAAGTTGCTAATATTACAAGCACCTGAAGCCCTGGTCCTGCAAGTGCTTTTTTTTACTGGCACAAGTAGTTCCATTGAGATCACCCGCATACTCAGCGCCTAAGGCAGATCCTGGAAATGTTCTGTGTTAAGCGGTCTGCTGAAAAGTAAAAAGGATGCAGAAGGTAGCGCAGGAGTATTTACAAGGCTGCCTCCTAATGTGAGCCAGGTCTTGGCTAGGCTCCCTCTGGATTAAGTAGCAAGTGTCATTTATCACGATTTAAATCTAATACCGGGTAACTTTATGCCTTTTGATTAACCATTTTACTTCCCGTTTTCCCCTTTGCTGACTGGATTCTTTTGCATCAGGTCTGATTGCAGCTGCAGGCCACTTCAATGGAGGCCACTGTACTGTATTTTGAGGGAAATAGCGTTTCCAATCCATGGCAATCCCCTCTGGGCCAAGCCAGCCAAATGTCTGCCCCTTTGCAAAATTGGAATACTCTACTGGTAGGCACCAGTAGCAGCTACCACTCACAGAATCAATGCCCTGTCTAGATACTCAGTGAGCTGGTGGTAGCCTGGTGCTGGCTGAACAAGGATGGGTTCGGAGGATCGTGGTTGTTCTGGGCCTTGTCTATCTGTGGTTGGAGTTTTGCCCAAACTGACTGAGCAAATACAGAGCTTGAAGGTTATCTCTGGCTGGAAGCTCCATCTAGTGGCGCAGGTTTTGTTAGTGGCCAAAAATGGCTCTTAATTGTCTCAAAAATATTTGCAAAGTTGTGTCTTTCTCTCTAAGGGTGGGCTCACAGAGGGCGGTGGTCACCAACCAGTAGATCTTGAAGCCTGACAGGTGATCCTGACTGGTTTGGCCAAGAGGCTATCAAGTGCTGGCACTTCATCTGCCCCTCCCCCCACTGCTGTGCACCTCCTGCCCTTTGCCTTGGAGTGTCCCCCTTCCCCTCCCCCCGTCCCTGGGAGCCTCCTTCTTGCTGTGCAGAGCAGGGAAGGGAGAGGGAGGGTCGCTGATGTCAGGGTGCCCCTTCTCCCACCCTGTATTCTATCTCCACAGAACGGGGCGGAGGGGAGGGCACAACTGGGCTTCGGAGGGAGTTTGCTGGCTGCTTTTGAGAGTGGGGCAGGGCCAGGGAAGGGGTGAGCCTGCCTTAGCCCCACTGCACCACCACCCAGGAGCCACCTGTGGTAAGCAGTGTCCAGCTGGAGCCAGCACCAATCCTCTGCCCCAGTCATGACCCCTCCCTCTACACCTCAAGCCCCTGCCCTAGCCCTGAGCCCCCTGGACCCAAACTCCCTTACAGAGCCTGAACCCCCTCCTGTACCCCAACTCCCTGCCCCAGGCTCAGCTCAGAGCCTCCTCACACTCCAAATCCCTTAGTCCAAGACTAAAGCCTGTGCCCCAACCCTCTGCCCCTGCCTGGTGAAAGGGAGGGAGGATGGGGGAGAGAGGAAAGGGGGATGGAGTGGGCAGGGGCAGGGCCTCACAGAAGGGGCATGAAGGAGGCGGGACAAGGGGATTTGGATCTGAGAGAGATCCTGGATTGCACTTAAATTCAAAAACTGATCTTGTGCTTAAAAAGGTTGGAGGCCCCTGACACAGGGGATTTAATCTGAAACTATTTGATGTGCGTCAGGTAACACCCAGTGTGGAGTCACACCAGTAGCATGCAAGCCGAATGCCCATCCTGTGAGCACACGGTGGTGGTTCACTGTGAATTGAGGGCGTAGCATTCTCTGGGGATGTCCCACGATTCTTTGTGTCACTACTGAACAGTGTGCAGCTTGGGATTGTTTTCACTGTGCATTGCGGGAAACCAGCTGGGTTCTACTTTTTAAAATTCCTTGGTTCTGCTCTCTCTGCCCCGTGCTTCCTTTCAGGGCTGGCTCGCACCATTTTCAAATAGCTGCCAGCTAGCATGAGCCCAGCAATGCTCCGCACTGCGAGGTGGCACCTTCCTGTCCTCACGGACCTTCCTCCAGTCGCTCTGTAGCTGCAGGACTTTTATGCTGGATGGCTCAAAGGTATTTCATTTAAGGATTGCCGTTGAAAACCGCACCCGGCTCTTGCAGAGCCCAGCAATGCGATTGTTCCAGGGCATTCACCCACAAGCATCGCTGACACATTGGCTCTGACAGCTGCAGAGGCTGCCTGTTGTTCGGCAAGTGTGTATCAAGATCTCACGGGCAGTGCTCTGAAGCTGTGGCTTGCCCCCGAAGGCTCTGCCGGAAGGATTGAGTGCTGCCCTGTCTTTCGTTGTGGCTACTAAAAGCTGCAGGATGGAATTGCTGGCCACCGGACGGCGTAACGTAGTAAGGCCTCTTCCAGCAAAAGTCTGTGGCTAGAGAATCATCCCTCCCTTGATAGATGAAATTCTGCAATATCCTTCAGAGCCAAGCTCAAAGCTGTTAGTTTCCTTTTTAAATTTTGTGTTTGCGAGGTATGAGTGTCTGTCCTTTATGGAGGAGGAGGGGGCTTGTTTTCTCTCTTCTCTGAGGTGCTGCTTATTTGGGATATGCTACAGCTTCCAAATGTTGGGGTTAGTTATTTTTCCCTTAAGGTGGTCAGTTGGTACTGAACGATGCAACCACCAAAGTACCCCTGGTGCCCACTCTGGCCTGGTCTACACGAAAGGGGAAAGTCGACTTAATTTACGCAACTCCAGCTACATTAATAACATGGCTGGCGTCGAAGGAACTTAAATCGCATTTTGGTGCTGTCCACACAATGGGAGGTTGACGGAAGCACATGCTCCTGGTGACTTCCCTTACTCCTCATGAGGAGCAGGACTTCCAGCACCGATGGGAGTGTCCCTCTCAGTTCAAATTAGTGGGTCTTCACTAGACCTGCTAATGCGAACCACAGAAGATCAACTGCAGCAGTGTCGATCTTCTCCGTCATGTTGACAAGCCCACTGACTTATACTAGCCCTAGCACCTCACATGGGTGGATCCTCGTGGTTCCTTGGCTTTTGACTGGATGCTTGTCTCCACCTAGTTTTTATACTAGGACCATCCCCACTGGAATTTGAGGGTTACTTTGTTGTTGACTCAGCTGTCATTATGGGATGAAGCGAGTTGTGTCCAGCAATCCCCGTCCCCATCAAATTGTTACATGTACCGTAAACCAAGAAAGGCTTATCTGGCAACACAGAAAACAAAAAATCACAAAATGAAAGCAATAAAGATTTTAAAAAATTAAAATAGCATGAGGTCCATGTCCTCGCCAGGGGACCTTCCATTCCTTTGTCAATGGAGAGCCTCTGTTTGATTGTGTTCTTGGGGCTGTGTGCCCAGGAGTTAAGTCTTTGTTAGTGCACTGACTGTGATCCGCATCCCTTAGAGCACACGGCATTCCCACAGCACTCCAGTGAAGGCAGTAGTGCTTGATGGCAGTGCAGCTGTCTGCCAAAGCATTACAGGGCGCAGGCTCAGAGTCTCCGCATAGATGTCAGCACGCAGTATAACCGTTCCCCCATCCCACAGCACGATTTTAATTACTTCCTGCCCCTCTCAATTAGAGCTGCGCGAATGCAGCAAGAAACATTTCTGTGACTGCGCATTTGGATTTGAAAATGAATTTGCTTTGATAGTGTTTGGGCCCTTTGTATGCGTCTCTAAAGGGTCTGTTCATCCGGACAGTGAATTTTTAAACAAACTCGGCAGGACGCTTGCAGACAGCACTTTTCAAACCCATAATTATGAGTATTTGCACGGTGTCCTGCTGTGAGAGTCATGTTGGGCCCAGGAGATTAGAGATAAGGGGAGGGAGGGAATATCTTTTACTGGAGCAGTTTCTTTTGGTGAGAGAGAAGCTTTCAAGCTACACAGAGTTCTTCTTCATCTCACCTCAACCAGCTTGTCTCTCTAGTATTTGCACTAAACACCTGATTTTAAGAGTTGCACTTAGTGCAGGGGTGGAGCCTAGGCCAGAAGGGGCAGGGCTGGGGACTGAGGCATTGCATTAAAAACACAGCAAAGGGCTTGTGGCTCCCAGCCCATCACTACCGGGGCAGTGCCATGAACAGGAGCTATTTAAACAGGATCCTGCCGCCTAAGCCACCGCTTGGAAATTTGGTGGCATGGGCAGCAGGATATAAATAGAAAGCAGCCAGATGCAGTCCATGGGCCAGATCAAAGTGTCACATGGGCCGGATCCAGCCCCGGGCCTCATCTTGCTCAGTCCTGACTTTGTGAATCAAAGGACGAAACTACAGCAACATACACTACTCAGTCTCAGTGCAATTTTTAAAAATTCTCAATTAATTTCCATGGCTGCATGTGGGGTATTTCAAAGGATTCTTCTGAGCCTATATAAAAGACACTGGCATGCAGCTATGAAAGCTGTGATATACATACTAGTGGCCATGTGGCTAACAAAACAAGCCACCTATTTGTAAAACATGAGGAGATGTACTGATGAAAAGCTCTATATAAGAACTGAGTTGACTCATTTGATGTCAAATCCTAGAGAAGATAAGGCACGGTGGAAGCTATAGGGTTAGTCTTGACTTTCTACAATGCGGTTAAAAATACAATTCCTTGTCTCCACTAGGATTTTAGTCTGCAGTAGATATTGCAATGAAAACAGTCTGTGCAATGAAGACAGCCTGAGTTTGGAAAGATTGTTCATAAAGTAGCAAAGTCTTCAAAGACTTATTTGATTTGATTTTTGTCGTTTCTGGCATGTCTCCAGCACTTTATGCACCTCTCAAAATGTAAACACACCATTAGAAAATCTAAAAAGAATTCCACTGCAGTACCCTGATTAATCAGCTTTCCAGTGGCATTTTTTTCATAGCCTTCCACCAAAAAGATAAAGGCATTCTTTCCAACTGCACCCCATAGTGAGAAACCTCATTTAAATCTCACTTCCAGTTCTGGCCTCTTCTCTTTGGAGCCCCCCAACCCCACTGTGGCCCTGATCCAGGAAAGTACTTAAAGTTAAGCTAATCACTAATCCAACTGAAGTCAATGGGACTAGTCACATGCTTAAAATTAAGTTCACACTTAAGTGCTTTGTTGGCTCTGGGCCTAAATGCTTAGCAGAAAAGAGACTTAGCAGTCTGCCTGGAAGTAAATGAATGATCAAGCAGGGCAGTGATTCTAGAGATCCTGTCATAGAAAATTCCCTGACATACTCACTTTTATTTGAAGGCAATTGATACATGTGTCAGCCTTCACAGTGGCAGCATGGTGTGGGAAACAGATGGTCCCTTCAGTAACTGGGACCCAGTCATGTGGGGTTTTCTAGGACAAACACTTGGAACTCTTCCAGGAAATGTACTTGGAATCAAAACTATCTCATTAGTGATCACATGACATCCGTGCATCAGCAGCGGTGAAAGTAACTTAAAATGTCTTAAAGGTACTGTCCTGTTGCAACCCGGGTCCCTGCCAGCTCTTTAAATAGCTCCCTGCTGGCTTTTGCCGCAGCTGGGCATCAGGATGTGCCCGCTTCCTTTCACCTCTGTGCATCAGATAACATTTGGGAAGCACTTGGTTAATTTTGACCCACCTTTAATGAGATCATGTTCTCTGTGAAACAAATGGGAGAGGAGAATGGGACTATGATGTGCCCTTTGAGTCCCGCCAGTGTAGATCTTAAGAAGACTGCCCTTGCCAATAGCGCTGGGGCCCACAGGTACCTGATTAAACCCACTCATCGCTGTGTTTGTGGTTATGCGCCTTTCTGAGTCTGGAAGGTGGCAGTTTGCCTTTTCATAGCAATGCCACCGTCCAGCTATTGAAATGCCCTGCGACGAACAAGTACTCATAACATCTCCCTCAGAAATAGCCTCTTAGTTCAAAGGTTGTGCAAAATAAATATAATTAACTTTGTAGGCCTTTACATATCCCTATTGAATAGGAAGTGTGACACCCTGAGCGCTGCGAAAAGATTCAGCTTTATTTCCTGGATCCAGTCATCTGAGCTGGGTCTGGCTTTGGAACATTAATACCCCTGCATGACATGGGTCAGCGAATGTTCATTCCAGAGGCTACTGTTACAGGAAGGTGTAGCTAACACACAGACTTCGCAGGAACCTGGGCCAATGAGCTAGTGTCCGTGTTTCTCTGTGGGAGAAGGAAAAAAAAGCAAGAAATGGTTTTTACTTTGAAACACACTTATTTTACATGCAGGACACCAAACCAAGTGCCGAGCACTTAGGAGAGCTGAGCTGATCCTCTGCTGGTGTAAATCAGCATCTCTCCATGAGCATGAAGGGAACGGCGCTGATCTACACCAGATGCGGTTCTAAATGAAATTATGCTTTGCAGAGAAGCTTTTTACTATGCCACAGGTAGATTATAACTCTAACTCTTATATTTGGGGGAAGGAGGGCTAAAGAACTTGTGAAACTTATGTGAGTGACTTGCAATTTGGGGGAATCCCACTCACATCCTCCACTTTATAATCCGCGAATATCCACTGTGCTCTTTTCAGCACCACATGTCTGCTTAACGCGGCATTGCAAACCTGATCCCAAAGCTGCATGGAGACTAGAACGCTGCATTTTTCCCTATACAGCTGCTATTGCCCGCTCCCCTCCCCGTCCTGGACTCCCAATGTAATGGTTATATGAGATCCAAGCCTTTTTCAATGCATGTTTGTTTCTATAGGTCCACAGACAGTGTTCCTGATTAGGCACCGCTTGGCATGCCAGAGAAACGTCACAGCTTAAGCACCTGGGACGAATCTGGCAGGGAGATGGATCTGACACTACACGTTTACAGCTCTGTTTTGCAGGCACTCTCCCTTTTCTCAGCCAGTGCACTGCTGACTGGAATAACTTCCCCTTCAGCAACATGTGCTGAGCGGTGGAGAAAGATTTGAGAGGTGTTTTTCCTGGGTTTGATTTCTGGGAGGGGGAAGAGGTGAAGTTATTTTTGGAAAGGAGGGGGAAATAACAAAAGTTTAAAGAGAGTTTCCCAGCAGGTTCCAAAGAGAGAGCTCCGTGTCCTGAAGGAGAAGCATTTCCTTGCGAGATTGCTGTAATACTTTGGAGTAAAATGCCCCATGCACGTCCCAGGACCCAAAGTCCAATCCCAGAGGTGACATGGGACTCTGGGCTCAAGGAGATGAATGAGACCTGGAAGGGAGCGATTGCCTGCCTAGGAGTAGCCGTCTTCTTCGTGATGACCATTGGGATTATCTACTGGCAAGTGGTGGACCAGCCAAACAAGAACTGGATCCTGAGAGGGAGCATCAGTGGTCTCGTCTGGGAGCGGAGGTCTCCCTCCCTCATCCTGCAGACGCTGAGCGAGGAGAAGACCCTGGTGGAGATCACAGTGGGCAACTTCCCAGACATGGAGCAGCCCTTTGTGAAGAACTTGTGCTGGCTGAACAAGACTGAGTTCTGCTATACCTGGGATGCGATGGCGGATTTGGCCATCTCCCTCGAACCTGGGCCCTCCATCAGCACAGAGTGCTACAGCATCAGCTGGACTCCTCTACACTGCAAGGTGACACTAAAGGTAATGGGGCTTGATTTAGTTATAAAGCAGATGTGTGATTTTATTCATACAGCCTTGTGCTTTCTAGGCCAGATCCTCCGCTGGTATAAATCAGCCTGTCTTCAGTGAAGTCAATGGAGCCATACCAGAGGAGGATCTGGCCCTATGTATTTATTAAACTAAAATCCAAAAGATTAACGTTTAGCTTGTCCTGCTGACAGGGCTGGTAGAGAGAGGGAGATCTAGTGTGTGTGTTAATTTTTGTGGGAGGCACCAGGATCACACAATGAGGGTGTGATCATACAAAATCCTAGCCTGATGGGTGCTCTGGGTGTTGTCACCATTAAAAATACACTAACAATGCTCAATTGGTCAACTCTTGCTACCTCCTTACGGTGATGCGGTGTTAACTAGAGGGCAGGAAAGTCATATTTAGCTAGTGACTGAATACACATATGTGCACATGCAAAATGACAATGGGGCTTGAAACCAAAAAGTCAGGAAAAAAAGGGATTCCTAAACACACTTGCAATAGATTTCGTCCAGTGGTCCCTGGTGGGAGTGTGGCATCACCCTCCTTCCTCTGCTTGTAACTACAAGGAACTTTTGTAAAATTAATATCCACTGAAAATCTGCACTGGCTCTGAAAATCCTGTGGCTGTACCAAGTTTCAGAAGTTGCTTCTCTGTTAAAAGTTGAGAAACTTCCCTTAGTTTGTGTGATGTTCTTGCAACTTGCACAGCATGTAAGTGTGTCTTATTAAACTTTATTTAGGCAAGGGAAGACCAAGTCAGCTTGTCTGTATCTGAGCACAGCGCTTTCCTTTTCCTTGAAACCTTTTCAGGTGTCAGCGCTGAGAAGACTGATAAAAATCTGATATTTGTTTCTTAATCTGTACATTGTCTAGCTAGAGACCTCTCTGCCAGCTGAACAGTAATTCCACATTTAAAACAAACTTTGTTTTGGAGTAATTATTTGAACGTGATCAGCAGATGCATGATGTGGTTTGATTTGTTTCAGATCTGTAATGGCAAGGTAATGGGTAGGATAGAGTTGATCATTTTCCAAATAAAAATAAAAACCGGTTGGAAAATATGATGTGGGGAAAGTCAGAAATGGTGAGTGGGCCAGAGTTTCGACTGGTAGAAATCAGCTACTGAAGTCAGTCAAGCTATGCTGATTTACGTCAGCAGAGGGTTTCTATTTTAATACACCAGGCCAAATTTTTCCAACTTAATGAAATATCCAACTTGAGGGCAGGAGTGATTTTGCCCTATTTCTCAACAGTATTTGTTCCTCACTAGCACCCAGATTTAAAAAAAAAATTACTTTGTAGTTAAAGCATTACAGAATTCAGAGATTCAGAAATTTTGCTTGACATTTAGTATCTAACAAGACCCCATAAGGACCTGAGCCAAGAATACGCATGTCATATGCTCAGGAGACAGTGAATAATTATGCTGGTATAGATTTGAATCAGTCAGAATAAGACAGGATTCCGACACACCCAAAAATTAGAAAGCAGGAGCCGGATCCTTCACAATGCCGAGAGCCCCCATGTCCTGCTGATGGTGAAATTGCTCAGCCATTTTCAGGTTCAAATCCAGGTGCAAAACTAACTTGTAGGAATAAAGCCGGTCAGAGAAGAGAAAATGGAATGGCAATAAAAGGCTTTTCAGAAACAATCCAGCCAAATTAGTTGGCTGTAGATGGCCCTTTATCAAAAGGCGGAATAAATTATAAAAGTTGTTGCTGGTTGATTGGCTTTTATAGTGGTACTAAATATCTGCCTCAGATTGTCTCCAGGAGCTTAGTTTACATCAGGTAACAAAAATAAACACACAGACAGTTAAAGCCATTTATTGATGCACTGTATGACACCAAGGCTATGTCTAGACTGCAAGCCTCTTTCAAAAGATGCTTTTTCGAAAGATACTTTCGAAAAAGCCTCTTTCGAAAGAGAGCGTCTAGACTGCACACGGAACTTTCGAAAAAGCAAGCCGCTTTTTCGAAAGAAAGCAGCTAGTGAGTCTGGATGCTCTCTTTCTAAAAAGCCTGTTTGCTTTCAAGAACGCCTTTTTTCGAAAGAGCACTTTCGAAAAAAGGCATTCTTCCTCGTGGAATTAGGTTTACCGCTGTCGAAAAAAAAGCCGCATTCTTTCGATTTAATTTCGAAAGAACGCGGCTGCAGTCTAGACGCAGGTGAAGTTTTTTCGAAAAAAGGCTACTTTTTTCGAAAAAACCCCTGAGTCTGGACACAGCCCAAGAAATCCTCCCTCCAAGCTGAGCAATAGAAACAGTCTGGTGACAAATGATTCTGTCTTGTGTTGACTGCATTCCATAGTGACACATACAGACCAGGTCGTAGGTGAGTCATGGTAGCGCCTAAGAAGTGCTCTGCCCCACCCCTCCCCCCACCGTACTTGATACCTTTGCCAAAATTTTGATTGCTATCATGCCCCCTCCCTGTTCCTCTGTGTCCCTCCCTGCACCCCTCCTTTCCCCGCAGGCACCAATTGCCGATGGGACCGATCCGCAGTTAGTGTCAGCATGACTCCATTGATTTATTTGGTTTGCACTAGGTAAGGATCAGCCCCAAGTATGTTAAAGTAATTTATGGCTGGTTTGGAGCCACAGTTGTTTGGTGATAGTGCCTGTTTTTCATGTATTCAGCTGTTCTTTTGTAAAGCCAAATATCTGATTTCCCTCCTGGTACCCCAATTCTGTATGAATCACTGCACAGAGTTAGGAGTGGGAGTCTTTTTTTTTTTTTAATTTGTTAAGTAGTTGAGGCCATAAGTGGGACTAGCTGCTAATGCTTAAACAGCCAGAAATCCTCATTCCCTCTTGAAATATGTCTGGGCCTTCACGGAGGCACCTAAGAGGCCTTGTTCTAATTGCCAGAGAATTTGAAGTCATGTGGGAGGTTAAGTCTTGCTGATCCTACTGCTTGGCAAAGAGGGAAGGTTTAGAAAGAGCCGAGGCGACAAGAGCATTTGAACCGAAATAATATAATTGATTGTATTTAAGTGGTTTAGGAAACCAAGTGGGGAGGTGGGGAAAGCCGTGTAACTCTTCATACTTCCCAGGTTTGTCTTTATTTTGTATTATGGAGGGGTAGTTATTTGTTGGCTCCTTTGAAAAATATTCTTAGAAGGTTTTTTTGGGGTGGGTCATTGTGTCACCAAACAAGTTGGCATGGAATCTCAAAAATTCTTCTGCTTGTCTTGCTGAGAAGAGGTTCCACTGATTGTACCAAGGTCCCCCAATACAATCTTTGGGAGGCAACCTCATTGGAGACTCTCTAGTTAAGTGTGGAGACTCATGTTTTACACTTGATTGACTGTATTTTTTTTAAGTGCCATGCAACAAATTCTGAAAACTGAATTTTCATAATATTTAGAAGCTTTTGCAAAGGAAATATTTTAAAACTATCCCTTCTCGAATTTCCTGCTGGCAACCTGACGAGTCTGTTATATTGCCTTCCTGAAACTAAAGAACCAATCACCATACACTCAAATTCTCTCTCGCACTCTCACACACACAATGTTCAAATAACACTATTTAGGTTGCTGTGTTAAGAATGATTAGGAAAACCGACTCCTTGGGCATCCAATCTGTGCTCAGAATAAGGCAGGATCCTAGCAAAATAATGGTATGATTTTGTAAAGACCATACCATAATGAATACTTGGTTGTGGACTGTGTTTGTAATCCTAAATCTGGCACTTCCTACCTTTCAGGTGTTTGATTCTTTAACATAAATAACATTATGCCTTCCAAGCATAAGGTGGGTGAAGTGAAGGTCTCTCACCAACAAAAGTTGGTTCAGTAAAAGATATGACCTCACCTACTAGTCTGTCTCCTATCCTGGGACCATCATGGATATATCACTATATACATCCTTTTAAAGCAGCTTTTTGTGTGTAATTTGTGTGATTGGGGTGGTGAAACTAATAGCAGATTCTGTAATGTGCAACTCTAACAACTCCCCAAATCTTGGATCATTGCAGGATCTGACTCCCAAGCCTTTAGCTAGATGAGCTATAGGACCAACCTTAGTGAGTGGTGGAAGAAGGCTGTTTTCCAGGGGAGAAAGGTGGGAAGGAATTGGACTGCTGAATCCAGGACTGCTTCCAGGACCGAACCCATTCCAGCCTGTCTCTTGCTCTCCCCAACCCCCAGAGTGTGGGGAGCCACATCTCGCCTCTGGAATGGATTGTTGGTGTCTGGTGCATTGTGTAAGATTTGGAAGTGGGGGAGTTGCCATGTCTCTCTCTCTCTCTCTCTCTCTCTCCCACTGCCTAGTATTTAAGGGAGCTTCTGCTCTATGCGGTGCCCTGAGATGCAAAGGCGTGTGTGTAAATCAGCCACGTGTTGGTTCCAGGGACTTGTAGGTGTAGCACTTGAGAGTCTGTTCAGAGAATATAGACCCATTGCCCAGGAATTTAGTCAGCAGAAGCCAATGTAATCCAGGACTAAAGCTAGCTCCTTTGTCTTTCACTGGAGAGGCCAAGCAGCATGAAGGAGACTGTGCTTTGATGAGTTCTTCTGGTTATGAAATGAAACAGCCAGCAGTGTATTTCATATGAAGCATGCAGAGTTGTGCTTACCCCCTGCTAAAGTCCTGAAACAAGCCTGGCCTGCTATGTTGTAGCATTTTGGATGAGGGGGAGAAACAGGAGAGACTTTCAAGTTCTGAGAAAGAAAGTCCTTTTCAAGTCAGGGATTAAAATGAGGGCAGTAAGTGGCCAACTTTAGGATTATCTTCAGAGATATTTATTGTAAGATGTCTGCCTGGAAACCTTATGGGAAAGCCTATGTTACGCTGAACCTGGCTTACATAATTACTGGATTGATGGAGAGCCAAATTCTCTGCTTTCGTACATTGATGTAGCCCCATTGAATCTGGTGCTGCCCTTATGGGAAAGAAGCTTCTAATGGTATCCCTGTGTGTGGCAAATATGGGGCCTGTTCCCATTAAAGTTACTGGGTTGCTCCCACTGACTTGCATAGAAGCAGGAGTAAATCCAGTTAGCTGTGTGGAGCCTCGAGAAACATGTTCCAGGGAAGGATGGCTAACTTGACGTGTTCAGCTGTGTGGTCACATGGACTGTGACAGCATTAATCGCTGGGATATCTTAAAATACGGCGATAGAATATAATGCTGGCTATTGTCAGCAGCGGTGGTGGGCCAAATCCTGCCTACACGTGCGCCACTGCAGATATGGAGTAGCTCACTAGGTGTCACTGGAGTTCCTCGAGACTTAAGATCATGTACCTGAGGGCAGAATTTGTCCTGATGTCTTCCCAACCCTTGGAATCCAGGGCCGGCCCAGGAGCAAGCCCATTCTACACTGGCTCTTGCTGTCACCAGCCCCCAGAACGAAGGGAACTCCTGCCCCACGTCTTGCCTCTGGAATGGATGGTTGGCATCTGGTGCATTGTGTAAGATTTGGAAGTGGGGCTGCTGCCACGTCTCTCTCTCTCTCTCTCCTGCTGCCGAGTATTTAAGGGAGCTTCTGCTCCAGAATGAAAGGTGCCATACACTGAAGGTGTAGCTCAGCATCCTTGGCTACTCCTCATTTACTAGAAGCAGAACTGAAATCAGACTCAGTCATTTTCATTCTTGCACCCACAAATGTCGCTAGTATCTAGGAATAAATGTCAGTCCCCTCTATGAATGGAAGATGGGAGAATATGTGGTCTCGAGACCAATGATGTTCTCATACATCTGAAAGGGAAAACAGGCAGCCAGCAGGTTTGAGAGCATGCTATTATAAGACAGGGATGTTTAATACAAGTTGAACCTCTCTAGTCTGGCACCCTCGGGACCTGACTGGTGCTGAACCAGAGAATTTGCTGGACCACGGGAGGTCACTATTGTCTAGCAGCAGTACCAACACTTCCACTGTTTACTGGGCTCTTAGAAGACATTTAGGGGTAAATTAGAGCTAAATAAGAGCACAGAACACGGAGAGCCAGGATGGTGGTTGCAAACAAACTTTATGGGACTGCGGGAAACTTGGCCACACCCATGATAAGCAGACATCTGGCTAACTAAAAGCATGCCAGACCATGGATGTTGTTGGACCAGAGTGTGCCGGACTAGAGAGGGTCAACCTGCAGAGAAAGGATTCTCCAGAGTGTTTCTTTTCCCCACAGGAAAGAGCTCAGCTGGGATATTAATGCTTTTTATCTCGCTCAAACCCCTTTTCTTCATTGAAAGGTTTTATATTAATGCTTCACTCCATATGTACTGAGTGTATCCCGGAGTCTGATTGCAGCTGGTGTAGACATACCAGAAGTAGCTTTAATCTAGTTAGCTCAAGAACCGGAGCAATGGAACCGCAGCATTGTAGGTTTCAGCGCAGGCTAACCAGTCAATTAACCAGGGTTCTGACCAGGCTTGTGTGTTTGAATATGTTGCTGAACAAGGGCTATGTGTAGTAATACACCCACACCGCCTATTATAATGCGACAGGGTGGGGAGAGATGGTGATAATGGATGGCAGTATGTTATGCTATAAAGGAACATAAGAATGCCAGATCAGACCAGTGAGCTGACTAGTCCAGTAATCTCTTTCTCAGACTTGTCAGCACCAGCTGCTGCAGAGAAAGGTACAAGAAACTGCTGGAGGCAGTTATGGGATAACCTGCCCCCATCAAATGGGGATTCTAACACCCTGCCCCATAGCACCCCACTCCCCAAAGTTGGTTTATGCCCTGAAGCAAGTGGGTTTGTGTCCTGTCTGACCCTGTGTGTGTTATTCACTACTGTAACCTTGGACAGTCTTGTTGTGATTATACATGTATTATCCTGCTAAGCTCTTGGCCTCAGTGGTCATTTTGTTGTAGTGAATTCCACACATTGTGTGTTGTATAAATAATATTTCCTTTTCACTGTTTGGAATTTGTCATTTTCCACAGTCAGTGCCTGTCCACGTGAAGGGTTCTACTGGTGGCATGTGTTTGGGATGGCTGTATTGGTTAGATATATTGTTCAGAAACTGTTTTAGAAATATTTTCTCCGTGCTTTGTTTCAAACATAGGCACCATTTTCCATATCCTATCACAGTAAATTCATTATGTTGTGACTCTCTGGCAGTGGATTATTGCAAAATGCAAGAAAGAGTATTTGAGAAATAACTCACAGGCAGATCACAATGGCCAAGACAGCCCACTGGATAAAGTACATCTGTACTATTTTCTACCTCACTGTTTCGTTTAATGATTGTTTTATAAAGAACATTACTGGAAGGTTAGAAAAAGCTAGACGGGGGAATAGAACATAACCAAAGCTGAATGGTTGTTTTTCGTCTTTAACACACAGCTCATCTAGAACTGCCCTCAGTGGTTTTACTGCTTTTTGTGGTCCCCCTCCTCCTTTGGGATGGTTTACGCACAGCTTTTCTTTTCCCCATCTAGTCCCTTCCCTGCCCATGTTCTTTATGTTTAAACATGGCCCATGTTAAATAAATTAGAACTGGTTTACCTGATAGGTATGAAACCATCCTTAATTCCCCATTAACAACTAGCGGAAACATAAAATCATAGAATCCTAGATCTGGAAGGGTCCTCAAGCAGTAATTAAGTCCAGATCCCCGCCCTCATGGCAGGACCTACCGCCATCTAGATCAGGGGTGGCCAACCAGTTAGAGCTGAAGAGCCAAAATAGCTGTGGACAGAGTGCAAAGAGCCCAGCATTATATATTTATTTTTATCTGTCTATCTATAGATAGATATAGTACACAAAATGTAGTGATAAAAATAACATTACAGGACATTTTGGACAAAAACCAATAAAAAGGTCTCTGGTCACTTAAAAAATTCACAGCCAATCAATAGATCTTCAGAGAACTTGACAAAAAACAAACATCAAATAAAAAAAAACTCTTAAAAATACAGAAATATTCTCACACTTAAAGAAAAAAAAAAGCATCCCCATGATGTATTTTAAATTTAACACTACTGCCCTATTATGTCCTGTGAGTTTTTTAAAATTAAACTGAACTGAGAAGTAAATTAGCACAATCTGAAGTGCTTGTTTCACTCCAGCTTGTTGATCTCTGGTTTGGTTTCCTCATTTTTTTTTACTTATAAAGATTATGGCTTTTTATAGTTCTAAAAATTCAGGTCTGTCCCAGGCTGCAAATATGAGAGGTTCAAAAACAATAAGGGAGAGACTCATATCTCAGAATAATTGCTTCAGCCTGGCAAACAATAGCCTTTGAATTGTCTTTAAAGAAACACAGTGTAAACCAGGTACATGCTGATTCGTTTTTTGTCCTGGAATTTAAATATGACCTCTGTGTTGGCTGCCTTATTCTGCATCCATGAAGACTTTGAGATTATGGTGCTTCAGCCCTCCACTCTAACCCCATCCCTTTCCTCTCCCCCATAGCCAGGCACCCCCAGCCTGTTCTAACGCAATGCCCTCCCCTCCTGCAGAACCAGGCACCCTCAGCCTCCTGCTCTAACCCAATGCACCCACCTCTCCCCCAGAGCCAGGCACGCTCAGCCCTCCGCTCTAACCCAATGAACCCACCCCTCCCCCAGAGCCAGGGACCCTCAGCCCCCCTCCTGACCCTCAGCCCCCCTCCCAACCCTCGCTCTAACCCAATCCCCCTCTTCTCCCCCAAAGCCAGGTCCCCCTCCCAAACTAATGCCTGGGTCTCACTGGAGCCGCCACGCGCTTCTCCCTCCGGGCGCTGGGGCACGTGTGAAGAGCAGCCTGCTGTGAGCAGTCTGGGCATGTGACTCAGAACTAGCAAGAGCAACATTTCTTTGAGCAAAGAGCCACATGCGGCTCGAGAACTGTGAGTTGGCCACCCCTGGTCTAGCTCATCCCTGCCAGGTGTCTGTCTAATCTTCTCTTAAATATCTCCAGTGTTGGAGAGTCCACAGCCTCCCCAGGCAATTTATTCTAGTGCTTAACCACCCTGGGTATGTCTACACTAGAGCACTAATTCGAACTAATTTAATTCGAATTAGTTAATTCGAACTAAGCTAATTTGAACTAGTGCATCTAGACCTAAAAACTAGTTCGAATTAGCATTTTGCTAATTCGAACTAGCATGTCCACATTGAGTGGACCCTGAACCGAGGTTAAGGCTGGCCAGAAGCAGTGCTGGCAGGGCATCAGGTTAGGTCTTAGAGCGTGGAGCTGCTGCCTCAGGCTAGCCGAGGGCTGTGCTTAACGGGACCCGATCCCCACCCCGGACAGACAGTTCTCAGGGGTTCCCCGCTTGCAAAGCAGTCCTGGCTTGGAGTGTTCTGAGTGCCCACACTCGGCACATCACAGCACTCGGCCATCAGCCCGGCTGCACTTGCCGCAGGCTGCCATCCGGGGAGGGGGGGGATCAATCGGGGGGCTGCAGGAGAGCTTCCACCCCAAGGAGCCCACAGAGCCACCCCAGTCCTCCCCATTGGGGGCTCGTACCCCATTCCTCCCTCACCTCCTTCCACTTACCCCTCCCTAACCCCCCCTTCCTGATGTACAAAATAAAGGACACGTGTGTTCAAAAATAGAAACTCTCTTTATTGAACAAAACTGGGGGAGACTGGGAAAAGGAGGTGGGAGAGGGGAAGAGAGAGGGTGGGAGAGGGGAGGGCAACTAAAATGATCAGGGGTTTGGAACAGGTCCCATATGAAGAGAGGCTAAAGAAACTGGGACTTTTCAGCTTAGAAAAGAGGAGACTGAGGGGGGATATGATAGAGGTCTATAAAAGCACGAGTGGTGTGTAGAGGGTGCATAAAGAAAAGTTCTTCATTAGTTCCCATAATAGAAGGACTAGAGGACACCAAATGAAATGAATGGGTATCAGGCTTCAAACTAATAACAGAAAGTTCTTCTTCACAAAGCAAATAGTCAACCTGTGGAACTCCTTGCTGCAGGAGGCGGTGAAGGCTAGAACTAGAACAGGTTTAAAGAGAAGTTAGATAAATTCATGGAGGTTGGGTCCATGGAGTGCTATTAGCCAGGGAGTAGAAGTGGTGTCTCTGGTCTCTGTTTGTGGAAGGCTGGAGATGGATGGCACGAGACAAATGGCTTGGTCACTGTCTTCAGTCCATCCCCTCCGGGGTCCCTAGTGTTGGCCGCTGGGCTAGATGGACCTTTGGTCTGACCCAGTACGGCCATTCTAAGCTCAGGGCTCAGGGTCGGGGGTCTCACTGGACCACCCTGATTTTCATGCAAACCTGCTCCTGGGTGGCCAGGCTGGCAGCTATCCTGCCCTAGATGGCCACTTTCCTGTGCCTAGTGCAGAGGTCGTGGATGAGGTCCACGATGTCTGCACTAGACCAGGTGGGCGTCCTCCTCTTGCGGACCTGGGCAGGCTCCCGGGAGCCGCTAGCCTGGTCCTGGGAAGAGGCGGAAGGCTGGGTGGCAGCGGGTGGCTGGTTCATGCCGTGCCAGTTGCAGGGTCTGGTGACTGGGTGCTGGTAGGCTTGCACCTGGCACGGGCACCGTAGCCAGACCGTGCCCCTTTAAGGGCTCTGGAGCTGGGAGGGGGGCAGAAGAGTTTCCCTGGTGGTGCCCAGAGTGTCCACCAGGAAAAGCTGGGGAGGGCTAGCCTCCCACTAGTTTGAATTAAGGGGCTACACAGCCCTTAATTCGAACTACTTAATTCGAACTAGGCATTAGTCCTCGTAGAATGAGGTTTACCGAGTTCAAATTAAGTGCTCCGCTAGTTCGAATTAAGTTCGAACTAGCGGTTTGCCTGTGTAGCACCTATCAAAGTTAATTCGAACTAACGTCTGTTAGTTCGAATTAACTTTGTAGTGTAGACATACCCCCTGAGAATTAGGAATTTTTTCTAGTGTTTCTAGAGGGGTTCCCCTAAGGCTTGGTTCTCAGCCCAGTGCTAACTCATTATTTTTTGTCAGTGGTCTGGAACAAAATATCAAATGATTGCTGATAAAGTGTATAGCTGACACAGCCTGGTAAAGAGGGGTGACCTGGATTGCTTAATAAAGGGGTGTAATCAAATGTGCACTATTATAGTGAGGTGCAAGATCATGCCTCTGGGAGCAAAATATGTAGGCCATGCTTGCAGGGTGAGGGACAGCATTCTGGAAAGCAATGACTTTGAAAAAGTATGGCTGGCACGGGATTGAGGGGGGAATGTGTATGATCAACTGAGCATAAGGAGTGAATACCGAATAAGGAGTTGGAAGGTGGTGTTGTCACTGTGTGGGGCTCTGGTGAGACCACCCTTGTTATGTGGTATTCAGTTCCAACATCACCATTTTAAATAGCATATTGGAACACTGGAGAGAGTTTAGAGACATGCTAAAAGAATGGCTTGTGGTCTATAAAATGTTCCTTATGATGAGAGAGACTTAAGACAAATAGACTGAGAGTATCAAAGAGAAGGTTACCAGGTGACTTGATCTGCACAGGGAAAAGAGGTCTGGTTCTACAGGGCTCTTTAATCTAGTAGACAAATGCATAACAGCTGGAAAGTGAAGTCAGCAAAGTTCAAGCTGGAAATAAGATGCACATTTTTAGCAGTGAAGGTAATTAACCGTTGGAACAGATTACCCAGGAATGTAGTAAAATTCTCCATCGTTTGGCAACTTTAAGTCAAGACTGGATAGCTGTCTAAAAGGCACATTCTAATTCAACCACAAGTTACTGGGCTCAGGGAAGGAACCCCTGGGTCAAAATCTATATGGCCCATGCACATGCTTGGTCCTGTGAGGGATGGTGGTCTTGCAGTGGCTGGAGCACTCACACACCATCCCCCAGTATGGTTACAAGTCTGTGGGCTGGCAGGAACATGTAGTGCAGATCTGGGGAACCTTTTTTTAGGTCAGGGGCCGCTGACCCACAGCAAAATCAGTTGGGGCCGCACACAAGTGAGAAGCAAAAAAACAAACAGACCCTCATTAACATGGTCCCTGACTGAGAAGAAAGACGCTCCCCACATTCCCCTCACACACCAGAGCCTGGGGGCCTGGGCTAGTAGATTTTGTGTGCTCCAGCCCTGCAGGAGGAAATGGGGGGGGCAGAGCTCCAGTGCGGGCTCCCCAGTGCTGGGGTGGGAGCCCCAAGCCTCAGGGGCTGGATCCAGGAAAGCCAGGGGCACATCCCGCACTTGGGCCTTAGGTTCTCCACCCCTGATTTAGTGGCTCAGGTCTGTGGACTGCTCTTACGGAAGCCCAGGCCGTCCTTTCTCTGCCACACTGGGGCTGGCAGTCCAGGTGTTCAGCAAAGGCCAGGGCATCGCCAAGACTCTCTTTCCGTCATTTCCTAGCCTACCCTCTGTCTCCCTAGCAGCCTAGTGATTGTCTGGTGATTGCCTTGCAATGCCCACTCCACTGAGAGGGGTCTGGAGGTGCATCCCCCTCATGCACAGGCAAGGGCTCTACTGTGTCTCCCCTGGCAGTCTGCAGCTCCAAATGGAGGTCTGCTCCAGATGGCACCGAACTCCTTCTGTGTCCCCTACAGGAGCGACCCGAGCAGCTCTGCTCCCTTGCACTGAGCTCCCTGACTGAGCTGTGCTGTGCCAGTGACAGGTCAGTCGTAGAGATCCCCACATGCCTGTCCCTTGGTGAGCTGAAATGCCACCGAGCCAGCTTTCCTGCCCTCTGGGACACCCTGCTTGCTGAGTCAGGCTCTCTGGCCTCTCCAGCACGGGCATCGAGATGAGGCCCCAGCCCACAGCTGCGTCATACAGACACTGAGATCCTCCCAGCTCAGGAAATGGGGAGTATGGAGGCGCACAGCAGGAAGATCCTATAAAGAGCTGATAGGCAGGCACCAGAGGGGGCATGTAACTGGCCACGGTCAGTCCATGCCAGCAGTCTTGCACACCCACTCCCATCATCTGTCACTGGACCTGTCCCCAATTCACCACTGGTGGGTGGGCAGCTGGTGAGCAAGGATCTGGTCAGCAGTGGGACCCACCAGTACTGATGGGAGGGCAGAGAGAAAATACAGGGCAGTTGGCCCATTTTTTAAAATGTAGGGTCACCTTCAGGGGAACTTATATACAGGACTGGGGGGCTGGAGCGCGGGTTCCCCAATGCTGGGGGAAGCCCTGAGCTTTGGGGGACAGATCCAGACAAGCTGGGGGCTGCATCCAGGCCTCGAGCTTGAGGTCCCCCACCCTTAGAGATGCATCCTTTTAAAAGGTCATGCTTTTTTTTTAGTTCTGTCTCATGATTATTGAATATTTGGGCAGCCAATGGTAACACTGGAATAAATAACATTGTGCACTTGGAGAACAGTCTGCCTCAAAGCACTGGGAGAACATTTACTTGTTAATCCTCATAGCACATTAGGAAAATGTGGTCATTATTCTGGGAGATGCCACTGGGGAAGCTTGAAAGAAAGAGATTCTGACTTTTCAAAGACCCTCTTAGTGAGTCACTGGCTCAATGTTCCTAGCTCAATCCATTTAAACCTGTTCCCTTGCAAAATACATTGTGTATAGAGTCCTCTCCTACTTCTTTATTATCCGATGTGTTATCCTATATACCGGTCCCTGAACCAAAGAGTTTTCTATCTTTATTTTTAACAGAGTTCTGTGCTTGATTGCAGGATTGTTTTTCAATGACTAATGTCTCCTGGTACGGAGGAGCAAGCATCAAAGCCCAACGCTGGCCTTTGAACACTGTGAATACAAAGTCCCAGTCATTTGTTATCAGCAACCTTCCCCAAAATCCCTCTGGCTATGGACCTGTCTTAGAAAAATACTTTTTGGGATCAACAGGTAAGAAAATTTTCCTTGCTGTGATTTCTCATGGTTGTTGACACACACTAATAGGGCCTTGTCTACAGTGACATGTTTTGTCGCCAAAACCTGCCTTTTGGCAACCAGTGAGCGTGTTTATGCTGCATTTTGACTTTTCTCAGGAAAAACACTCAGTTTTGGTGACAAAAAAACTTCTACCCCTGCAAGAGACTTTTGTCTTTTCCTGGCCAGTGTGGAGTCTGCTGTTTGTTATATCAAGAGAACTGGCTTCTGCCAGTATCCCACAATTCCTTTCCTGATGAATGTGCTCAGTGTTTTGTGATCTCTGTTGGCTTGCAGGCATGAGCCCCTCCCTTTTCAAATCTCCTGGAAGTGTCTGACAGCTGAGTGAGCTGCTGTTTGGGGAACAAACAAAGAACAAATCATTGGAATGCACCTGTTCTGCTGCTGCAGAGGAAGGGCTGTACAGACAGCTGTGCTGCTTTCACATTCCCCAGCACAGAGAACTCACAAAGCTACGAGGGAATCCCAAGAAGCGCAGGGATCAGCTCTGCTTTCCCACAACTCTGCTTTGTGGGATGCTAACCCCCATAGTTTTGCTCTGTCTATAGAGTACTAGCAATGTGGCCTTAAAATGTCGACACTGAGAGGCAGAAAAACTAGTTTGACCAGTTTTCAGTTTTGGCAACATTTGCACTTTTGTTGCCAATCTCTCCCAGTGTAGCCATAGCCTAGCTAGCCCCACAGCTTTGGTGGTATACTTTTAGTGATGTTGACCTGGAGGAACAATTTGTATTCTCCTGTAGTGGAATTTGAACCAAAGAATTTGTGACTCAGAGGTTGAAGTGCTACCAATATGCAGTTCTCCATGGATCTGCCAGTGTCTATGAGCAAGTAACTAATGAGCCAGATTGAATGCCTTGTCTTTTCTCTGCCCTGCTACTTCACACCGTGTTAATTGGAAACATTAACTGCTGCAAGAGGTAACTGGATTTTGAAAAGGACTGACTAGACACATGTTAGGACACTGATAGATCTAATAGTTATGCAAATTAAAACAATGAAGGATAATCATATCTCGCATCTGCGGGTGTGAGGTGATCATCTGGAAGATCTCAATTCCAAAATACAACACTGCACAACTGGTTAGGAGTTTTACCCATCCTCTGAAGCGCCAAAAGTAAGATATCCGACTACACATGCCAGGGATCTGCCCTGGCAGAAAATCTTTTATTGATTCTTTGCGGTGCGGGCTGACCTGACAATGCCATTCACAGAGGGCAACCCAGAGAGACAGGTCTGGAAAAGCCCTTGGCAGCTAGCGCTATGTACCATTGCCAGACTCATGGCGTGTGTGTTTGGGTCTTTAGTGGCATAGGTTACTGAAGGTCATGGATAACTAGTTCAGTTGCAGAATCTATTGTGCAAATTCTTCTTTCATTCATGCAGAGACCTGGCCGAACAGATGAAACGATGCCTCAGGAGGATGTGCATGGCAACTCAGGGGAGGCTTTTCCCATCAGTCTTAAGCATAATTCCTTAAACGTCTTTCCTCCAGCGCCGCGTCTCCATAGCCTCACATCTTAGGTGTATGGTGACGTCTGTGCAGAGCAGGTGTGCTGCCGTTCTGACCACAGGGTACATTGGAATATGAACGTGTACCCCCTGTACACGGTCAACCCTCACAGTTACATGCAGCTCCCCTCCTCCTCTGCTGCCTATGTCGCAGAGGCAGTGGGAGGGGAGGGAGGCAGGAGCCAGTGCACATGGAGAGCTGGCTTTTAAGCTGGCTCCCTGTGCATTCTGGCTCCCACAGAGCCACCTTGCACCCCTCCCCCCCTGCTGCTGCCTCCCACAGGCTCCCCGTGAGCCGGCTTCCTGTGAGCTTCAGTTCCCGCGGAACCACCCCTGCTGCTGCAAGTACCAGCTCCTGCCTGCCCCCTATCCCCCCACGTGTAAAATTTCAGCAGTTGCACATCCCTAATCTCCAGTGGCTGTTGAAGGTGGGATGGGACCAGGTGATCCCACCTGGGTAAGCAGAACATCTCCAGTATATACACATGTACGAGTTCTGATTAAGCCAGCACACTAAAACTAGCCGTGGGAGTGGGGTGGTTACCTGCTCCTCCTCCATGCCTGTCTCTGCCAATTGACAACCTACACACAGCTGGACGTGTCATTTGAGGAGTAGATCTGGAATGCCAGATGCAGCTGCAGCTACATGCAGCCTTCTAGCTGGCTTGCAATCCCTCCTGATCAGCCTGACTGTCTTTCTGCTCTTACTCCTCTGCCTTCCTGTTCCTTCCCTCATTCCTGCAGCTGCCAGCTGTAGCCCATGACATGTCCTTTCTGCCCCTGCAGCTGGGGTACCAGTCATCTAACCTCACCAGCTTGCACAAATTCCTCCGACAGTCCCCAACCCTCAAAACTCTTGCATTTTTTTAAAATTCAGGAACGAAGAGAATTCTAAAATGTGAAGGGCTGGGTTGTGTCTTTTGGCCTCGACATGAGGAAGAGCTTCCTGTGTATGCGGCATCCACCCAAAAGTAACCCTGGGAGACCTTGTGACTTGAGTGACAATCCTTTCCTGCCAGTGGGTGGTGGGTGAAGGTCCAGCTGAGAAAGCAAAGCCCCAGACCCGACCCTTCTGCCTGAGGCCACACCCCTTCCACAAATTCTCCCCCTGTGGAGCAAAGCCTGGTGCCCACCCAGGGTTACTCCCCCTAGCCCACACTTAGTGTCCCCTGTCCCAGCAGGTGGCATGGCTCACCCTTCCCAGGTGGCCAGAACCCCTGGGGCAGACACGCAGCAGCCTGATCCTTCCTGGCCAGCTGGAGAGCTGGGCAGTTGTGTCATGGCCCCAACCCTCCTGGGCAGCCAGAGAGCTGCACTCCCTTGGGGTATGTCTACACTACAGTGCTAATTCGAACTAACTTAGTTCGAATTAGTTAATTTGAACTAACGCGTCTAGAACTAAAAACTAGTTCGAATTAGCGTTTTGCTAATTCGAACTAGCATGTCCACATTAAGTGGACCCTGAACAGGGCTTAAGGATGGCCGGAAGCAGTGCCGGCAGGGCATCAGAGGAAGACTTAGAGCGTGGAGATGCTGTCTCAGGCTAGCCGAGGGCTGCGCTTAAAGGGACCCGACCCCCACCCCGGACAGACAGTTCTCAGGGGTGCCCTGCTTGCAAACCAGTCCTGGCTTGGAGTGCCCGGAGTGCCCACACTGGGCACATCACAGCACTTGGCCATCAGACCGGCTGCACTTGCCGCAGGCTGCCATCTGGGGAGAGGGGGCAATTGGGGGGCTGCAGGAGAGCTTCCAACCCCAGAAGCCCGCAGAGCCAGCCCAGTCCTCCCCATCGGGGGCTCGTGCCCCATTCCTCCCTCACCTCCTTCCACTTACCCTTCCCTAGCCCCCCTTCCTGATGTACAAAATAAAGGACAATTGTGTTCAAAAATGGAATCTGTCTTTATTGAACAAAACTGGGGGAGACTGGGAAAAGGAGGTGGGAGAGGGGAAGAGAGAGGGTGGGAGAGGGGAGGGCAACTAAAATGATCAGGGGTTGGGAACAGGTCCCATATGAAGAGAGGCTAAAGAGACTGGGACTTTTCAGCTTAGAAAAGAGGAGACAGAGGGGGGACAGGATAGAGGTCTCTAAAAGCAGGAGTTGGGTGGAGAGGGTGCATACAGAAAAGTTCTTCATTAGTTCCCATAAAGAAGGACTAGAGGACACCAAAGGAAAGGAATGGGTAGCAGGTTTCAAACTAGTAACAGAAAGTTGTTCTTCACAAAGCAAAGAGTCAACCTGTGGAACTCCTTGCTGCAGGAGGCTGTGAAGGCTAGAACTAGAACAGAGTTTAAAGGGACGTGAGATCAAGTCATGGAGGTTGGGTCCATGGAGTGGTATTAGCCAGGAGGTAGGAGTGGTGTCCCTGCCCAAGGTTTGTGGAAGGCTGGAGAGGGATGGCACGAGACAAATGGCTTGGTCACTGTCTTTGGTCCATCCCCTCCAAGGTCCCTAGGGTTGGCCGCTGTCAGCAGACAGGCTACTGGGCTAGATGGACCTTTGGTCTGACCCAGGACGGCCATTGTAAGCTCAGGGCTCAGGGTTGGGGGTCTCAGTGGACCCCCTTGATTTTCATGCACACCTGCTCCTGGGTGGCCAGGCTGGCAGCTCTCCTGCCCTAGCCGGCCACTTTCCTGTGCCTAGTGCGGAGATCGTGGACGACGTCCACAATGTCCGCACTAGCCCAGGCGGGTGCCCGCCTCTTGCGGTCCCGGGCAAGCTCCCGGGAGCCGCCAGCCTGGTCCCGGGAAGAGGGGGAGGGCTGGGGGGCATCGGGTGTCTGGCTCGAGCCATGCCAGGTGCAGGGTCTGCTGGCTGGGTGCTGGCAGGCTTGCACCTGGCACGGGCACTGTAGCCAGCCCGTGCCCCTTTAAGGGGCCTGGGGACGGGAGGAGGGCAATAGAGTTTCCCTGGTGTTGGCCAGAGTGGCCACCAGGGAAACCTGGGGAGGGCTAGCCTCCCACTAGTTCGAATTAAGGGGCTACACAGCCCTTAATTCGAACTAGCTAGTTCGAACTAGGCTTAATCCTCGTAAAATGAGGTTTTCCTAGTTCGAACTAAGCACTCCGCTAGTTCGAATTAAGTTCGAACTAGCGGAGCGCTAGTGTAGCGCCTATGAAAGTTAGTTCGAATTAACGTCCGTTAGTTCAAACTAACTCTGCAGTGTAGACATACCCTTACTGTAGCCCCTGCCCTCCTGGGCATAGGGTTGTCAGGTGTCTTGTTTTTGCCTGGGCAGTTTGGTATTTTGGCCTTCTGTCTGGTTAAAAAAACAACAACAGTGAATACCGGACATATTACATGTCTGGTATTTTTTGTTCTCCTCGGACGGCTGTTTTCATCTGCGGGGGGGAGGGCCGGAGGGGCGGAGGGAGAGCGAAGAGTGTAGTAATTTAAAGGTGCAGCAACCTCTTTTTTTTTTCCCCTTAACCAATTTTTTCTTGCCTGTTTGGGATTTTTTGTGAAGGTATCTGGCAACCCTAGCTAGGCAGCCGTTGGGGAGTGTAGGCAGTTTTGGGAAGGCAATGTCTCTCCTTACCTATGTTATCTGCTGCCCATGTTTCTGCTCCTAGAAGACAGGCAGCTGTAAGGGGTGTGCGGCATCCCTTACAGCTGCCATCAGGTGCCGCGTGCATGGCTCCCACAGCGCCGGCCCGCCCGCATCCCTGCGGAGCCGGCCAGCAACGTCCTTTCCCCCCACGGCCGTGGGGCCCTACACGGCCCGGCGCGTGCGCGTGGACTGGGCCACGCTTGCACCATGTGGCCCGGGGGCGGGCCCCGGGCTGCGCGCCAGCAGCCGTAGCCAGGCCGTGCATGCGCCATGAACCCCAGAGGTGGGCCTGCGCTCCCTAGAGGGGTGGGCCTGCGCTCCCTAGAGGGGTGGGCCTGCTCCCCAAGGGCAGGCCTGCGCATGCGCCGCACACCCAGGGGCGTAGCCCAGGGCACCAGAATGCGTCGGGCCGGCCCTGGTTCAGTCCGCTCCCATGCCCTGAATTCTGGGGTGAGGAGCGGGGGGAGAGGCATGTGTAGTCCTGCCTGGGTTTAAATCATTCTGTGTCTCTCAACTCCTGGTGTTACTCTGCCACAGGGAACCTATATCCAATTCAAATTTTAACCCTCTATTTCAGTTGGCTCTCCCAGCCCCCTGGTCAACACCTTTGCTAGGTACCTGTGTTAATCCCTTAGTCACCGGGTGCCGGTCAGCCCTCCCCCTGTTCATGACAATCCCCAATAAAGTCATGGCCAAAAACAGCCCTGCATTGTGCTCTCATGCAAGAATCAGGGAGATAAAAGAAGGGTGAAGAGGAGGTTTAGCTTCACATGGGAGACTTCAACTATCCAGACATCTGTTGGGAAACTAACACAGCAGGACACTATGTAGGAAAGATAAAAAGTATGGCAGGATACCGCCTTGGATCAACTGGGAGATCTTATATGATCTAAAAATCAAAAAGGTGTCATATAAAAAGTGGAAACTAGGTCAAATTACAAAGGATGAATATAAGCAGACAACACAGATATGCAGGGGCAAGATTAGAAAGGCAAAGACACAAAAAGAGCTAAATCTAGCTAAAGGCATGAAGGGTAACAAGAAGATGTTCTATAAGTATATTAGCAGGAAGAGGAAGACCAAGGACAGGGTATGCCCATTCCTCAGTGAAAAGGGAGAAACAATAACAGGAACCTTGGAAATGGCAGAGGTGCTTAATGACTTCTTTGTTTTGGTTTTCACCAGGAAGATGGATGGTCACAGGATGCCTAATGTAGTGAATGCTAGTGGAAATGGGGTAGGTTAAGAAGTTAAAATAAAAGAACAAGTTAAAAATTACTTAGGAAAGTTAGATGTCTGTAAGTTCCTGATGAAATGCATCCTAGAATACTCAAGGAGCTGGCTGATAGAGGAGGTATCTCAGCCTTTAGCTATCATCTTTGAAAAATCATGTAAGTCAGGAGAGATTCCAGAAGACTGGAAAAGGGCAAATATAGTGCCCATGTCTAAAAAAGGAAATAAGAACAACCCAGGAAACTACAGACCAGTCAGTTTTACTTCTGTGCCAGGGAAGATAATGGAGCAAGTTAATAAGGAATTCATCTGCAAACATCTGGAAGAAAATAAGGTGATAGGTAACAACCAGTATGGATTTCTAAAGAACAAATCATGTCAAACCAATCCAATAGCTTTCTTTAATAGGATATCAAGTCTTGTGGATAAGGGAGAAGTGGTGGATGTGATATACCAGACTTTAGTAAGACATTTGACACAGTCTCGCATGACCTTTTTATCATGGCTTGGGAGGTGAGAGGGGGTAAAGACTGGGGCATCAGCAGGATGTGTGTGTGCTGGCGATTCAGGGGGACACCACAGATAAGGATTTCAGTTGCGGGGGCAGAGGCGGAGGGAGTGCTGGGACTTCAAGGGGCACTGTGGACTACGGCAACAGCTCACTTTTTTATTATGTGTTGTGGGGGACCCCCAAAATATTCCTATGTAGGACCCCCTATGGGCTAGCACCACCTCTGGGCTAATCTATTTCCTCTTCTCCCCAGACACACATTTTGTCAGAATACTTTAATAAAAGAAAGTTTTACCTACTTTTACAGTGAACAATGCAGTTTTGTTTCCATGGAGACTTTCAGAGAACTAGTAACGGATACATTGTATCGACTTTAAGGCAAAGTTTAGGGCTAGTTTGGAGAATTTTCTTTGGTCCTTCCCTGTGTGCCCTTCATGGGGTCTGCTACACCTCTAAGCATCCAACCACACTGTCACATGCTGAAAGAGTAAAAAAGTTGAGATGTTTTACGAAAGTTATTTAAAGTGAAAACACTTTGAACTTGGAGCTCTCTGACTTATGTGGTGCGAGGCCAGTAACTGCAGTTGTGGACAAGACAGTGATGGCTGGCTCTTGGTGCTCTCCATTAATGGGCATCTTTGGGTACAGGAAAAACTAATCAGTGCTAGAGGAATTAATTTATGTTCTACAAAGGCAACTTCCCCGCCTTTTGATATTCATGTTTCCACATTACATGCTATGAATGAGACACATCCAGCCTGACTTAATTAGCTTTATTAATACTGGCCCTACAGTTGACAGGTAACTTCTTTTGCTGATATATATGCCCTGGATTCTGTAATTTGTATTCCAACTTATCTGATGAAGTGGGTTTTACCCACAAAAATGTATGACCTAATGAATACGTTAGACTCTAAAGTCCCACAGGACTGCTCGTTGTTTTTAAAGTTGCATACTAAAACAGCTACCCCTCTGAGATGTTAATTAGTGCTAGCAAGATGATGTTCATGTTGTGATTGCCATTCTCCTGGTAGTAATTCATTTCCCCTTCACTGGCTGGGAAGGTCAGTCTGCTTGAGATGGCTGGTGACTTAAAATGCATACAGCCCCCATGACCTTGATTTCACAACTGACTGTACTTTATTCCATCTCCTCTTCTTCGGACCTGTGGGCAAATCCAGAGTGCAGTGCACTCTAGGTACAAGGCACCATGGTGACCAGCCTGGGGGTAATTTGGAGAGTTCCTCTTTAGTCCGTGATTTCTGTCAGGATGTTCATTTGTACAGCCACAGGCAAAAAGAGGAGGAAACTTGAGGCAAATCTTGGGGATTCCAGAATATTTTAGAAGAGAACCGAGGGTTCATGAGGGGAGAATTGGGGTGTTTGGGTGTCAGAGGGGAGGAGGGGAGGGAGGGTATCTGAGATGGGGATGTTCCCTGACTTTAATGCTTCCTCTTGTCTCCAAAGGGGTGACAGTGACAGTTGCACCAGACATCCCCATCTCCCTCTCAGTGGAGAGCAACAAGCACTTCTGTCTTGAGAGCCCTTCCAGTATAGATATGGTCCCCCTACAGTACATGGTGTGCATCAGTCCAAACCTCACGTCTGCCCACCAAGAAGTGGGGAGCCAGCTCTCAGAGCAGGAGAGGAGGCTGCCAAACACTGACATACTAGGGTAAGAGAAAAATCTTCCCGTTCCAGAGGGCACCAAACGCCAATCCAATGGCAGCGACCCTTGGTCCCTATCAAACTGGAGTGGGTTTCCACCAGTAACAAAAACTTTGGATCCCATTACCTTGTGCCATCCAATCCCATCGCCCCCCTGTTCCCCCGGTGAATGCTAAGCAAGAGACGTAATGAAAACATTTCCATTTCTACTGACGTTCAATAACATCTCCATTAATCAATTGGTTCAAAAGCTAGGATGCAAAAGTCCTGTTCACCAGGGTTGACTATTCCCCTTCTTTCTGCATTCACTACTCACCTGATGCTCCAGTTGGATTTAGACTATACACTATAGTGCCCAGCTGGGAGAGACTAGACGTAATAAATATCTGGTATGATCAAGTAAGCCTCCTTTTTTTTTTAAATCTCCCCCGATGCAGGTTTCCAGTCTGGAGGCATTTCAAAGCAGCGGATTCTGCTGCTAAAACTGAGCGAGGATTAAGGTCTTTCTACAACAGGCTGAAAAGACATAATCTCGGGGATGGACTAATTGCACTCAGCGAACATTCCACAATGTTACTTTCCGGTGAGGTATGTGTATTCATGCCGGGGTGGGCAAACTGGGGAGCTGCTTAGGAAAGTCCAGCATAAAGGTAAAGGGGGATTTGCTGCTCTGGAGCAGGAAATGGGCCATTTTTGATATAGAAACCTGATGCCTCCAGAGATCTACTTTAGGAGATAGGGCAGAGAGGGCTACCTCTTCCACCCCCAAAAGGTCCCACCCCTAAAGGTAAGAAGTGGTGACCAGCGCATGGTTTGATTGATGGTTGAACGCAATGAAACTTATAAACCCTTGAAAAGGTTGCATGCAGGAGAATGGGAGAGGATTTGATATGGTTTGGATGTTCTCTTGTGGCTGGCTGTCCCATCTCTATGGCATACAATAGAGCTGGATAAAAGCTTTCAAATAATTTTTTAAATTGGAAAATCAATTTGTACAAAAACAAGAAACCTCATGGATTTTCTATGGGGAAAAAAATGAAAATGACAGACTTTCAGTTTTGGCTTCTCCCTCCCTCCCCTTCTTTCCACCACCTGCTTTTTTAGTGACAAAATGATGGGGGGAAGAGAGCAAAAAGGGGAAAGGAGACAATTAAAAAACAAAGAATAAACAAAAAAATTGAAACCTGAAAAATGAAAAATATTTTGAGGTTTTCAAACTTTTTATCATTTTTGGTTCTGGTAATTTGCATGTCACGTAATGATCACGTTAAAGAGTGGGTTAAGTGTTGTATATACTTTTATGTATAAATCTAATCTTAAGAATAATAATAGTTGCTTTTCATTTAGGGTACGTGTACACTGCAGTCAATGGCCTAAAAGCAGTAGTTAAGATTCAGCAGCACAGCAAGTAGGAACACAAGGACTTACCCCGTGTTCTGGGTGGACTCATGCCAGTATGTAGGCCAGTATGTACAAGCAGGGATGCCTATCCAAGCTGTAATCACACCTCTGGTTGCAGTATAGGCTTACCCATAATGAGCTCCTGAATTGTTTGTGGGTTGTGGTTATTGTTTTTTATGGGATAACGAAGGCTATTTCATTTGAGAGGAAGGATGTTCTTGTGGTTCAGCTACTAAACTGGGCTTTGGGAGAGCTGGGTTCAGGTCTCAACTCTGCCACAGACTCCCCGTGTGACCTTGGGCAAGATTTTTATGGCCAGAATTTCAAGAGCTCAGCTCTCATTTGAGGTGTCTGAATGCCTGTCAAAAATGCAGTTCTCAGTCATTATTTAGGTGATTTAAGTGAGAGCTCAGCTCTTTTGAGAATCTGCCTCTTCATCCGTCTTTACTTCTGTTCCCAAACTGTAAAATCAGTCCCTTATTTTTTCTATCTTGTCCATATAGCGTGTAAGGTATTCCGAGCAGTGTTTGTCTCTCATTCACTGTACATGCAGGGCTCAGCACAATGGGATCCCCAGTGTCAGCTGGAGCTTCTACAGGTTGAACCTCTCTAGTTCGGCACCCTCAAGTTCTGACTGGTGCTGAACCAGAGAATTTGCCAGATTATGGGAAGTCAGTATTGTCCAGCAGCATTACCAGCACTTCCACTGCTTACTGGGCTGTTAGAAGACATTTAGGGGTAAATTAGAGATAAATAATAGCACAGAGCACTGAGAGCCAGGACTGGTGGCTGTAAACAAACTTTATGGGACCATGTGAAACTTGGCCACACCCATGATAAATGGACATCCGGCTACCTAAAATCATGCTGGACCACAGATGTTGCCTGACCAGAGTGTGCCAGACTAGAGAGGTTCAACCTGTACGTGCTACTTGAATTCTTTGGCCATCGGTTGCAAGTTACACTGATGACTTATGTTCAAATTATTGACAAAGAGTGCACTTTATTCTTCCTTCCCTCCAGGACCAGATGCACTTGCCCATGGCTAGCAGGAAGATGCGTGCTCTGAGACACACCAGAGACCTCTCATTAATTACATCTCTGAAGTTTTCCATAACTCTGTCTCCCTATACAAGCATTAACTCCCAGCTATTTCTGATGTCTCTGCAAGAGGGCAAAGAAAATTACTGGCTGAGCCTCCAGTCAAAATTCGACAGCCATGCGGTACAAACCTATATTGCTTTTCTGATCCAATCACATAAATCTAGACCATCTGAACTCTGAATTAGCCAATAGATGTAAGAAATGCTTGGCTTGTTAAACACTCTTCAGGCAGTAATATACAATCAATGCAGTAGACTAGACTAAGCGGTGCTTAGATATTGGTGATCCAATCTCAGAACTGTAAAATGTAATATGAGTAAATCAATATAATGGATCAGTTAATAGAATGTGTCACTAAAAAATATTACCCACTTAAGTTGTATATTAACAAAAATAACTCCTGAGGAGACAGATTTTTGTGTGTGTGTTATATTAAAAAGTGAAATCTCTTCTGATAGGGGCTCGATTTCATAGCAGTACTCTTGTGCCACTGAGATATGTTACTACATTGAGTAAGTTATGAAATATTTTTAAATGTGCATTGTAAGTGGATTTAAAAGTGACAGGTCAATTTGGGGGCCAATTAGTTTTATCTGTATCTTTCCCTCTTTCCTGAGAGAAGCCTATAAACTCCTCCCCCCTTTTCCTCTTTCAGTTCTAAATTAGAAGAGCGTTCATGAGCAACTGTATGATAAATAAGCAGTCCCCATAACTCAGTACCCAGCCTCTACAAACAAGGCTATTTGTAGCCAACCTCTCCTGGGCCATGAGTGATAAAAGCTTGAGCCTCTTCCACTTTATTTCATGGAGGAAGGCCTGAAGCTGGCAACTGAGCAATCTCTGGCCTCTTACAAGGACCAGTCAGTAGATCGGGACAAAAGTCCACGCTCTCAGATTACACATGCAGCATAAGGATGGGAAGTAGGGTACAGGGGGTACGCAGCACCCCCATATTTTGCACCCTGCAGCCCCACGCCCGGGGCCACCCCTCCTTCCAAACCACCAACAGCTTTGTCAGCTCCAGGTCCCAGCCTCCCAGCAGCCCCCATTGGGTCCTGCCAGCCCCACTGGCTTCACCATCCCCCATGGTGCTGTTGTCCATGCCCTTACAGGCTTTGCAGGCTGTCAAGGTCCTGTCATCTGCCAGCCCTGCCCCTTTAGGCTCTGCAGCCTGCTGACTGTAAGGCCCAGGCCACCAGTCCTAGAGGCTCTGGTGCCACCCAGGGTCCTACCACTATCCCAGGGCTCTGTACCTGGCCTTAGCCTGGGATTTAGCAGCTGCCCTCTGCTGTGGCCCCAGCCTGGGCGACAAGGGTCTATGGTTGCCAACTCTCCAGGACTAGATGGACCAGAGGCTATTGAAGCGAATGGTATCTAGTTGGTCCAGTAGGGGAGTTAGCAGCCATTGGAGGGGCATGATGAGGTGTAAGGGGGGCGGGGCATAACTCAGCTCCTCCACCCTGAAAATTGTTCCAGCACCACTGCAACTCGGTTTCCAAACTCTACAATAATGAACCATTACCTACAGGAGCAATGCAGATTATTTTTTGGTCAGAGAGAGAGAGGGCTATCTTAACATTTAAAAAAAAGTTAAATATGAAAAATATTTTGCAATGCTCTTTTCATTGAACATCTGCTATATATTTTAGAGAGTCTGTCTGTCTGACTGACTATTCAAGAATTTCTCCTAAATGGTAAGACCTAGGCCCACCAAATTTGGTAGGCAGCTTCCTCCTATCATAACTTAAAGCAAGGTCAAGGTTTGGTTGTGTCAGGTCAATGGGAGGCCCCTAGAATGGGATTGCTTCTCATAAAACCATTCAGTAAAGAAACAAAATCACTAGACAGGTAAAAGGGGCTGGCTAGTGGCTCGCCCCCATCTCCGGCTGGGACTGCCCCAGCCCTGAGCCTCCCACCCCCCAAGTACACTTTAGAGAGGTAGGAAGGGGGGGAGGCTGAAGTTCTCCTCCTGTCCTCTGATTGGTATAAGAAAATTACTGGCTGGTCCCCTTCCTCAGGGAATGAGGGGAAAGTGCACAGTTTCCTGAATTCCTCACTCTGGATGGGGAGCACAGAGGGACAGTTGAACCTTGACCTGCCCCAGCTGGGGGACATGCACCTCTCCCCCAGCTGTTCCCATTGGAGCTGTAGTGGCCATGGAGAGGCACTTCTCACCTGTCCCCAAGCTGCTGCAATGAAGGAGGGCTAGAGTAGTCCTCTCTCCCCAGGGCAGCCTGCCTACTGAACCCCTCGTCCCCAGCCCCACCCCAGAGTAATAATTTAAATGAAGCATGGACATTTTAATTTTATTTTCCAAAAATCAGAAGTTAATTGAGTTAAGGACACGAACAACACCAGATAAATCTAGTGTTTCATAATTTTAAAAACATGTTTATTGTGAGTTTAATTGTTCAATTATAGGAGTTTTCAGGTTTGCTGCCAATAGCCTGGACTGGAGAGAAGTGTAGGCACATAGGGATTGATCCAAAGCCAGTTCATCCTCATGATTTCAGATGCTTTCACCAGCAACACAGCTCTGTTTGTTCTCTTGTGTCACCAAGTCATGCTTTCCCCACAGCACTTTAGGGCCAGGGTGTCCAACCAGTTCTGAAGCAGTAGCCACTATGGTGGCTACAGCTATAGCAAATTAGCCACACTCAACCAGCCAAATAGCCACATGTGGCCAGTGTCTGGTGTGTTGGACATCATGGCTTTAAGGGATGCCCAACCAGTATTCAACCAGAATCCTATTTCTAACAATGCCCTAATCCATTGTCTTCAGAAGAAAATGAAAGCTCAGTGCTATCTAAATGAAAGGCAATGTAGAATAATAGCATGGCGTATTTTAGCATGGGGAAGAACATCTTTCTAACCTCACCTACGGATGAGTTTGTCCTACTGTACAAGGACTGAGCGCTTTCACAGTTCCATTGTAGCTAGTGTAATTGCAGATGCTCTGGAATTAGTAAGTGTATAATGATTCAACCCCAGGCTTGTAATACCCTTGCTGTATCACAGACTCCTCTGCTTATCAAGTGGAAAGGGCAGTTTTCCGTTCAGCTGAATGTGACCAATGATGCTGCAAGAAGCTGGTACCTGGATAGGGTGAGCCTCTTGTGGCAGAGACTGGGAGCACAGTACATAACGTTTGAAGGTGCAGAAGGAAACACCTTTACGGAGCAGGCAATCCAGCCGCCCAGCGACTTGGAAGGGGATAAATACATCAGCATTTTTGCACTAATGGCAGCTACGCTGGGAAATTCGACAATAATCAGTGCTGGCACAAGGTGAGTCTCAGGAAAGGTGCTCACAGAGTAAAATGAAAACAGACATCTAAAGCCTCCTATTGGTCCTGTTTCACTGCAAGCAGGATGCTGCACTAGGGTCCAAACAGCCAAAGAAGAGGGGGAACTGTCATGGGAACTTGGCTGGGCATCATGGAACCAGAGATTCTGCCTGGGCATAATTTAAAGTACACAGACTAACTCATCTTCATGCCCCTCATATGCAATTGGCTTCCCTGGAGGGGAACAGTGGTTGGTGTATCATACACGGGGAAAAAAACAGGCTATCTAATGGCAGCTGCCCATTCTGCCATGCAAACAAGTAGAGGGTGCGTCTACCTTTGTTCTGTAGGAGGTATCCGTATCCACAGATTTGCAGGGTTCTATACTGGGCAGCCAGGCTGAGGCTCCAAGATACCCCTCCCACCACCAGTTAGGGAGAGCTGCATGGGCACCTGTGGGGAGCCTGCCTGGTGCTGCAGATCCTGTGTTTGCCCTTGCCCAGGTGGGTAGCCTGGGTGGGATAGGGATATAGCAGGGGGCTGCTCTCATACCTCTCCCTCCCCCCTCCCTGCCCCGGAGAGGTGGAGGGTCTGTGTCATGGTTCCTCACAGCTGCAGGCCGGGCTCTCTCTGTCAGAAGCCTATGCGGATACAAATTTTGTATCCATCTCCACCCTACTCTTCTCAGGAACCATCTGTGGATATCTACATTTTCAAACTCCTTATGAGGATTTTACAGAAAATTGGACACAAAGGCCAAGATTCATTTTTTTAAAAAAGAAAAGACTGTACATTTTCTTTTGACTGTCCAGTTAAACAGATATTTCTAAATTTCTCAGGGAAAGCAACTAAAATGCCAGCTGTGATGTTTCTCTACATATCAGGACAAACAGTAATGCAAATGTCTGACAGGATTTGGCATAGGTGATGTATACTGATATTAGGAAAACCTTTGTAACGGTAAGGCTAGTCTACACTGCAGTTGCGTTCTTGCGCAAGTAAATTTACAATAAAGCATCAGAAAAGAAGGCTTCTTGTGCAAGAGTTATTCCTCTCCCCATGAGGAATAAGCCCTCTTGCGCAAGAGCTCTTGCGCAAGAAGGCAGAGTGGACAGGCAACAGGGGTTTCTTGTGCAAGAAACCCCAATGGCTAAAATGGCCGTCAGAGCTTTCTTGCGCAAGAGCGCGTCCACACTCTTGCGCAAAGGCACATGACAGTGTGGATGCACTCTTGTGCAATAATTTTTGTGCAGAAACTCTTGCGCAAGACAGTTCTTGCACAAAAAGCCTGCAGTGTAGACATAGCCTAAGAGTAGGTAAGCACTGGAACAGGTTACCAAGATGTTTGTAGAATCCTTGTCATTGAAGTTTTAAAGAATGGATAAACTTTGTCAGGGATGTTCTAGGTTTACTTAATGTTGCCTTAGCACAGAGGGAAGGACTAGATGACCTATTCCAGCCCTGTATTTCTGTGATTTTAGAATTACTGAAACCTAGGAAAATATGACATTCATTTTTTAAAAATTTATGGTCAAGGGCAATAAATATTAGTTAACTTGTAAGTGACTGACTTGATGGTTAAAGCTCAAACTTGAATTTGAGGAATCATGTGATTCTTGGTAACCAAACGACTTGAATCTCGAGTAAAAAAGACTAAATGAGGCAAACTCTTGTGGAGAAGATGACCCAAGTTTTAGACATCTTATTGGGCCAATCATGAATTGAGTGAAATGTAGATTTTGGCTCATAGTGATCCAACACAATATAAGCAAGTAGTTCAGTGTCGTGATGTTAGAGACAAAACTAGAAGTGAAGGATATCAAAATAAAAATCTTTCCTCATTAGATGTGGTCAAGTACATTAGCCAACGAATTGCCCAGCATTTGGTCAAATATGCCATGAAAGCAATGAAACAATATTTTTTCAAAGTTACAGTATGTCAGATAGTTAAAGTCAAGAGTGTCTATTTTGGTGAAATTTTCTATAATTCTGGTCTCTTTGTTAATAGTATCTGTAGAATTTACTGTTTCAGACTAATTAATATAGCTAATCATTAATGACAGAACTATGACCTTTTTACCTAGACACTGGAGTAAAATGAAGTGTTCTTACATTAAATATGGTAAGTAGGTAAGTAAAGGATATAGAAAAGTAAAATTTGTTCCATATTCTGTTGTAAAGACAGATAACCATTACAATTTGCTTTAGAAACCAGTATAATGTAATATAATTATAATATCTTTTGAAATAGTTAAACACTGATTGTATGAAGACTGAAAATCTATCTATCCATGACATTACAGAAAAATGTTTGCTGTAAATGCTATAAAATTACATCCAGAGAGTGTAGGCTGTATCTGGAGAGATTTCTCAAATGACCACAAAGACTCAGTGTCTGAAAGAAAAATTCAATAATTAGAGAAACAAGTCATTTTACTCTCGTGGTCCAATTACCAAGGAAAAAAGTTGTGCTAGTATATTATGACAAGTGAAATTTTAATTTTATGGAAAAAGTAATTATTGAACATTTAGCTCAACATACAGACTGATCTAACGCTAGACATGGAAACTGAAAGTGAAACCAATTAAGAATATGCACCAATTCATGTACTGTAAATAAAGCTGTGCAGTGTGAACTCTATATGACTAAAACTTTAAGAAATTGGGGCCAAACACGTTGTAGAAAGAATATTCTGAGTTAGACAAAGAACCTGCCAAGCTCTAAGTTTGTGACTTTTCAGATAATATATGGGTGTTTTGTTTAAGGGTGTGCCATTTGTTGCTAGTCATGTTCCAGAGCATATAAAAAAGTCACTATAAAAAATTGCGAGGAGTTATGAGGGTGGAAATTATAATAGATGACATTGGTGTTGAAAAATGTAAGGAAATGGTGTCTTATTCTAGTAGGGATGAGCATTCGGAGTACGTCTACACTGGCACAGGAGGTGTCATTTCCAGCTTGGATAAACACAAACATCCGTATCTGTCATGCACAGGGGGCAGGATGAGCTAACTACCCCAAGTTCTATCTAGGTGTTCAGACTGGGTATATCTACACTACCGAGAAGATCAAAGGTGCTACCGTTGATCTTCCAGGGTTCGAATTAGTGGGTCTAGTGAAGACAACTGATTCGAACTGAGAGGGATGCTCCGGTTGATGCTGTTAGTCCTGTTTCCATGAGGAGTAAGGGAAGTGTAAAGGAGAGTGTTCTCCCTTCGACTTCTTGCAGTGTGAACAGCGCCGACAGTTGAGTTAAGGTACTTCAATTTCAACTATGCAATTAATGTAGTTGAAGTTGCGTAGCTTAATTCAACCTTATCCCGTAGTATAGTCATACACACTATGTTGTAGGTCCAGCGTACACACGCCCTCAGATGTCTCTGCACAGGGTGAGGCAGGTAATGCTTTTCAAAAGAGCTGAGGCAGTCTGGCTTACTAAACGTTGCACACGTGTGTCTGGTTTTGCTGTTCATTTGCCCTTGTTGCTCCTAGATCTAATCATCTGCCACTCTTCATTCAAATGACTCCTCTCCAGTCGGACTGGAGCTATGCTGGTTTGAAGGGAATTATACCATCTGTGCTTCACTACAGTCTTCTTGGCTACAACTTTTTCATTCCGGATGCAGTAGGTAATATATTTTTATATTCTGTTCATATGCTAGACCATTCTGCATGAGTATTGTAAAGTTTAAAGCGTTGCCTACTGCTACAGAAGGAAGAATGCATGCAATCTGCTAGCTCCATCAGCAAGCTGCTAAAAACCAGAGTAAGCTATATTTAGACACCGCCTCAGGGGGGTTTATTTGGTATCCTATTTTATGCCACATCAAGTTTGTCTGATTTACTATATTAACAGGGAATTAACCAGGGAATTTCAAGAAACACTTTAATAAAATGAAACAGGAAATAGTCATATGCTTCTGGCTTCCCTGGGATTAGATTTCAAAGACCTCCTTTATCTTGCACCAAGAGCACCTTAACTGTGTCCATTGAAAATATGCCAGGAGCCTGAGGGCTGCATGCAAATTGGTATAAACTGGCATAGAGTGTATCTGCTTTTGTCTCTGGGTGAGACTGTGCACTGGCCATCTGGTGTAGCTCAGGGTTGGAGAAAATGCGGCTCATGGCTGGCACCCCAAGTTGAGTGTGAGTGAGGTGAGTCATTTTTTTCTTCTTCTCACTTGTATGTGGCCTCCGACAATCTTTTTGTGGGTCAGTGGCCCCCAAGCAAAACAAGGTTCCTCACTCCTGGCATGGGGGCAGCACTAGGAACTGAGTACCAACTCCTGGAGAATTGGACCAGAACCTCACCTGCTGTAAATTAGCACTGTTCCTCTGAAATCTAACTTAAATCAGCTGAGGATCTAGTCCATGTGTCTCAGGCAGGAATGATACTTCCAGGAGCAATAGGGAAGCATGGACAGCAGCAACTTCCATGTCCTTTTCTCAGGGTGGAGCATACGCTTACCCAGTCTGCCTCTCACTAGAGTTACTCGGTAATGCTATTGTTGCTAGAGTTTCCTGGATCTGAGGTGCAAGAGCCAAGATTGTGCCTATGCAGAGGTTTCTTGCAGGTTTCTTGAGGGGGAAGGCCTGCTGAACCAAGAGGTCACACTGAGGCTGAGCAGGAGTACCATGTGCTGGTGGAGGTGCACTCTGAGTTTGATTTAGCAAGTCTTAACTAGACTTGCTAAATCAAACTCCAGAAGATTGATTGTGTCAATCTTCTGCAGAGTGTAGATGTGGCTTTAGAGTGCTATGGGCCACATTCCTACCTGGTAGTTACACTTTTGCCACCACTTGCTCCATGCCATCTCCCCGCTTGGAGGGTGAGACCAGTGGTGGTTTCTTCAAATTTTTGCTGCCACTTTAAAATGTGTAGCTGAATTTTATATGTAGCTTTAGTCTGGCACATATAAGTGAGGTCTGAGGAGGAGGATCCCTTATGAAAGGCCTAATGGAGACCAGCTGTACAATCCATGGATGCCGTTATCTAAGCTTAAGGCTCTGCTCCCATTAGTAATTTGGTGCCAAGCTCCCATAGACTATGACCTCACAATTGGCTGCTCCCAACCAGTGTTCCCGGTATGGTGTATGCTTGTGTGGTCACTCAGGAGAGATTCAAATGCTGCCCAGCTGATCAGTATTGTGTCCACAGCTAGGTTCTTTGTTTCTTCTGGTGGTGCACTTCTAACATCCTTTTGTGCATATAAAATTTATTCCACACATGGGTGAAAAAATCTGCATGTGGATGGAAAAGATTAGAGGGAACATTTCTTCCCACCCCCTCGGATTATTTTTCACTTGCTTTTTCCTGCCCTTGGACCAGCCAGTGTTTTCATGCTGAACAGTTATCACCAGTGCAAGTTCTGCCATCACTGCAAAACCTGCTTACCTGATGGCAGCATTGTTTGCACTGCTGCAGGTTACCCCAGAGTGAAGGCCTTGCTCAACACTTTCCCTGCAGATGAGCTGTGGCCTCAGTAGTCCAAGTACAAAGCTACAGAACAGTTTGTTATAATAATGAGGTCTCCTCAGGGAAGATACTTCCTCTTCCTCCTTTGCAGCCTACCAAACGATCCAGCTGATGTCATTCTGGATCATTTCTAGAGGACCTTTGCATAGAGAAACCATTGTTAAGAAATAAGCCAGAGCTGTTGGGCAGCTCCGTGACCTTTGGGAGGAATTGTGCACATTCCAGACACACAACTATGGATCGGTGTAGTATCATTTCGACAGAACCATCTTCATCAGCTTGAGCCAGCCTGGTGGAATGGTGCCTCATGCTGTCTTGGTGGAACCTGGCTTATGCCAGTGGACAAAATGGGTATAACTATTGTCTCGTGCCCTCTAAGGGAAAACCTGTTCACCCCACATGGAGAACTGAGGGGGACTGTTGATGCATGCCTTCTAGGGCCACAGTTAATCTAGAGGTGCAAACTGATGAGGATACTGATAGAAGGGGATAGACGTGGGCCCATAAAGACTGTGTCTTTCCTTCTCTTGGTGAAGTTGAAACTGGATGTTAGGTTACTAAGAGCCATGTATTTAATATGACATTGTGTCCACTTGTGTCTGTTTACCTCAGAACCTCCCCCTTTTGACCACCTCACTCTTGCAGGAAGGTTCATTGAAAACATTCACACCCCTGAATGCAGGATGCAGGAAAAAACACCCCTGGAACAGAGTGAGGGGAAGGTTGTCTTTAGTACCACATCTGCACAGGTTGTTTACACTTTCTTTGACATTTCTGGCCTCCTGCTTATAATGTGCTTGGCTAAAGCTCCCTCGGGCAGTGCAGGGCCAGAGCAGCACTTAGTTTCTCTCAGGTCTAATTTAATATTGTTTTATATGGCTCATTTTTTGCATTTAAAGCCATCATTAGCAGAGCCAAACCCAGAAGCATATTACTGGCCTGTCTATACACACCCTTAAAAGGAGTTTATCTTAATAATGGTGAGATTCTCTCTTTTTTCTTTAACTGTGTATATGAAATACTGCATTGCATTAAAAAAAAAAGTCAGTGTCAAAACAACATTATGCATTTACAACCTAGAAAATACCAGCATTTAGGCTTCCTGTGCAACTTTCATTTGGCCCCCAGGTGCATATCCATTATACAATCTTTAAGTATATGATCATATGCTGCTTTTTTGCACAGGATCCTTCCCTCATTTAGTAGGGGCTGGAATTTTGTTTTATTCTCATCATTCAGGGTGCATCTACACTGCACCCATAGCTAAAAATAAGCTATGAAATTTGAGCTATACAAATTGCGTAGCTCATTTCGAGTCAATTTCGAAATAGCTTATTTTGTAATTTGATGCTGTCTACACAGCAACAAATTTTGAAATAACCCACTATTCTGAAATGTCCCTTACTCCTCGTGGAATGAGGTTTACCTACAGTATCCTGAAGTAGCGCTGTAGTGTAGCCTCAGTGTATGGCCATAGGCCTTCTTTAATTAATACTATTCAAACCTTGCCTGAAAGACAGAACAATTAATTTCCTCATGTTTTTTCTATGGTTGTCATTAAACATTCATTCATTAATTTTCATAACTCCTTGTGAGGTGCACTGTTAGTAGTATCTCTATTTATAGAGCGGGAACTGAGAAATTACAGTAAAAAATGTCCACTAATTTTGGGTGCCTGATATGAGATATTAGGACCCTGAGACTTAAAGCTATATAAGTGCCTAATGCTTCATATATGTGTCTAGTGGGATTTTCAAAAAGTCTATGAAAATCCTATTAGACACCTGTCAGTATCTGTAGACTCTTATATACCTTTAAAAATCTGGCTGTTAGTAGGTGAATTTTCACTGACCTTTTGCATTATGTAGCACAATACATGAAGTCTGGCATTGATATCAGTGGTAGTTATGAGCACTTAGCATTTCCACCGAGCAGACCCCAGGGTTCCAAGTTGGGCACCCAGAAAACAAGAAACCCATAATTAGTGGCCATTAGTGCAGTAAAAGCTCTGGTTTAAGGGACTTGCCCAGCAGCACACAGGAACTCTGTGGCAGAAGCAGGAACACTTCACTGCACAATCCCAATTCATGCCGGGAATAGGCCCATCTTGTGTGTTGAATGAGACTGGGGTGCTCTGGAAAAAATAGAATGTGCTTGTTTGTTTAATGGAAGATTGCATCCTAGTGCCCCAATGACGAAATGCCGTGTTATTTCTTTCTGGGCGTGTCTACGGTGCTCTCACCACTGTATCTGAATAATTCACAATCATAATGAAGGTAACTTTGCAAAACTCCTGTGGTGATAGAACTTCTGCCTCTGTGTTTCTCCCCCCTCTGTTGCTAGCCAACTTCCTCCACCTCTTGGCTCCTGTCGTCGTCTCTCAGAGCTGGTGCAAAGCTAGGCAATTGCTTAGAGTCCTCTGCACCTCAGAGGGAATCGCTATTCACTTTTTATTATAAGCACTTGCCTATTTTAGCACTGGGGGAGGGAAAATGTTTCTGTGTAGGGCCTGCAATGGGCTTCTACTGGCTCTCCTTCTACTAACCCCCTTCCTTCCCCACTTGCTAGGCTTTCCCCTCTCAACTGCTATGCACCTCCCACTCTTCTTCCCTCCCATCCCTGCCCCCACCTATGTCCTCCTTACCACATATTCCTTACTTTCCCGCATCCTGTATCAGGCAGCTTCTTCTCTCTCCTCACAACCTGGATGCTAGCAGGGGAGCATTGAGAGCACAGGATAGACAGTACCCTGGCCTCAGTTCTAGTGTCCTGCCCCAGCCTTGAGCTGTTCAACCCCAGCATCACTGGGATGGTGCATACACAGTCCCGTGGCACTGAAGAGCTAGGAAGGACTGGAGCATGCTCAGTACAGACAGATTCTTTGAAGACTCTGGCAAGTCTTTGTTGAGCATGTACAAATGGCAATGTTTTCTTGGCCAAATCTGGCATTTTTTCATGGAAAAAGCCAAAGGCACTTTCCTGTCACAATGGCCACTCCCTCCCAAATTTTAAACTCCTGCTCCAAAGCCTGGAGAAATTAGCACTTCTAAGAATAACATTCCTACAACCAATTCATTAATATGGACAAAATCCACACAGTGGTTCCTTATCCTCTTCTTGGAAACAGCGGAATAATTTTTGCTGAAACTTTCCCCCCACCCCCAAAAAAATTCAGAATCCGACAGATACCTAGTGTGGAACTAAATGGTTTCAGTTTGGCGAGGGTATAAGCAACTGAAAACACTCTTATAAATAGGAACCTGCCCTGCCTAAAATGTGTTTTGTTGGCTTGTTCTGGTACCTTTTTCAAGAACATATTAAACCATTTTTTTTCCTGTTTGAGACCTTTCTCCTGCTTTAAATATAGTTTTTATTAGGAGACAGCCTTAGTCAACGTTAGGATCTTCAAGTGCCTGCCAATTTGAGCATTTCCTCCCCCCCCCCCTCCCGCTTCCCAGCTTGAGGTTCAGAGCAGCACTGTTTTATGTCCAGTCACATCCAGATGTACTGTCCTCAAGTGTCCCTACCTGGAGCAACTGTCTGGGGTGATGACATTCCTGGCAAAGAGCGCCCCCAGGTTTTAGATTTACAAATGGATACATTTAGAGAGAGAATTTGTACTCGCGGGGATTCTGATGTGCAGGGGTAATGGGTGGGAGTGGGCATGAAGGGTCACATAGGTCCCATGGTGCCTGCCGGGGAGAGGGTGCAGGGAGGGCCACCCAGAGGAACAGGGAGGTAGCGCGAGGAAGTACCCTATTTAGTAATTAAAATCTTGGTGAGGACACATGGGGGTGATGCACCTCCTGGTTGCTACCACAAGTCACCTATGCGTACCCCGTCAAAAACCATGGGGAGGGGTAAGTGACCAGCAACCTGAAATCTGATATCACAGAGATATTGGACAAAATGTTCACAAGTGGGGAGCTAAGGCTGTGCTCCTAAAGCCGTATTTAAAAACCTAGGCAAGTGACCTGATTTTCAGAAGTACTGAGCACCCAACAGTTTCCCGGTGAAGGCAACAAGAGACGGTGGGTGGCCAGCGCTTCTGAGAGCCAGGCTGCTGATCTAGGTACATAGGAGCTGCAAGGATCATCTGCTCTAACCCCTTGCTTAGATGCAGGATCTGTTATGGCTCTACCATCTGAGACAAGTGGCTACGGAGTCTCTTCTTCAAAACCGCCAGTGAAGGATCTACCACAACCTCCCCAGGCGTCTGTTCCACTGCCCTCCTGTTCAGGCAGTTAGGAAGTTTCTGATGAGATTTAATCTCCATCTGCTGTGCTGTCATTTGGACTCATTGCCTCTTCTCCTGCCTTCTGTGGCAAGAAAGAGCAATGTCTCTCCATCTTTTTTTTATGGCAGCCTGTTAAGTACTTGAAGACCGTGCCTATGTCCTCCTGGAGCGAATGTTGGGTTTTAGACATGTTGGTCAGTATCACAGCATAGAGTTTTTCTATCTTCATCAAGTTCTACCAGCCTATCCCCACGGTAAAGAACAAGAGACTATAACAGAGAAATAAAACCCCAGAGGCACTCAGGGCGGGTGCTAATGGTTGTACTGTACTATGGCACATGTGATCAGACTCAGTATTGTTAAAGACATGCTGACAGCATCTTTCCAGCTTGCACTCTTTCAGGGCAGGGACTGGTGTGCACAGGCAGCATCTGGCACAATGGGGCCCTGATCCTGGTTTCGGGCTCTGAGTGCTCCCCCAATATAGATAATGAAAAAGCACAGTAAGGGAGCTGGAAGCAGGAGGTGTACAAGTAGCAAGCTCCATGTTGTCAGGCTTAGGAAGTAGAAGTGGATTGGCTCCCTAATCAGACAGTGAGCTGTTACTTGTAAAGCGATACAAAACAGTCGGTTTCTGAAAGCCTCTCTCTGTTAGAAGGGGAGCAGGATTTGTAAGGCCTGCAGTTGGCTTTTTAAATCAAACACAGCGCCATTCTCTTTCTTTTTGAACCCCCAAGTGACTGTCTAGTGTTTCAGAGGGGACTCAGAATCTGCTTCCATTTATCCCACGTGTTTCTTATAAATTACTTTGTGATACTGTGCCCCCACCACCACTTTCCACTGGAGGCGGGAGACCCTGAGTATTACCCCCAAGCTATTTAAGGCAGGAGCAAGAAAGCCACGAAGATCAGGAACATATTTCAGACCTGGTCTGAACCCAGCCTCTTCCCTAGCCACAAGCGCTGTTAATCCTAGTGGTGCTGCTCTTTGCAGGAAACTTTACAGTGCGGTGTCTAGGGGTCAAAGCTCTCTATGTTTGGTTAAGATGTTTTCTAATGGATTTGTTTGAAATAACTTCAGGAAAAACTAAGAATTTAAGAATTCATCTGAAGAAGTGGGTTGTGCCCACGAAAGCTCATGCTACCATCTATATGTTTTGTTAGTCTTTAAAGTGCTACTAGACTATTTGTTGTTTAAGTTTTTCCAGTTACAGACTAACTCGGCTACCCCTCTGAAGTTTAAGAATTTAAATGTTGTGGTATATTGGCATAAATCTGGGCACAACGCATGGACCTCTAGGTTGCCACCCTCCTGTGACAGCAGGGTGAGCAATCCAGGCTGCTTAATCTGCTCCTGCATGAGACCCAGGAATTCCACTGATGTCAGTGGAGCTATACGGATCTCAGTTACTGGAGGATCTGGCCCAAGGTCTCCTGAGCAGTGTTTAATTTGAAAAGGAAGAAGTGCCAGGGCTTAAGTGTAACAAAATGGTGCCCGCCATGCATACAAGGTCATGCCGCGTGGAGGATGCCATTTTATAGAACAAAATGGCATCACCCAGACAGGGCAACCTCGCACTAATGGTACAGATGAGGCCATGATGTGAGTGAAGGTGTAGAACTGTGCACCTTATTAAATGCCACTGATGGAAGAGGCCGTGGGACGGTGCCCTAGCATGAGAAGAAGTACCAGCCAGGGTTAAGCCCCTGCACAAATAAAGCCTTGCTCTATGCCTGTCTCCAGTAATAATTAGGACTGGATTCAAACTGGTGACTTAGAAATCAAAATTGTCCTATCCCAAAACCATCTATTTCCCAAGTTTTTGACTAACCTGATTACATACATATTTCATATTACTCCAGGTAAAATTCATCCTCAGCGCACAGGATTAGCTGCACAAAGTTTGTATGTTATTTAAATCCCATTGAAATCTTCAGTGCAGATTCTTTCTAAAGGATGAATTTCATCTCCTGATAACATTAGAAAGTGGAGTATATTTCCTGTCCAATTGCATTCTGGCTTGTTGTTGATATGCATCTCTCCATAATACCTTTCTCAGTGGTGATTACCAGGATTCTGACAAAACAAAACAAAGATTCTTTGTTTTATGACAATCGTTTCCCTACTACTGCATGAATCATTCATTCACTCTTCAGTTTAGGGTCTTGTGATGTCAAAATGACTTTCCCAGTGTTGTACAGTAATTTTGTAGGCTCTGGATTGTGATTGAATGAATGTGAGAGAATGAGGAGGCTGATGAGAAAGGAAATAGCTTCTGTTCACATAAGTGTACTGATAACCAGCAGAAAACAGATACAGGAAAGGCATGTCTTCACTGGAATTTGTAAAATCTTACATATTAAGCTTGCTGGAGTGGTGAGCAGGAACTGCATTTATTTTTGACAAGACCTGGCATTGCTGTTAAACCATTCAAATCTGAAAAGAAAGAAGGCAAGAGAGAAAATTAAAGATTTTCCTTCTTTTGGCAGGTGATTTATCTAGAATATTTTTTGGTAATTTAATCTCCGTAGCCTGTGTACTGTGATACTCCATCTGGAGTTACCACTGCATCACTTAATTCAGAGGTGGGGACTCTTTTTTCGGTTAGGGGTCACTGACACACAGAAAAAGAGACACACTCACTGACTCACACTCAACTCAGGATGCTGGCACTCCACTTGCGCTCGGCTTGCCATGGGGCGGGTGGCCAGTGCCATCTCTCCCCGAGGCCCTTGGATGTAGGTTCCCCATTTTTGACTTTATTAATCTTCAGCAACATGGACTGAGGTGGATTCAATTGTTTTTATTTCAGCACATGACCAGTAACATGGTCAGTTCCTCCTTACCTGCACTCCCTGTCTGCCCCATTCAGTCAGCACCAATAGATCAGTTTATAGACCAACCGGTTGCCCTCATTTTTAAACTCTCTGGAAAACTTTTTGTCTCCATTTGACCACGTGGGTTTCCATCCAAAGTCGGTGGTAAGTCAGAATTGCTGCAGTGACATCAACAAAGCTATGTCTGTGTGTACCAATTTAGAATCTGTTCTGTTGTGTCCCGAAACATGCCTGCTTCTACAGTTATTATGACCTCTTCTTTTAAAACTCTCACATTTTCAGACATATTATCCTTACAAGCAGAGAAGCCTGGAAAACCAGGATTTTTCTTGCAAAATTTTTTTGCAGGGGAAAAAAAATCTCCTTTTGAAATTTTCCCAATAGGAAATTCCAAAAATATTGAAGAATGAGGTGCTTGTTTTTCACGTTCTCACACTTTCTTGCAGTTTAACAATATTTTTATTTTTTAGTGTTAACACTTCAATTAATTTTCCAACTGGCAAAAATCTGAAAACTCTCAGGAAGTGAAAGGGAAAAGTAGGTTTTACCTGGTCATTTCAAAACCAAAAATTCTGAAAATGTTTAATTAATTAATTAAAAGGAGAGAGAGAAAAGAAAAAAAAAAGAAAAAAATCCCCTCAATTTCTTTTTGGAAAATGAAAAACTTAATCAAAACTATTTATCCCGCCATAATACAAGCAAATATTTTTGACAAAACACTTATTGTCTGATTTTTTTTTGAAAGAATTCAGTCAGTTCTGCTTACCAAAATTCTATCATCAGTTTTCTATACAAATCTAGGTTTTTGTAAAATACAACAACAACAACAACAAAACACACACCTTTTTTTTCCCTACTGCAAGTGCACAGGCCTGGTCGTTAGCCTTTATAAAGCAACGTGGTTCTATATAACTTTGATAAAGGTGCACACCCCCTGATGATCTGATCCTGCCCTGTTTCTAACCCAGACCGGCAGAAAAGTGTCACCAGCTAAACCACAGCACAGAAGAGGGGTGACCTCTCCCACCTCACCGGAGTGTGAAGTCCACCGCACCCATTTTTCCTCAGTGAGATGCGAAATGGGAGAGGCTTCAAAGTCTACCTGGTCATTTGTCCAAATTTAGCAGTAGTGAATCTGCCATATCTCCACTATAGACTTCTGATGCAATAGCTAAATTGGCCAGGGCCCAGGGGAGCGAGGAACTGTGAGGGCTGACTGACATAGATGTTGAAAAAGCTCTGAGTGAAGATGCAGTTAGCCATAAGCCTGGGTGACCCCATGGCTCGGGGAGGCAAGCCCTCAGCCCTGCCCCTGCCATTCCCACTAGAGCCCAGCCAGCCCCCCCAGAGTGGCTACTGGCCCTTGCTGCCTGTCCCAGGGTAGAGCCTGCAGCCTGCCCCAGAGTTCCAGAGAACTAGCAAGCAGTGTGACTGCAGCCTGCCCTGGCCCTGAAGCCCCGGTAGGCAGTGCGTTCTCAGCCCATATGGCTGGAGAGGAGAGTTGGGAGGCCTGGTCCCAGGCTGGACCCCTATCCAGGAAGTCCCCTCCCTCCGGTTGCCAAGCTGCAAGCACCAATGCCAGGAGGCAAGAGTGGCTCCAGCCTCTGAAAATCAAAGGGATTTAGGATCCCAGTTCACTTAGCCACTTCAGAAGTTCTGAAAATCCTCCCCCCCGCCCATCATTCACATTCCATACTAGTGACAAGGTGTTACAGCTGCCAGCTGTTCTGTAGCCTCTGTGTATCAAGCCAGTGATTTCAGCCCTTCCACCCATGTCCACAGACAAGGCCCCTGACTCGCATGCTCGTTCGCAGTCTGACAGAGAGGCTAAGGACCGAATAGGCCTGACAACTAAAGTATCTTCTTACCCCTCCAGAAGAGACTGAAATACACGGCAGTGGGCTGGGGGTGGGAGGGGAAGCTGCTACTTCCTGTGATGTGGGTAAAACTACAGACTGCTAGGTTTCTAGGGCTTTGTATCTGGCACCATGCAGCAGCACAGATCCCGGAGTTAGAGCATCTATATGTGTATATTTTAGAAAGTTTGTCTGTGAGTCTGTCCGTCTGTGAGTCTGTCTGTTCAAGATTGCCTCCGAAATGGTAAGAGATTAGGACCACCAAATTGGGTATGTGGCTTCCTCTGATCCTAGCTTAAAGCAAGGTCAGAGTAAAACAGACTGTGCCTTGAAGAGGAAATTTTTCCATACCACAGAAAGGGAGGGGGCTGATAGGAGGGACAGTTATACTGTAGAGTGTCCACCGGGGGCACTGGGTGCAGGGGATAGCTATATTGCAGAGTGGTCACAAGGAGGCAAAGAGAGTGACCAGCTGGGCCCAGGGCTCTACATGCTGCCAGCCACTGGCCCAGGTCAGTGCCCCCCGTCCCAAAACCCTTACCCCTGGGCCGCAGCCACAGTTCCAGATTGGTGGCAGGGCCCACCAGCCAGCAGCCCTGTTACTCTAGAGGAGCACTGGTGGGGGCCATGACCAGGCAGCACCCCCCCAAAATGCCCTGGGGTCAGGCATTGCAGCCCCAGTTCTTTCCCCTGGAGGAACTGGTTCCCTCCTCCCCGAAAGGAGGTGGGGGCAGGGCTGGCCCACAGCATTTGGCACCTGAGCAGGGAGCTCAAATGACACCCCCTCGCTTGGGCCAAAACTTTGAAAAGTCTCAATTCTGCCTTCTTCCTGTTTTACTCCTTTCATGGTACTGCTCTGCTACCTAAATATGCACCAGCAGCAGACACAATTTTCTGCACTCTGGGTCCTAGTGGTGCCCCCCCACAGTCTGGCACCTGAGGCGGCTGCCTCAGTTTGCCTCATGGTAAGGCCAGCCCTGGGCGGGGGGCAGCAGTCACAGCACCATTCTTGCCACCACAGGCATTTCCGGTGAGTCTTCCCCCCCCCAGACTTCTTAGCTCCCTGCCTTCATCCCTCTGCCCTGAGATCTCGGCCCCTGCCCTGACTCCTGCACCCCCCACACTGCCAGCCCCCTGCCCTGAAGGACTTGAACAATGCAGGGTAAGTCTTCTAGTATCATTATAGATGACTGCATACATTTGCCTTTTCACAAACTGCACATGTCCTGCACAGGAGGGACCCTGGCAAATGAGTTTGTGACTGAAGAGGAGCTGTATATACGCTGGCTACAGATTGTGACATTTCTTCCAGTGATGTCCTTCAGCACACCGCCATGGGTCTGCTGTGATGACTGGGTATGTACTCCCTACCTCGGCGGTGGGCACCCTTCGGCCTTGGGCTGCACATGGCTAGTCAGGGTAAGCCACTGGTGGGCAGTCAGACAGGCTATTTATGTTGCGTCCACAGGTATGGCTACCTGCAGCTCCCATTGGCTGGGAATGGCGAACCGTGACCAATGGGAGCTGCAGGCGGCTCTACGTGTGAACACAATGTTAACAGCCTATCTGGCAGTCTGCCAGCGGCTTACCCTGAGTAGCTGCAGGCATCCCACAGGTTGCCCACCACTGCTCTCCATACTACTTCAACAAGTGCTCCCTGGCACACTCAGGCCTACAGTCTCCAACCTCCTAATCTCACTAAACCACACTGCCCCTGCCCCGCCTCCACTCACTCCATTCCCTTTCCCTCTGTTGCTTGCACTTCCCCAACCTACTCTCCTTTACTGGGCTGGGCCAGGGAGTTGGGGTGCATGAGGCAGTGAGGTCCTGGGCTGGTTCTGGGGTGGAGCCAGGGATGAGGGGCTTAGGGTGTAAGAGGGGGCTCTGGGCTGGGGTTGAGGGGTTCAGAGTGCAGTGGTAGGCTCAAGGCTGGGGCAGGTGGTAGGGATATGGGGGAGGGAGGGGCAGGCTGTGGATGGGGTGTGAGCTTTGGGGTGGGACCAGAGATGAGGGGTTTGGAGTGAAGGATGGGACTCAAGGCTGGAGCTTGGAGTTTGGGTGTGGGAGGGGGTTCACGCTGCAAGCTCCAGCTGGGTGATAATTACTTCAGGTGGCTCCTGGTTGGTGATGCAGTAGGGCTAAAGCAAGCTCCCCGCCTGCCCTGCCTCCACATGAGGCAGGCATAACCGGCTCCTAGGCAGAGGGGCCAGGGAGCTCTGTGTACTGTCTGAGCCCGCAGGTGCCCCCTGCTGCTCCATTTGGCGACGTTTCCCAGACAATGGGAGCTGCAGAGCCAGCGCTGGGCATGGAGGCAGGGCACAGAACTGTCCTTCTGCCTAGGGGCTGCAGAGACATTTCAGCCACTTCTGGGACAGCGCCAAATATCCAGGCTATCTCGAAATAAGCTACACAATTTGCGTAGCTCAAAGTGTGTAACTTATTTCGAGCTACACACAACTGTGTAGATGAACCTAGGAAAGATTCACTTCCCTCCTGCCTCTAAAGCAGCAAGTATCTGATCTCAAATATGGAGCTGAGGGAGATTACAAGGTCATGTCTACACTAGGAAATCATTTCAAAATTACTAAATTCTAGTTAAGAACTTCCAATTTAACAAATTCGAACTTGTGTGTCCTTACTACGGGAAAGCATTGAAATTAGTCCAAGGCAGGCTCTGTTAATGTGGACGCACTATCTTGGACTCAGAGCCCCAGGAAGCATTCTGGGGAGCTGTGGGAGGCCTCCTGGAGGCCAGCGAGTTCAAATTAGTGTCACCGGAGTGTCCACACTAATGTTATTTTCAACTTATAAATTCGCAATTAGTGTTATTCCTGATGAAAAGCGGGGGTACAGAGTTTGAATTCCACAGCCTCTTATTCCGAAATAATGGGCTTGGCAGTGTGGATGCTCCACTTACTAATTTGAACTTTTTTGGGGGGCGGGGGCGTTATTTTGGACTAAGGTCCAATGATTTGTGAAAATTCAAGGTGGAAGAGTGAGTGTTTAAATCATACCCTCTACACTAGTGGCAGAAGGGTCATCACTCATGGGTTAGAAGAGATGACTCCAGAGGGGATGTTACTGACATGCACAGCTCACAGCTATTTGCACATGATTGTCTGCTATCTCTGTTGATTATTCTGCTAGGACTTACTGCATCTGCTTTTCTTTCTGTCCAGCTATACATAAGTAGACTTAGCCATCTCATTTTTCTGCTTTTATTGCCATTAAGCGAAAGAACATGCTGAATTCTTCTCCTCAGGTCCTGAATCTCACTAGGCAATACATACGGAGGCATCAAGATTTTGTTGTGCCCCTCATTATAAAATTCAGCAAGGAATGGCTCTCGTGGGGGTATCCCATCTTCCGGCCACTGTGGTGGGTCAGTCCCAATGACCCAGTCACCTTCACTGTAGATGACGAATTCCTCATTGGAGACGAGGTAAGAAAGACAAAGACTTGGGCCTTAACTACACTCAGCAATGTTACTAAGATTATTATTAAGACTAGGTACCTTCCCCCACCCCATGCTTGCATTTCACTTCCCACCCTTCCTCATTGAAAGCTCCAAATTAAATGGAATTCCTGTTTTTGAAACAGAGGAATGGATCCAAAGCCCAGTGAAGTCAAGGACAAGACTCACATTGACTTGAGTGGGCTTTGGATTAGGCCCGCAGACATTAAAGTTGGAAAAAACCAATGAGGGCTTTGGCATTCATTCAAACCAGGAGGTCAATGGAAGATTTATTTCCTATATTTTCCAGTGCTTTTCTCAGACTAATTTAAAATGGCTCTCGTGAGTAAGCATCCACCGCATCCCTAGAGAGGTTGCTCCATAGTTTATCATATTTTACTGCCAGTTGTTTCCTGATGTTCAACCTATTCATTTTTCTTTTGAGTTTCATCCCATTACTCTTAGTTATGGCCCCTTTGCCTACTCTAAACAACACTCTTTCCTTCCTGACATTTATATTATCCAAATACTTGTACTTGTGATTAGATACCTGCCTTCTTTATCGCTCAGCCACGCTATGTGTAGTTAGCTTTTTTAAATCTTTCCTCATAAGTCATCTGCTCCAGCCATTTTTGTTGCACTTCTCTGAATCCCTTCCAATTGTCCTACCTTTGATAAGCTTGGCATAGACACCACAAGAATAATTTTGAGATAGGGGATGTTTTCCTCTCACCCCCGCAGCATCAGTATTTCACAGTTGTGTCTGTAATGTTCTGGCAAAGTTGCTGCCACTTATAGTGCTGGTACAAGCAACAGGATTTTCCAATTATCTGAAAAGTATTTTGTAAACTTCATTCACCTCCTTGGCCCATTCATTTTCCTTAATGACCCCAACCTCTCCAATTGCAGAAACTCATTGGTTTGCTATTATAGGATCCTCTATACATGTACACTGGAGTTGCTTCATAGGGTTGGTTCTGAGTACTAGGTGAGGCTCTCCTGGTGGCTTGTGGGAGCTGGGATGTGTACTCGTTTATTGTTATTGGCTTATTCTAGAACACTGAGCTCTGTACATCTGGTTCATTATTGTAAGGTTGGTAAGGAGCTCATTGACTCTTCTAATTTTGACGAAGAGCCAAAAATTTACCAAAAAAAGTAAAATTGAACCTTGGGAAATCAGAATGAGTATTAGGTGCAATGTTGATCACTGGATGATTTCCTTCCTGCCCCCTCGCTACTGAAAAAAGAGTGCGAAGGAATGCCATTTATAATGCATTTCTTGATTACTCATAGAAGGTTCGCTTGTTTAAGTGATTATTTTTTTCTTTCCAATTATCATTTGTTCCATTTCCATGCAAAAGCAAGTGACAGGCAAAAAGTTCACAGCCAGGAACTTCTAAAATCTGATCACAAATTTGTCATTGACTTTCTGTAACCTTGGGCAAGTCACATAGCCTTTGCTTTTGTTTCCTCATTTCTCCTGTGGGGTTGAGAATAAGAAGAGTCACACACTTTGCTAGTGTTAGTTAATGTTTTTGAAAATGAAAAGCACTGAGTCATTTTCAGCTCATAGAAATGTCAAAAAATCAGTTTGTGTTGAAGGAAACATTTTGCTTTGACAAAATCAAAATGTTTGGGTCTTTCTTAGTACACATTTACATTTTTTTCACCAAAAATATTTAGAACTGAATATTTAGAATATTTTGTTTTGTTTTTTTAAATTCAGCTAAAACAATTCAGTCAACTGATGTGAAATCATGAAATGTTGTAGCTAAATATACACTCTTCACTGAAAACCAGTTATTATCTGAAAAATTTTGCCCAACTGTGCTAATGATGGAAAGGAAAACTGAGATTAACTTAGTGTTCAAACACAGGCTGAATTTAGTGCCCTAATGAAGGCATTAAAGTCTATAGACAAATGGGCTGGTGAACTTACTTGAAGCTGTTTTTGATCCCCTAGATGCTCATATTGAGGAGATTTTCATACTAGTTGAACAGATAGAATATTCTAAATTACAACCCTCTAGATCCATAAGGTAATTTCATGTTAAGTGAACATTATCAGTTACCATTTAAAAATGTAATAAGATAGTTGCAGCACATTAAATAGCAATTAATAATTTTACTCATTTTCCAGTAGAGTGTCAAACTCAGTTGATATCTAATTAAGTTGCCTGAAGTTTTTTTATTTGTTCAGATCAAGATTCATTTAAATGTCTAAATATTTTTTGCAATTTTGGAATATTCACACATTGATCTTGGCTTAAAGTTTGTAGGTTTCAATTTATTGACAATCTGCCTCTGCAAGATTTATCTCTTTCATTGCTTTAAGATTCACTAAGCGTTCACTTAGCATATAAATGGTGTGAAATGTAGCATCTAATTACGGCCTTATTAAATCTAGATTGTATGCTTAAAGAGTAATTGAAGACTCATTTAAAACTTCTTTCTAATATATTTCTGCTTTGATAGTGTATGTTTTCGGTATTCTGTCTCTAACTCTTGATTACTAGAAAAATTGCATAAAAACTGAGGGTCATGGTGGTTTAAGATTTCATTTGCAGTTTATTCCTTGAAAACATAATTTTCTGTTTGGAATTGGGACATCTTCATAGCAGTGCATTATGATGTCACCAAAAGAGGATGACGATTTCAGCTTCAAACCCAATCCAAAATACAATGCCAAAAACCTTGGTAGGGTTTTGCTAAAGGTAGCTTTGATTTGAGGCCTTAAGAAGTACAATAGGAATTTTAAAGCTTGATTTTTAAAAGTGAATTCCATTCTGAGGGCTACAAGTCTTCTGGGCCAATGTTTTCAGAAGTGACTAGTGATGTGGGATGCTTTGGTTTTGGGTGCCCAATTTGTAGCCTGACCTTTGGATTGTATATTAATTATATTGTTTACTTAGGAATTCCTTCAAGTTTGACAGGTTGTACTATTAAAATTACTGTTCACTTGGAGACCCTCATGTGTGCAGTTGCAGCATTCACACTCCTAGAATCACAGGGTTGGAAGAGACCTCAGGAGGTCATCTAAACCAGTGGGTCCCAACCTTTCTTACACGGGGGATCAGCAAACCCATTCACAAACTTTTGGTGGACCGGTAACATTTTATTTGCATGTTAATTATGCAAATACCAAATATATAAATAAAATGTTACCGGTCCCCAAAAGCTCCAGCCCCCAGAGCTCCCCAGTGCCAGCCCTACCCTAAAGCCCCCACCCCTCCACTACCCTCCAGCACCAGCCACAGACCCCAAAGTCCCCTGCATCCAACCCCCCCAGTGCCAGCCTCCTTCCCTCAGAGCCCCAAGTGACAGCCCCCAAATGCCTCAGTGGTAGTCCCCCGCCCCTTAGAGCCCCACCACCACCAGAGCCCCCAGGGCCAGCCTCCTGTTTTCAGAGATCCACAGCACCCAACCCACCCACAGCCTCCCTCCAGCCCCCAGTCCCCAATATTAGCCCCGTCCCCAGACCTTTCAGAGCTGGCCCTGCCCCCAGAAACCTCCCCACTACTAGCCTCACCCCCAGAGCCCTCCAGTGCCAGCTCCCTACCCCAGACACCCCAGTGTCAGCCTCCTGCCTCTTAGAGCCCCCCACCCACAAAGCCCCTCAGCACTAGCCCTACCCCCAGACCCACTAGTGCCTGCCACACCCCCTCACCTAGCCCTGCGTTGCCTCCCAGCCGCCAGCTGAGTGCTGCTGCCTGGGTCATGGCTGCTCTAAGGCTGCCGTGCCAGGTTCTGTGAAGCCCTCCCGCCATGCAGCAAGGTGCTCTTCTGTGTCCGGGAGGAAACCCTACCCCTGCCTGGTGCTGGTTGGCTAAGATCCGGGGGCAAGTCACACCTTTCTCAAGAGCTACGGCGGGAGTGGTGTACCCCAGCTCTGACCCCGAGGGCAACTGAGGCTTAACAGGAAGTGGTCCACGGTCTGGCAGCTGGGAACTGCTGATCTAAATCAATCCTTTGTTCAAAGCAGGACCATCCTCAACTAAATCGTTCCAGCTATGGCTTGGTCAAGCCTGGCCTTAAACCTCTCAGGTTGGCGATTCCACCACTTTCCTTTGGCTCAATCCTCCGATTTATCTAGGTCACCATGGACCCTACTTCTGCCCTCCAGTGTATCTACCTCTCCCCCCAACTTAGTGTCTTCTGTGAACGTGCTGAAGGTGAAATCCATCCCATCATCCAGATCATTAATGATGATGCTGAACAAAACCGCCCCCTGGACCAACTCCTGCGGCACTCCACTTGATCCTGACTACCAAATAGACATTGAGCCATTGATCACTACCTGTTAAGCCCAATGATCTACCCAGCTTTCTGTCCACCTTATAGTCCTTTCATCCATGCCATACTGCTTCAACTTGCTGGCAAAAATATTGTGGGGGACTGTATCAAAAGCTTTTCTGAAGTCAAGGTATATCATGTGCACTGCTTTCTCCATATCCACAGAGCCAGTTATCTCATCATAGAAGGCAAATAGGTTGGTCAGCCATGACTTGCCCTTGGTGAATCCATGTTGCCTATTCCTGATCACCTGCCTTTCCAACATGTGCTTCATAATGGGCTCCTTGAGAACCTGCTCCGTGATTTTTCCAGGGACTGGGGTGAGGCTGACCAGTCTGTAATTCCCCGGATCCTCCTCTTTTCCTTTTTCAGAGATGGGCATTTGCCTACATTTGCCTTTTTCCAACCATCCCGGATCTCCCCCAATCATCAAGAGTTTTCAAAGATAATGGCCAATCGCTCTACAATCACATCAGCCAATTCTCTCAGCATCCTCGGATGCATTAGATCTGGCCCCATGAACTTGTGCATGTCCAGCTTTTCTAAATAGCACTAAACCTGTTCTTTCACTTCTGAGGGCTGCTCACTTCCTCCCCATACTGTGCTGCCCAGTGCAGCAGTCTGGGAGCTCGCTTTGTCTGTGAAGTCTTAGACAAAAAAGCATAGAGTACTTCAGCTTTTCCACTCCATTGGTTAGTAAGTTGCCTTCCCCATTCAGTAAGGGTCCCACACTTTCTCTGACCTTCTACTTGTTGCTAAGGTACCTGTAGAAACCCTTCCTCTGTTATCCTTCACATCCCCTGCTACCCCAGTCGTGCATTGGCCTTCCTGATTACGCCCCTGCATGCTTGAGCAATGTGTTTATTATATTCCTCTCTAGTCATCTGTCCAAGTTTCCACTTCTCATAAGCTTTTTTGTGTGTTTAAGCTCGCTGAAGATTTCCCCATTAAGCCAAACCAGTTGCCTGCCATCTTGGCTATTCTTTCTGCACATTGGGATGGCTTGTTCCTGTGTCCTCAATAACTCTTTTAAAGTACAGCCAGCTCTCCAGGATGCCTTTCCCCCTCATATTAGCCTCCCAGGGGATCCTGCCCATCAGTTCTCTCAGGGGGTCAGAGTCTGCTCTTCTGAAGTCTGGGGTCTGTATTCTGCTGCTCTGCTTTCTTCCTTTTGTCAGGATCCTAAACTCAGCCGTCACTGCTGCCCAGGGTGCCTCCCCTAGCTGCTCTGCTTCCTGCGGGTGAGCCTGGAGTGGTCCCATCTCCTCCCCTAGGTGATGGGGCTGGAGGAGCGCAGAGAGCTGGGGCCGTTGCTCCACTTCCCCCACCAGTGAATGCAGCAGCAGGGGGGAGAGAGACCAGCTGTGGGCACTAGTCTCCCTGCCAGCTGTTGGTCGGCCCCTCCCATCCATGCATTTGGGGGAGTTGCACGTGATCTGTTTCCCCCCCATGCATGACCTATGACTCGCTGCGCCACAGGACACTGAGTTTGCATCCAGGTCAGGGCTACGTTCCTCCTGCCAGGCGTGCTAGGCTGCACCTGCACAGTGGGACTCTGTGCCAAGCCACATCGGGCAACGCCATTCATTGTGCCCTTGCATCTACCCCGTGTGACTGGGAGACACCAGCCTAGGCCAATGTGCTGAGGTGCATTTGGGTGGCACTATCCACAGTGCTGCGCTGCCACATGCGCAGGGCTAGATATGGGCACGGTTCCTGCGATGCCAGCTGGACAGGCCAAGCTGTGTTTGAGCAATGCCCCCTCTCCCCTGCTTTTCTGTACCCGCTACACTGGCTTCATGGGACTGGTGGCTCTTCATGGACATGGGTTGTGTCTGGGGGAGTGTACGATGCCAAGCTGTTGCCAGGCACTATGCCTCACGGTCCTGCCAAACAGTGAGCTCTTTTGGGTAACGGATCCTGCTGGACGTGCTGGGCTGCATCCCTGTGATGTCTCCTACAGCCCTGTCAGATGTGCATCTGCATGGCCCTGGACATACCTGTCCACCTCTGTACTACGCTGCTGCTACACGTGCCAGATGGAATCTAGGCCTAGTGCCCATTGTGCTGCTGGGTACGCCTGGAAGGCAGCTCTCCGGTGGCTGCCAGACATGCTAGAATGAGGACCGAGGATGTCACTCACAGCACTGTCAAACTGTCTCTGTACTATGGCACAAGCTGCGCTGTTGGGCACGCTGAGATGAGTGTGAGTGACAGCACCAGCTTGCACTGCCAGAGACACTGGGCCATTTCCTGATATTCTCTGCACATCACTAGTAGCAAAGCAATCACTGCAGAGAACCAGCAGCGGAGGGGTTAAACAGCCAGCGGGGAGACAGGCGTAAGAATGCAGCTTTCCCCAGCTCTGGCTGCTGTCTGAGTGCCTGGGTGAAAGGAGAAGGACACGTATGTGTCAGGGAGAGAAGTATAAACATTTAAATTGAAAACATATTTTATTATCTGTGTTTATTGTTTGATCTTAAAATCTCTGGGCTAGGTGGGCTTTTCTGACTGTGTCGGGTCTGACTATCATATATCAGCAGTCTGGGAATTACGCCAGGGCTCAGCTCCAACAATTCACAGAAAGACCCTAGGGAAGGGAGGTCAAACTGGGAGGTCAAACTGGATGAAACAGACACCCTATGCTCCACCCTCTATTTCTGACAGGTAAGTTCCAATACTGCAAGCCCAATCCCACTCACACAGAAATCAATGATAAAACACCCATTTTCAGAAGGGGGATGTGTTTTTTTGTGTTTTGTTTTTTTTGTACTGGACCAGTGCCTGGTAAGATGTTCCCACATTGCTAGAGTAACAGTCTTTCTGAGTAGGGGAAAGTGCAGAATTCTGACCGCTTGTGGTCACTGAAAATTCTATGGCATATCTCACAAAATGTGACGAGGTAACACTAGCATCCTGTGGCCTGTATGATTATTTATTCATTTACATGATCTCAGATCCCTAGCTCTCCCAATAATTAGGGATGTGGAATGTCCCAGTTGCAAACATGGGTTGATCATGGAAAATGTTATTGAATGATAAACGTCACAAAAAAAAATCGACAATAACAAAGGTCTGGAATTTTGGCTGTAATGTTGAAGATTTGTTACAATCACAAACAATCTAAAGTGCATTTCCTTACCCAAAACCTTGTAAACTGTCTCCTGTGCAATTGAATGACACAGTTCCAGTACAGTACTGTGATCTGCATCAGAAGTAAGTTATTTTTAAGAACAAAGATCAAAATGACCTCAGACCTTCCTCCTGAAAGGTAGAGACCCAAAGTTTGGCTGAAAGTTTGGCCCCTAAAATAGAGTACAATCCAATGTGTTCCTAGGCAAATGCTGCAATCAATCTCTAGTGGTGATATTGGAACTAACGCAAGCACAAACCTATTCTGCTATTCAAAGCAAACCTGAGCCAAACTTTTTATGAGCTCAGAAAGAGATTGAATGCTGTTATTTTACATTTTCATGCAGCGTAGCTCATTGGGGTTGGAAGTTCTAAAATACAACAACAAAAAGCCCATTCTTGTGCAATTTCTGGCTTCTTCGATATAGCGGGGGAGGGATGGGACATGTGCAAAATGTTCTGTCATGTCCAACCACTAATGCAGAGAGCAATCCAAATGTTAGGGCATTTTACTGAACCAAATCCTTTGACAGTCTTCCATCACGATCAACAACTTATCTGAGGGAAAGTACAGTCTGCCATTTTGAGAAGGCTGAAAAATTGTTGCTTGGCTGACTTCATTGAGCTTTGCATTATCGGTGACATTGGAGTAGGGGAAATGGCCCCATGTTTGGGACCAATCCTCATCCTCTCATATTCATGACCCAACTTCCACTGATTAAAATGACAGCAGGATCTGGCCCATTGTAACGCCTCCTTTCCTACGTGCATACTTAAATTCACTGTGAAGACACAGGAAGAGAACACAGACTGTAAATGTTACATAGATATAGCGATACATATTTGGTGTCCTGGACTTTGATAGAACTGCAACAAATTGTGCCTTAAAGGGCACAAGATAGTATGAAGTCAGCATGTCAAAGGAGGGAACTACAGAGGAAGGAAAGTTAGGAGGTGCTTCCATCTCTGTGTATTAAAATTGCTTCAGTATTAAAAATAAACGTGTCTAAAGCAAGGGTGGGAAACCTCAGGCCCAAGGGCCAGATGCATCCCCTGGCTTGTCTGGATCTAGCCCCCCGAGGTGCATGCCCCCTTCCAGCATTGGGGTGCCCACACTGGTGCTCCCCACTACCTCATTGCGAGACTGGAGCACACAAAATCTATTAGGCTGGGGCCTCCTAGGCTCTGGAGTGTAAGGGGAATGTGGGGAATGTCTTTTTCCTTCTCAGTCAGGACCCACATCAGTGAGCGTTTGTCTTTGTTTTGTTTTGGGGTTTTTTTGCTTCTTACTTGTGTGCAGCCCCCAACTGATTTTTCTGTGGGTGGGCGACCCCCGCAACCCAAAAAGTTTCCCACCCTGGTCTAAAGCATTACACAGACCCAGCCAACTAATGAAAGAATGTATTTGTGAATAACTATTGGATGGGGAAACTGCCCAAATTCACAATGAATATTATATGACCAGCTCATAATTCCATAGCATATGGAGTACAAAACCCGAAAGGTGCACAGATGGCACAGGGATGCACATGGCATAGGTAGAAAAGGCTGCAGTCATATGATGCTGGGTATAATCTGTTATTTCTCTAGACATGTTGTTTCTTCACATTCTTTGGAAACTCCTTCCACAGTTTTTTCAAAAATGAAAGGGAAACAATTACAGTTATCTTTTGGGGGACAGGTGAACCTTGTACTCCCTCTGCCTCCGCCTGTCCTCTCTTGTTTGATATTTAGACTGTCAATGTTTATTCTGCGTTTGTTCTGCATCTAGTACAATGGGATCCATGACAAGGGGTCTTAGGTACTAGCATTGTACCAATAATGAATAAGGATAATAAAAACCCACGGTGAAAGTTAAATGTCACCAGTCTATGACTGAAACAGGCACATGTTACTTTAACCCACTCACAAGTATCTAAAGTTCCACATAACAATGGCAAGAGGAACAATAGCTGAAAGTTCAGCAGGCACCAATAAATAAAGTGACAATATGACCTGGTTTTACCAAAACGGTCCTGGTTTACCATTGTTGTTTGCAGTGTTGTAGTTGTGTTGGTCCCAGGATATGAGAGAGACAAGGTTGTTGAGATAATATTTTATTTGGACCAACTTCTGTTGTTTCTTTCACCATTAGAAGTTGGTTCAATAGAAGATATTGACTTACCCCCCTTGTCTATTGGTTTCCCAAAATATCCTCATGCCCTAAAAACTTTGTTCTGGACCCCCTGTAAAATACCCATTTTGTTAATTTTATCTATCAAACCTTATTTAAAAAAACCTACAAAATGTTTGTTCAGGGCATATTATGTTAAGTAAAATTTGCATTGGGTTTACTGGGAACAAACAGTCCAGTGGAACAAGTGTTCAGTGTGATACACTGTGTTTGGCACAAAGAGAGAAGCCAAAGGAACAGAGCCACTCTCAAAGCTGTTTCTTAGCTTGACATTTAACAGCACTTGTTCCATTTTTCATGATAAGTTTACTGAGATACTGGAAAGAAAAAAAATCTTTTCACTCTGCCCACATAGCTGTTGATCCAGCAGCTGGCAGGATAACATCAGCACATTTTTTTGGAAAATGTACTTTTTCATGAGCATTTCACAAGCCTAAATGTTGCCACAAATAAGTCCAATTATTTGTATTTAGTATGTGTGGTCACATCATCTGTGAGTATCCTTTTATAGAACGTTAATTGTTTTTAATACTTATTTTTTCATTAGCATCTCTCTCATTTCCCCTTGATTTTTCAGTCTCTCCCAAAAGAGGTAGTAACATTTAAATTTGAATAAAACCCCCAGCGTTCCAGTGGGCTCAAAATTATGCAAAACCAGCTGGCTCTTCCCTAGAAAATGCAATGCATTTTTTTTTTTTTTGCAAAACTTGTAATGTAGGTTCTTGAAATCCTTTTCCAGTTTCTGAAGTGAAATAATTTCTCAGTAATAAATGTTTTCAAGAGCTTGCGATTTGCCATTCATTTTTCAGGAGGTAAAGAAGGACATTAGAATGCATCTACCAACAAAAGCTTTTAATCTTTTAAAACCTGTTCTTTTCCCATTTGTTTAAAGAGAGAGAGAGAGCTTTAACATTCTCTGGGAATTGTGGATTACCATGAAGGAGCCATACTGCAGAGGCTGACTCTTGGCTATTTTTAGAGGACACACAGTTATGCCAGATCTCAGAATAAAAATAATTTAATTGGGGATTAACCCGTTGGGGTTTGTTTTTTTTTTTATCCAAAGCAATTATGCACGAAACTAGACATCAGTCTTGGATTTTTGAAAGCATGTAAGGAAGCTGGATGCCAGCCAGAAAGACTGTCTTCACTGCACAGTTCACCTGGGCTCTTACCCAGGTTTTGGCTAAACCACCCCTCCCATGCACACAGAAACATCTCTTGCTTTGAATTTGGGGGTGCATTAAGACTAGCTTCGCATACATAGCAGAGGTTATTATGGGTTAGAGCCCAAGTTCCACTTTAACTTGAACCCCCCACTTTACCTTGAAGATGCAGATAAAAAAATCATGGAAGTGCTTGATAGTCCCCCAATGTCCTTCCCACAATACCTCCTCCCCTGCAAAGGACAGGCAGCATCTCCTGCAGTTGACACAGTGGACTGGAAAAGAATCCTAGAGCATTTCAGAACAAAGAATGGTTGGGCATGCTTCCGGACACACACAGGTGTGTGCAGACCGTTGAGCACCCTGTAACATGGGTAGGGCTCTGCTGTGCAGACCCTCCCCTGAGCTGGGCTAGGTTCCCCTGGGTGCCGATCCCCTGGATTAACTATGCACTGAAAACAGAATTTCAGTGGGAGCTGGGAGCTTCAATTCCCTGAGACCCTTTTGCAAATCCTACTTCCAGTGTCTCCTGAGCCATTCCAGAAAAGAGACAGAGATTCACACTGAGTCCAAGAAATAACCAGCCAGCAGGTTAGTGAACTGCTCTATAATAACAGTTACCAACCAAGAGATTTTTCCAGGTAAACCAGACAGCTCGCACCACTTTAGACTAATTGTAGCAGTCTAAGCCATGCTCTTCTGGATAGAGAAAAGCAGAGAACAGAAAATGAGCTGGGGGAAAGTCACACACTAAAGCAATCATGGTCAAAGTAGTGAAAAGACAATCCATTATGGACAAATATTATACATGTTTTTCAATTGGTACCTCAGTACATCAGTGATGCCTAGTATAGAGGAGAATCCTAAGTCCCCTAGCAATGGAAGGAGCACTCATTGGTGCTAGGTTCAGTTTTGTGCTGTCTTGGCCATTAATTGTGACGTAAATGGTCCTAATACAGCATGAAAACACCCTTCCCTGCAGGACTATGGAGCTTTCCGGATTTGTTCCAAAGCCCACTGGAGTCAGTGGAAATTCTCCCGTCCACATCAATATCCTAATTAAAATAAAAGATTCAGCCTTAATTATTACTGTGCCAGAAATATGAAGTGAAAATAAATAATAAAATCTAAGCTATTGCGCAAACTTTCTTGAGCCTGATCGCTGGGTCTGGCCAAGCTCAGTGTGTGACATAAATAAGTCATTTAATCTCATAGTCATAAAGTTTCATGCCAAAAGGGACACATTACAGGATCAGCTCATCTCTCTGTGTCTTGTTTTCCCATCAGTAAAATGGAATAATAACATCCCCTTCCTTGCTTCCTTTGTCTGCTTTGTCTATTAAGGATGAAAGCTCTGCAGGTAAGGGGCTGTGAAGAAATGTATTCCAGAAACCATTTGCAGTGTGTCCCATCTTTTATTTGCCCAGGAAAAATATATAAATAACACTGCATGTGTTTGAGTCTACTAGCACTGTCTCTATTAACTGCATAAGTGAGTTGGCTGGAAATGTGTGTTTCCATGTAGTGGGCAATTTCTGAAAAAAAAAATCATTCTGAATTGGAACAAAAAGTAAAAAAAGTTCCTCATGAAACAGAAATTTTCACACAGTTCTAGGGAGCCCAAGCAGTCTGGGGAACCGACCAGCCCAACCACTCATCAGGTAGGAGCACTAGACCTTGGAGAGCCTGGCAGCCCACCTCCACAACATGCAGACACCTCGCAGAGCTAGCAATTCTGGGATCCCAGGGAGCCTGAAATCTTCTCCCACCATGGGGCTGGCAGAAAACCAAGCAGGCTGGCTGGTTCCTGTCAAAAATTCAGACAGAGCTGACACCTTCCTGCAGAACATTTGGACTCTGTCAAATCAGCATTTTCCAGGAGAAAACTTCCACTGGAAAATTTTCCATCAGTTCTGTTATCTACATGCCTACAGACATCTCTGTTGTACTGCACTCGTAACAGACGGTCGCTTGACACACTGGAGTGACTGTAGGGTGGGGCCTCGAGGTGAGACAGTGAGGTTATGTCTACACTGCATACCAGTAGCAAGGGTGCATGCCAGGGGTGAGGAACCTTTTTTGGGGTGAGGGGCCACTGATCCACAGAAAAATCACGTTGACTTTTCGGTCGGGGGGTTGCACACCAGTGAGAAGCAGGGGAAAAAAATCCCTCACTGTGGCCCCGACTGAGCCAGACAAAGACACTCCCCACATTTCTCTTGCACACCAGAGCCTAGCAGGGCCCAGCCTAATAGATTTTTGTGTGCTCCAACCCCCAGGGGTGCAGCAGGGGCGTTGGAACACCAGCACAGGACCCCTGGAGCTGCGGAGGGGTTCTGAGCCTCAGGAGCTGGATCCAGGCAAATCAAGGGTCACATCCAGCCTCCGGGCCTGCGGTTCCCCACTCCTGGTGTATAGAATAAGTACAGTATAACAATATGCATCAGTGAAAATCAGGCTGCATCCATACTGTGTGGCTGGGAAAGGCTGTGGTAGAGGGGAGGTTGCAGGAAATGACAGTGTTAAAAATACCACTGTAGACAAGGGAGGCATGCTTGGATGTGGGGTATGTACTCTAAGGTTCTGGCTTGCCTTTATTCACCTAACCAGTGCTTCACTGTCTCCACAGCTATTTACTGTACCTGGGCTAAGGGTATGTGCAGTGTATGAAAGCTACATGCTGCCATCTGGAGAATGAACAAAGACATACCCTAATAAATAACAATAATTCAATGTAAAGGATTGCCACTGTGTAATCTGGTTTTATTCCTATTCTTCGTGGTCTAATCTGAAAGTATCTTCTCAGTGGGTCTGCTTCTGCTAAAGGGGTGGACATAGTGCTAATCAATCTCTTGCTCCACCTGATCTGCATTAGAAATGTCTGCTGGCCAAATTTTGACCTTGTGATATTTGGTGCAACTCATTCAGAATGTCTGCAAGACTGTACAGATTTCCCATTCAGTTGCACTTGTCAGAATCGGGCCCCCAATTTGCCTAGATTTGCTGCTGTTAGTTCTACATAGCCCTACTGAATGCTGCATTGCCTTTTTTTTAATGCAGGTACTGATTGCCCCAATAACAGAACCAGGGTGCGTTCAGAGAGACATCTACCTGCCTGGGGAAGGCCACACGTGGATGGACACCAACACCGCCCAGGTGTTCGATGGAGGAACTTTCATCAGGAACTACTCAGTCAGTCTTACGGAGGTGCCGGTTTTTGTAAAAGCCTCCTAGATTCAGTCTGTCCCAGCTCTTAAGAGTCACCTACTTCCCAGATGAGTGATGCTGACAAGACAAACTCCCTTCCATTTCAGACATTTGCACTTTTCCAGGAACTCTTTTTTCCCCCCCATACAAGTGTTTCAGTCTTTTACTGTGATTTGTTACCATTCTGAAATAGTGAATTACTGCAGGAGCTTGGGTACAAGAAGTACACCCATGTGCCCAGGAGAACATCTACTGAGGTCTGTCAGGTTCATCTGGCCCAATCCTGGTTATCTACCAGGAAAGTCTCAGATAAACTTTTTGCCCCTTCTTTTTCCTTCTCTCCCGCTGCCCATGCCCTCTCTGTACTATTTATTTGAAAACTGGATCCCTTAAACTCCATTCATCTGAAGAAGTGGGTTGTGCCCACGAAAGCTCATGATACCATCTACGTTTTTTTAGTCTCTAAGGTTCTGCAAGACTATTAGATGTTTTTTAAGTTTTTCTGATAAACTAGTAGTGAAAGAGAGACTCCCTCAAAGTCACAGACTAATGAGAAAAACAGATGGATTCAATGTCTGCTAAAAATATTCCTCTCTTTGGGGGGAATTATCATTAAAGCAAAGAGGAAGCCCTAACAGAGCCAGGTCTGGACAGACAGCAGGACTAGCTGCCTTGAAAAGAAACAGTCTTGGTTGACCAGATCTAGCTGTCTGCAAGAGCCAGTGAAACACAATTGCATCATTACCTGCCTCTACAGACCGCAACTTATAGTCTGGGAAAATTGCAACATCCAGGGCTGGATTTGGTGTCAATGTTTTTGTCTAGGAAAAAGTCAGTTCTCATTAGACAAAACTTGCAGAAAGAAGAGGGCAAGGAAAGCTGTTCTGTGATGGGGCTGTAAGTCACATATGTCAGACGTCTTCTCCATTCCTGCTGGATGATTATTTGGATTATTTGCATTGTGTGGTTTTAGAGACTATCCTGTCTGCTGCCTTTTGCCCTGGCTTTCTCATCTCAGAGTGCCTCCTCCCATGGATTGGGCACATCCTCAAACTGACATCAGCTTTTGTTTATTTTTGGAAATAAGCAGCCTCTTTGAAACCTGTGGATCTGAGTATTATAAAGCAGCTGAGACTCACTATGTGGAGGGCGTTTTTAGGATGACAGCACTTATGACATTCAAAAGGTTCTAGGAGGCTACAAAGACAAGATTATGTTCTGTGCCTTAAGGTGCACATCAGTTCTTAGCAGCTGCAGAGACTGGACGTACATGGTGTTAGCCTAGCTGGAGGGAAGGATCAGCTTCCAAATGAATTCAAATGACCTTATCAAGGGGAGCATATGTATCGAGGGGGGGGAGAGGGAGAAGGGATCTGAGCTTTTCAGTGCTAATCTTAATGTAAATGGGACCATTTCTTTGTGTTTCATGTATCTCACAAGTACCCAACTTCATTGCTGATACCCCATGGGATAAAGGGGCCGGATGCTCAGCTGCTCTCGGCCAGCACTGTTCTACTGACATCAGCAGCACTCGGCTCATTTACACCGGCTGATGGTCTCTCTCATTTTCCTTCTAGGTCAGAACCGCCCCCTCCCCTCCCGGATTTTCCTAATTTCATCAAAAGTGTCAAGGACCTGTGAGGAGGCCCCAAGGGCAGTGTCAAATACAGGCTGTTGCACAGGGCTAAGGGCGGTGTATGGGAGGAGGGGCACCAAGTGCCACACAAACCAGGGGCTCACGCTGTCGGCAGCATGCCCAGGCACAGCGAACAAGGTCAGCAGGAAAACAACTTGAGTCAGCAGAGGCTGGGAAAGGAGGGGGGTCCTGCTCTGATAGCTCCCTTTTAAATGGAGGTGATGGAGTCCAAACAGAAGGGAATAGCTCTTAGCTGCTGCTGCCCAGTGCCAGTTGTTCAGTATCATCATCATTAATTTGCATGAAACGAATTGATACGAACGACGGGCACTATCCAAGTATCCACACCCCACAGTCACTGTTTGTAAAACAGGAGTTTGCTTCAGCCTGCACCTGGATGTCCCGTGCCCAAGACCTCTTGATGTTCCCCTCCCTCAGGGCTTGCCTACACTACGGAGAAGATCAACACTGCCGCAGTCTATCTTCTGGGGTTTGAATTAGCGGGTCTAGTGAAGACACACTAATTTGCACGGAGAGAGCACTCCCATCGGCACCAGTAGTCCTGCTCCTCACGAGGAGTAAGGGAAGTCGACAGGTGCATGTGCTCCCATTAACCTCCCGCTGTGTGGGCAGCGTAGAAACTCGATATAAGATACTTCAAGGCCAGCTACATAATTAACGTAACTGGAGTTGTGTATTGTAAGTCGACTTTCCCCTTTAGTGTAGACCAGGCCTCACTATGCTCATCAAGCACTGATCTCTACTAAGACCCTCTGCCACGACGCAGTCGGGGTTCCCCCATTCCTGCAGCCCCGTAGCAGCAAGCCCAGACTCCGCCAGTCGTAGAATAGAGAGGGGTTTATTGTTCCTTCAGGATATAGCCCAGCACATATGTGATGTGGCTACAGGGCCCAGGGCCAGGATGCCTCAGACCCTAGGGTTAGGGGTCCATCGCCCCTAGGCCCTCAGCTTAGCCTCTTCTCTCCATGCTTCCCAGACAGCAACTAACCCTTCCTCCCAGCCCTGACCGCCTCTCTGCCTTCCTCCATTTGTCTCTCTCCCTGGGAGGCTGAGCCTAGGTGTCTGGGTTAATACACATTTGGGAGAGTCAGTGAGAATCTCCCACCCCAGTGCAGGGAGACCCCCCCACTATGCCACACCCTCTGTGAGAGCCTTTTTAATCCTGTTCCTCTCCTCTGCAGCACCTACCATCTGGAGGAGCTTGGGTGTGTCTCAGTGCCTGATCAACCTGCTATCTCTTTTCAAACCCCAGCTGTCCATTTGTTTTTCTCTGGCCTCAGCTAGGTTTCTGTCTCATGCACCTACTACATGTTGTTTCATACTGCAGTTGTATGATTTACAATATCTTTGTAACGGTTCTTATCAGCCTCTTGTAACTATTTAGTCTTTAAGGTGCTACTAGACTATTTGTTTTTTAAGTTTTTTCCTGTTACAGACTAACTCGGCTACCCCTCTGAAGTTTATCTGCTCACTGTCTCTTTTTTCTTCCTCCTCTCCATTTTTTTCCTTCTTCCCCTCTCCTCCCCCCTATTTATTCTTGGATCTGGACTTCCAGCACTCCTGTCATTTGAAGAAGTGGGTTTTGCTCACGATACCATCTATATGTTTTGTTAGTCTTTAAGGTGCTACTAGACTATTGGTTGTTTTTTAATATCTTTGTACAGCATTATAGTGTAAAAGTTTGTAGGAAATTAAGCTATACTGTTCATTAAAAAAACTAGACTACACGCCCACATAACTGATTGCAATGGCGCCATTAGCAAATGGGCCCCACCATCATAGCTCTCTGTGCCCCTCTGGTGGTGGCTGCGCTATTCACAGAGGTTGGTGAAATGGCTGTAGCTGTAAGTAAGAAGCCTCTGAGGCAGTAGAGACTGGCTTGTTAAGATGCAGAGGTCATTGAATCGCGATCCCTGCTGCCAGCGACTCACCCCGTGGGGTGGCATTACTCAAATAGGCCAAACTCTCAATCAGCCGGGCACTAGCCACTCAGCCCAGAAGATCTTCCAGCCTCTGATGGGGGATCCTGACTGGCGTGTTTGGGAGGTTCTCAAGTGCCCCACCCCCCACTGCTGTGCTTTTCCTGCCCTCTTCCTGGGACCTTCCCCTTCCCTCCCTCAGGTGCCTCCTGCTTCCTGTGCAGGGTGGGGAAGGCAGAGGAGGGGGCAATAATGTCAGTGTTCCCCTCCCCCACCCGCACCCCATCTCCATGGGGGAGACGGAGACACAGCAGGGCTCAGGATGAAGGGAGCTTCTGGCAGCTGCTCCTATGTCTGAATGCGCTCAGCATACTTACACGGGCAATGGAAATGACTGCTATGCTCACACACTGGGTGTGTCGCAGTCACTCACATAAACGCCCTATCTTTCCTCCTGACCCACACACACACACCTGTGTGGTGGTGGTTGTTACTGCTTTCAAAGTGTGTTATTTTAGGTTTTCAACGGGTTTGTGCATTTCATAGTTTTTATTTCTTTCTTACGTGTAAATTTAATTCTTTGAGTATTTGGGGTTCTACTGGTGGTACACATCTGCATGTGACTTTGATATTGGTGCACATAACAAAAGATAACAGAGAATGAGAATAGTGATAGAGATGTAGCCGTGTTAGTCTGGGGTAGTTGAAGCAAAATGCAGGACAATGAGATGCTCTCTAATTTTTTCCATCCATGAGCAGACCACTGGCCGGGAGCCTCCTGGAATTGGTTTTGATCTCCTGGAGGCTCCTGCAGCCAAATCAGGAGATCAGACACTCACAGTCCAGCAGTGCAGCGGGGCTAAGGCAGACTCCCCCCTGTCCTGACCCTGCACCAATCCTGGAAGCAGCTGGCAAGTCTCTGTGGCCTCTTTCCTGCAGGCACCACCCCCACAGCTCCCATTGGCTAGGAATGGGGAACCACGGGAAATGGGAGGTGTGGGGTCAGTGCCTGTAGACTGGGGGTTTGGGTGACCTGCAGAGCCACCTGCCCCTCGCCCCTGGAGCCATTGCTGGACATGCCAGCTCCTTTTGGGAGTGGCACAGGGCCAGGGCAGGGGTGAGCCTGACTTAGCCCTCCTGTGCCACCATCTGGGAGCTGCCGGAAGAAAGCAGTGCCCAGCCAGAGCCCACATCCTGAACCTCTGCTCCAACCCTGAGCCTCTCTTGCTCCCAAACTCCCTCCCAGAGCCTGCACCTTGAACCTCCTCCTGTACCCCAATGCCCTGCCCCAAGCTCAGCCTGGAGCTCCTGCCACAGTCTAAGTCCCTCAGCCCAAGACCAGAGCCTGCACCCCAACCTCCTGCTGCAGCCTGGTGAAAGTGAGTGAGGATGGGGAAAGGGAAGAGGAGGGCGTGTGCAAGGTGGTGCCTCAGAGAAGGGGTGGGACGGGGTGTGGCCTTGAAGAAAGTGCACGGAAGGAGTCAGAGCAAAGGAACTTGGGTTTGAAGTAGGTTGTGGATTGCACTTAAATTAAAAAAAAAAGGATCTTGTGCTTGAAAAGGCTGGAGCCCACTGGGCTACAAATACATTACCGGAGTAAGTCATTTTAAGCTGTGCAACTACAGGTACGTGAATAATACAGCTAGAGTCGCCATGCCTTAGTTGCTTTAACCCATCCCCAAGAGAAAGCATCCAGGGCTCTTAACCCAGCATTTTCAACCATTTAATTTCTCCCTCCCAATTGCTCCCTTTAGTACAAATGAAATTCTGCACTCACCATGAGCCAGTGAAAAGCAACCCAAACATCAAAGCAGATTTTTTGCATGCCGAATAAATACTTATAAAAAAATGTAATAGGCACTTTCCCCATACCCTGGATCTAGAGGGTCTACTATTGTAAATGCTGAAAAAGAGCAGAAACAACTGAAATACTCAAATACTTGGGAGAAGGTCTCCTACTGTACTCCAGGAGGTGGTGGTGGTTTTGTTTTTAAAATTAGGAACAATATGAAAATGGAAACTTTGTTGCTTAAATCCATCTACACCTGCTGCTTCTCCCCATTCCGGTAGGCACACAGCCAAGTTCCCAGCCGCTATCAATTGGTGAAACCGGGAGAGCTGTATTGATTTACACCAGCTGTGGATTGGGCTGTCAGATTCAGGGTCATAGTTCATTCCCTAGCAAATAGCAGTGGGGTTGCCAGCAGAAGAGACGGCTTCAGATACGTATGGTTTGTGAGAAGCTCTACCCCAAACTTTGGTTCTATGTCAGTGCATTTTGTTGCAATGTTATCATACTCCTCAGCTGCCGCCCATTTCTCCTGAGAGCCAGTAAAAGCTGGACCTCTCTAATCTGGCACTCTGCTCTGGCAACATCTGTGGTTCAGCATGATATTAGTTAGCTGGATGTCCACTTATCGTGGGTGTGCCCAAGTTTCACATGGTCCCATAAAGTTTGTTTACAACCACCAGTCCTGGCTCTCAATGCTCTATGCTGTTACTTAGCTCTAATTTATCTCCCAAATGACTTATCAAAGCCCAGTAAGTAGTGGAAGTGCTGGTGATGCTGCTAGACAATATTGATCTCCCATGGTTGGCAAATTCTCTGGTTTGGCACCGGGCAGGTCCCAAGGGTGTCAGACTAGAAAGGTTCAATCTGTAAGAACACAGAATCTTCTGGAATTAAATGGAACCACAGAGCTCCAGAGTTTCGGTACCATGGGAGTTTGCAATCAAAACCTCCAGGAACTAGGAATTCTAGTTAGCATCGCTGGCGTTAGATGATATGACCATTTCATTAAAGGAGCGTGATATGGTGTTTATGTGCCAATGCCATTCAGCAAAGCTTGTCAATGCAGAGCCCAGGTTCAGCACAGAAAAGTTGATTCTCGGGGCTGCATGTCTTTGCTTCTTGCTTGCAGCACGGAAACTTTTTTTTATTGGCTAAAATATGATCTTCCTGGACACAGAGACTCAGCTTGAGGATGAAGCTTGATTTGCACATTTGAAGTGAAATTTATTTTGACGTGCTAGATCTATATTTGAATGAGACCCAAATACTTATACATTTAGTCACCTGCACAGGATGAGAATGTCCTCTCCTGAACATCTGTTTTGTGTTTCAGTACCTTCAAACCCCACACAATGCAAAGCAATCCTCCAGAATGTTCTAAAAATCAACTCCATAAAATATCTTGGAGGAGAAGACGTAGGCAACAGGCAGTGCTGCCTTTGATGTCTTCGGCCTTTAGAACAACTACGAAAGTCATCTCTTTTCTATTCCCTTTCCCCCTAGCAGGTTAAACATCCAATTGAATGGTAAAAAGGAAGCCCTGGCCAAATAAATGGCAGAGCGATTATCCCTGTAAGACTGGCAGATTGTGAATGCATTTCCTTGTCAGAAATTAAGCCCAGAGCTTTGCAGTGCACTTCATCTTCTCCTCGTGAGTCTAGCATTGCAGACAGATTTAGCTGGATTTTTACTCTGTGAGAGAATCAGTGGCTCCTGGTTTAATATATAACATATAACTCCACCTTGCACATCAGGGGCTTTCAGAATTGTTGAGCACTTTCACTTTATATTCCCAGGGGAACACCTGTATAAATTGCCTTTGCTTTGATGAGGCTCTGCTGATCATGGTATCCAGGACTGAAAGACAGGAAATATTTCTAAGGATGAAAAACCTGGACACTGGGAGTCTGATTTTTAGATTCTGGGCACCTTCTGAAACCATTTACTTCAGTAAAAAGTGGATATAAACTATTACTCAGTCAGAATGGGAACAAAGTTACCCCATTTCACATTGATGTTAATGACACAATCATAGAATCATAGAACACTAGAACTGGAAGGGACCTCGAGAGATCATTAAGTCCAGACCCTTGCCCTCATGGCAGGACCAAACACCATCATCCCTGACAGATTTTTCTCTAGCCTGCTTTTAAATATCTTCAGTGATGGAGATTCCACAACCTTCATAGGCAACTTATTCCAGTGTTTCACCACCCTGATAGTTAGGAAGTTTTCCTAATGTCCAACCTAAACCTCCCTTGCTGCAATTTAAGCCCATTGCTTCTTGTTCTATCCTCAGAGGTCAAAGAGAATAATTTTTCTTCCTTCTTCTTGTAACAACTTGAAAACCTCTATCGTGTCCCACCTCAGTCTTCTCTTTTCCAGAGTAAACAAATCCAATTTTTTCAGTCCTCCCTCATTGCTCATGTTTTCTAGACTTTTAATCATTGTTGTTACTCTTCTCTGGACTGTCTCCAATTTCTCCACATCTTTCCTAAAATATGGTGCCCAGATTTGGACTCAGTACTTAAGTTGAGGCCTAATCAGTGCAAAATAAAGCAGAAGAATGATTTGGGGGCTGTGTCTAGATTGCACCCCTTTTCCGTAAAAGGGATGCAAATTAGACACAGCACAATTGCAAATGAAGCGGGGATTTAAATCTTCCCTGCTTCATTTGCATAAACATGGCTGCCGCTTTTTTCCGGCTCGGGGCTTTGCCGGCAAAAAGCGCCAGTCTAGACGCGGATCTTTCGGAAAATAAAGCCTTTTCTGAAAGATCCTTTATTCCTGATTTTAAGAGGAATAAGGGATCTTTTGGAAAAGGCTTTATTTTCCGAAAGATCCCCGTCTAGACTGGCACTTTTTGCCGGCAAAGCCCTGAGCCGGAAAAAAGCGGCAGCCATGTTCATGCAAATGAAGCGGGGGAGATTTAAATCCCCACTTCATTTGCAATTGCGCTGTGTCTAATCTGCATCCCTTTTCCACAAAAGGGGTGCAGTCTAGACACAGCCCCTGGCTGCGTCTAGCCTGGCATGATTTAGCGCAAATACTTTTAACGGAAAAGTTTTTCTGTTAAAAGTATTTGCGCAAGAGAGCGTCTATATTGGCAAGTGCCTTTGCACAAAAGATTTGCTTTTGTGCAAAAGCATCTGTGCCCAGTACAGACGCGCTTTTGTGCAAGAAGGCTCCGACGGCCATTTTAGCCATCGCGCTTTCTTGTGCAAGAAATTAAGGTGCCTGTCTACACTGGCCCTCTTGGGCAAGTATTCTTGTGCAAGAGGGCTTATCCCTGAGCGGGAGTGGCAAAGTATTTGCGCAAGAAGCACTGATTTCTTACATTAGAACGTCAATGCTCTTGCGCAAATTCTCGCGGCCAGTGTAGACAGGCGGCAAGTTTTTGCACAAAAGCATCCGCTTTTGCGCAAAATTTTGCCAGTCTAGACGCACCCCCCACTCTATAGCTCCATCTAGGTTGTATTTCCCTAGTTTATCTATAAGAAGGTCTTGTGAGACTGATTTCTGGAGAGCAATGGAGAATGACTGTCTCCTAGATGCAGTTAGACATATCCCATGTTTCATTATTATAGGGCAGCACTATATGATGTTGTTTAATGAAATTACTGTATTCTTATCTCATTTTCAGTAATGGATGCAAATATTTTAAGGCCAGATTAAGATGGTCACATCTGGCTTCTTGCATACCCTAGGCCATAAAATGACCAGCAGTGATTCCTGCTTGGATACTAATAAGTTGAATTTGAGCTAGTGTATAGCTTTTAGAAAGATATCCAGTCTTGATTTAAAGGGGCGGGGAACTTTTTCTGGGTCAGGGGCCACTGCCCCACAGAAAAATCAGTCAGGGGCCGCACACACATGGGCGAAGCAATAAAATAAAATAAAATAAAATAAAATAAAAAAACCCTCACTGATGTGGCCCCTGACTGAGAAAAAGAAAGACACTCCCCACATGCCCATCACACGCCAGAGCCTAGGGGCCCAAGCTAGTAGATTTTGTGTGCTCCAGCCCTGTGATGGGGCAACAGAGGGGCTGGAATGCCAGCGCGGGCTCCCCAATGCTGGAGGGGTGGGAAGCCCTAAATCTCGGGGGGCCAGATCCAGGCAAGCCGGGAACCGCACCCAGTTCCTGGTCCTCGGGTTCCCCACCCCGATTTAAAGATTTTCAATACTGGAAAATCCACCATGTTTCTCAGGGTATGTCTACACTACAATGTTAGTTCGAACTAACGGACGTTAGTTCGAACTAACATTCATAGCCGCTACACTAGCGCTCCGCTAGTTCAAATTTGAATCGAACTAGTGGAGCGCTTAGTTCGAACTAGGAAAACCTCATTTTACGAGGATTAAGCCTAGTTCGAACTTACTAGTTCGAATTAAGGGGTGTGTAGCCCCTTAATTCGAACTAGTGGGAGGCTAGTCCTCCCCAGGTTTCCCTGGTGGACACACTGGCCAACACCAGGGAAACTCTTTGCCCCCCTCCCAGCCACGGACCCCTTAAAGGGGCACGGGCTGGCTACGGTGCCCGTGCCAGGTGCAAGCCTGCCAGCACCCAGCCAGCAGACCCTGCACCTGGCACGGCACAGAGCCACCCACCCGATGTCCCCCAGCCCACCCCCTCTTCCCGGGACCAGGCTGGCGGCTCCCGGGAGCTTGCCCTGGACCGCAAGAGGCGGGCACCTTCCTGGGCTAGTGCGGACATCGTGGACCTCATCCACGATCTCCGCACTAGGCACAGGAAAGTGGTTGGCTAGGGCAGGAGAGCTGCCAGCCTGGCCACCCAGGAGCAGGTGTGCATGAAAATCAAGGGGGTCCACTGAGACCCCCGACCCTGAGCGCTGAGCTTACAATGGCCGTCCTAGGTCAGACCAAAGGTCCATCTAGCCCAGTAGCCTGTCTGCTGACAGCGGCCAACCCTAGGGACCCTGGAGGGGATGGACCGAAGACAGTGACCAAGCCATTTGTCTCGTGCCATCCCTCTCCAGCCTTCCACAAACTTTGGGCAGGGACACCACTCCTACCCCCTGGCTAAGACTACTCCATGGACCCAACCTCCATGACTTGATCTCACTTCCCTTTAAACTCTGTTCTAGTTGTAGCCTTCACAGCCTTCTGCAGCAAGGAGTTCCACAGGTTAACTATTTGCTTTGTGAACAACAACTTTCTCTTACTAGTTTGAAGCCTGCTACCCATTCCTTTCCTTTGGTGTCCTCTAGTCCTTCTTTAGGGGAACTCATGAAGAACTTTTCTGTGTGCACCATCTCCACCCAACCCCTGCTTTTAGAGACCTCTATCCTGTCCCCGCTCCATCTCCTCTTTTCTAAGCTGAACAGTCCCAGTCTCTGTAGCCTCTCTTCATCTGGGACCTGTTCCCAACCCCTGATCATGTTAGTTGCCCTCCCCTCTCCCAGCCTTTCTCTTCCCCTCTCCCACCTCCTTTTCCCAGTCTCCCCCAGTTTTGTTCAATAAAGAGTCAATGTTGGAAGAAACGTTATCTTTATTTTGTACATCAATAAGAAGGGGGGCTAGGGAAGGGTAAGTGGAAGGAGGTGAGGGAGGAATGGGGTACGAGCCCCCGTTGGGGAGGACTGGGCTGGCTCTGCGGGCTTCTGGGGGTGGAAGCTCTCCTGAAGCCCCCCGATTGTCCCCTCTCCCCAGATGGCAGCCTGCGGCAAGTGCAGCCGGGCTGATGGCCGAGTGGTGTGATGTGCCCAGTGTGGGCACTCAGGGCACTCCAAGCCAGGACTGCTTTGCAAGCGGGGCACCCCTTAGAACTGTCTGTCCGGGGTGGGGGTCGGGACCCTTTAAGCGCAGCCCTCGGCTAGCCTGAGACAGCATCTCCACGCTCTAAGTCCTCCTCTGATGCCCTGCCGGCACTGCTTCCGGCCATCCTTAAGCCCTGTTCAGGGTCCACTCAATGTGGACATGCTAGTTCGAATTAGCAAAACGCTAATTCGAACTAGTTTTTAGTTCTAGACGCGTTAGTTCGAATTAGCTTAGTTTGAATTAACTAATTCGAACTAAGTTAGTTCGAATTAACGTTGTAGTGTAGACGTACCCTCAGTGAGTTGTTCCAAGGGCTTATTAACCTTACTTTAAAAAGTACACCTTATTTCCCTGTGAATGTGTTTAAGTTCAGTTTCTAGCCATTATCTGCTTCAGATCTTATTGGAGGTAGGATACTGGAGTAAATGAACCAACAGACTGCTCAACTAAGGCAACTCCTGTGTACTAAAAATTCCCCATCAAGGGATTTGTAATATCATAATCTATTATGAGTATATTGCTAATACATTGTATTACTTGTGGCACAACAGGATATTAAAGCACATACATGCAGTCATCAAACTGTTGTTGAAGAATTTACTATTGTAAACTTATTTTAAAGAGTTAGCCCGGTTTGGTTCCAGTGTCTTTCTCTCATTCTTTAATATGGTATTCTTGTAAATGCTCATAATCAACATCAGCACGGAGCAGGCACTGATATTTCCTTTTCCCAAATCAGATCCTGGAAACAATGCTCTAGTCCAGAAATAATTGCTTGACCTGGTTTGCTTCTACTGCCTTTTAAGTAATGTCATTCTATTTTTTTATAACTACATAGATGTTGTCCATTTAGCCATGTTTCCCAACTGATAGATAGTTGGACTTGCTACTGTGTGTCATGTCCATACAGAACTGAGATTGACTTTCATGGGATGGACTCCCACAGTGTAATTCTGATTCACTGAGGTCAATGGGAGTCGTGTTTGTTGACTTCAGTGGGGACAGAATTTCACTCCATGTACATGAGCCCTTATATTCCGTGGGAAGCTAGGCCAAAGAATTTCTGCAATTAGGGTTGCCAGGTGTCTAGTATTGAACCGGACAGTCTGGTATTATCGCCTCCTGTCCGGTAAAAAAATTCAGAAAATACCGGACACCTAAAATGTCCAGTACTTTCTGATTTTTTCCCAGCCAGGAGGTGAAAATCCTGGGTTGTCCAGCTCAATACGGAGGCAGCCTGGCAAGCCTATTGCTTAACAGGTTCCACAGTGGAGCTGTCCAGCCCCGTGCAGGGAGGCAAGATGGCAGCCGCCCGCCAGCTGCCTGTTAGGGCCAAAAAGCCTCACCACGTGTTTCTTAAAGGGGCTGTTTTGTTTTGTTTTTTGCTTAACAATTCTCGAGGTCCCTTTTTTTTTTTCTCAACAACTCTCGGGGTCCCTTTTTTTTTCCCAGTATTTTTTCTGAAACTATCTGGCAACCCTATCTGGATGCTCCAATGAAGCAGACTGGAAAATTTGCATTTATCTCAAATTTCCTATGTTTTGTACAATGCCTGGTATAAAGAGGTCTTAACCTGACTGAGGCCTCCAAGAACCTGATTCAGGAAACAAGTTAAGCAATGTTGCCCAGTCTCATGCTTTTATCACAAGTCTCATGATAACTGGTATGTTGTTGTTAAAGCCTATAAAGTAAAAGTAAGTTTTTTGCCTTATGACTGAAAGAGAAGGAATTTGCTGGTGTCTCCCCATATACAGTTCATGAGCAGTTGGAAAAAGCACACAACAGACCAGATTTTAGGGGGCAGATCAGATTTCATGGTCCATGTCATATTTTTCATAGCCAGGAATTTGGTAGAGCCCAACGTATCAACAAGCTTCCCTAGGGACAAGACACATTCCTTCAATATTAGCAGTATGTGTAGGAGAGACATGAGAGAATGAGATCTCAGTGACTTTGGGCTGAGCCCATGAGAAAATATCTTATTTAATACTTTTAGACTATCCCATCCTCCCACTGCACAGGATATGTCATGGGAAGCCCTCACCTTCACTTCTTTCTCTCAACTGCCACCACACCTGTGGTGTGTAATGAAAGCCCTTCTTTCCTTTTCTTTTCCTCCTTCCTTTTCAGAAAGTCAGGTGTTGGTTCCTGGTAGCCAGTCCTACTGGCTGGAGCAAAGGTTGCTGCTGGACATAGGACTGAAGCCAGGTCTACACTACACTTGGAAGGTTGGGTTAAGGTACGCAACTCCAGCTATGTAAAATACGTAGATGAAGACCGCTTACTTTAAGCCAAGCGTGGTGCTGTCCCCACAGAGGGAAGTTTGCTCCCATCAGCTTTCCTTACTCTTCATGACTACCAGGAGTACTGGCACTGGCCAGAGCAGCCCTCAGCATTCGATTTAGTGGGTCTTAACTAGACCTGCTAAATCAAATGTTAGAAGATCAATCTCCAGTGGGGTAAGTATAGATGTGGCCTTAGTCACTGTTGGGATGGTAAATCAGTGCAGCTGAGTTGTTGCTGCACCCCTGAGTGATGACTCACTGCAGTGATTACTACATGGGAGGGTAGGTAATTCATCACAGGGTTCAGGAGGACTTTGTGCTCCAGATGCTTTTTCTGCACCTCTACCATTGGCACCTCATCAGCTCTGTTTGCTCATGAGCCTCAATATTACATCCTGTATCTTATGCTCATGTTCCCTGCATGTTCTCTCATCCTGCTGTTAGGTGCAGATGACCTCGAACAGTGTTCTCTGTAAATTTAGTTGAGCTCTATCAGTGTGGGCAGATTGCATGAGCTCATTAAACATTTCATCCTGTTTACGTTTCTTTCCACCTTCTGATCCAATGCAGCCGCAGCGTGGGAGGAGCTGAGGGAGCAGGTAACAGTCATTGTTCCAGCTGCATCAGTGGGGGGAGGAGGGGAAGGTATGGGATCCAAGGATAGACTTCAGAGAAGATAGATTGTAAACCACTAAAGGTTTTACTCTTTTACGCTGACTGAAGCACTGAGCTGCACAAAAGACGTGTGTTAGGTACAAGGCCAAATTTTTCATTTTAAAATGAGTGCCTACCAGGCAAGTGCAGGTTGCACCTCGAAAATCCGGGATTCTCTGGTCCAGCAACATCCATGGTCCGACATGACCTCAGATGTTCCAGGACCAGAGAATCCCAGCATGCTGCAGGGAGGTGGGGGCCCAGGAGCTGGCACGCAGCTCAGTTGGGTTACGAAGGGGTAGCCACGAGACAGCACATGGCTCAGCTGGGCTGTGGGAGGTGTGCAGCTCAGCTGGAAGCCAGTGCATGGCTCAGCTAGACTGCAAAGCTGTGGGGGAGGCAAGGAGCTGGTGCGTGGCTCTGCTAGGCTGCAGGGAAGCCAGGAAGGGGGAAGAGGGCGACACCCTGAAATGACCTCCCCTGGTCTGGTCTGGAAAAATCTCTCATCCAGGACCAGTCAGGTCCTGAGGGTGCCAGACCAAGGAGGTCCAACACAGAGCACAGCACAGGGCAGCTGAACTCGGCTTGGTGGCAGGCATGGTAAGCAACAGTTTGGGATTCTTTCCCTTTTGCTTCTGCTTTGAAAACGTGTGAAAAAGTGCTTGCAATGTACAGCTCCCACAGCTATCTAGGGCTGTGTCCAGACTCAGGGGTTTTTTCGAAAAAAGTAGCCTTTTTTTGAAAAAACTTCCCCTGCGTCCAGACTCAAGCCGCGTTCTTTCGAAATTAATTCGAAAGAACGCGGCTTTTCTTTTGATGGCGGTAAACCTCAATTTACGAGGAAGAACGCCTTCTTTCGAAAGTTCCTCTTTCGAAAGAAGGCGTTCTTCAATGTAAATAGGGCTTCTTCGAAAGAGAGCATCCAGACTCACTGGATGCTTTCTTTCGAAAAAGCAAGCCGCTTTTTCGAAATTTCTCCGTGCAGTCTAGACGCTCTCTTTCGAAAGAGGCTTGCAGTCTAGACATAGCCTAGATGTCTGCATCTGCAAAGGAGGGGGGCATGTTTGCAAAGGGCCCTGGAAGGGGGGAAACCAGACAGGTATGTAGGGTCTGATGCAGTCAATGTGTGGGCTCCCACCCCCCCGAGCATGCCTGAAGACTGTAGCTGTCCCTTCTCACATTGACCTGCAAGAGATGGGGGAAATTGGACAGGTGTGTAGGGGCTCATGCAGTCAATGTGGGGTTGACCCCTGTGCTCCACAATCAGCATAGCTCCGTGGTCACCAACCAGTAGATCGCGATCTACCAGTAGATCTCAGGGGCTCTAAGAGTAGCTCTTGAGCCCTCTCTGAACTGCACACCTGCGCAGTACATTTACATTAGATTTCCTCATGTAATGTAGGCAGGGCTCCAAGGAAGGGGCGGGGCAGTAGATCTTCACCTGTTCTGAGACTTAAAAAGTGATCTTGGGTGTAAAAAGGTTGGAGACCACTGGCATAGCTGCTCTCTTCAAGCCCACGGCAAACAACACAGCAAGCCTGGGGGTGTGATTTGTTAGGGATGAAACAAAAGAGGTGGATTGCATCTGGGCTATCAGTTGCAGAACTTCCCCTATTTCATCGAGGTTGCCATGCGCGATATCAGTCTCCCCTGAATCAGCGAGCATGGTAGGGAACGGATGCTGACTGTATGTGCCCAGAAACCTGGACCTTACGCTGCTATGCTTTGTGCTGCAGTGATGCCAGACCACTTACTGCTGGCGTGGCGTGGGAAGGCGTCCTACCGTGGAGGATGGAATAAGGCAGCCTTACCCAGATACCTTGTGAGAAGGATTGCAGAGCACCTCGATGAGAGCTTTGTACAGATGTGTAGGGAGGATTCCTGCTCCGTCTCCAGACATGCGAACAAACTTTCCCAGGGAGTCCCCGCCGTGTAGGCAGACTGGCTGCCACTGTATCCCTCAAGGCAGATCAAACTGATTAAACCCAATTACATTTGCCTCTGTAGCAGGATTACAAATGTGAACTCACCAGAAGTGCCTTCCCCGCCACCAAGTCCTGGGAGGGGATTGGATCCAAAGTTAGAAAAAGGTCCTGGCTGTGGGTAAGATTGGATCCTCTGTTTGTCTGCTGAGCATTTTCCTCCTCCTCCTCTTCCTTATCTACAATGTCCTCCTCATTGCCTGTGGCTGCCTGAAGAGTTGCTTGGGAAATATCCATGGAGAATTTTGGGACAGTGGTTGGGTCCCTTCCCTAGAATGCCAGACAGCTGCTCATGGAAGTGGCATGTTGGAGGCTCTGACTTGGACTCACTGTTTGCCTTCTTTGTCTTCTGCCAAAATCACACAGGGCATAGTGGGAAAAGGATACAGCAGGGACACCCAGCAATGCTGCATGAAAAAAATCAGTTTCTTTCGCTGCTTTGGAGTTCCACCTGCACAGATTCCTCACCCCACGCAGCAGTCAGACCCAGGATCGCCTGCATGCTCCATGCTGGAGCTCATTTGCAACCCTGGGCAGTCATGGTCAGGTGTGCTGCTGACGTGTCCACACTATGCAAACAGGAAATGAAATTCAAAATTTCCTGGGGATTTTCCTGTGTAACTAGGAGTGCAGCAGAGTTGAAAGCACTGGTCAGAGCAGTCACATTTGGGCACCATAGGACACCTCCCTGAGTCCAAGAACATCAACTTTAACAATGCTGCTGCAGCTCTATCCCAAAATCAATCATGTAAAGTCAAATTTAGCATTACTTCTCTCGTCAAGAAGCAATTCAGAAGTCTACTTTAAATGCTCTTAAAGTTGGCAGAAGGGGCTTGATAGTGTAGACTCATTCATTATAAAATTGACCTAATGCAGCTAACTTCAACCTAAACACATAGTGTAGACCAGGCCTCAGCCCCATTTTGAGATGTGATGTAAACACAGGGGAGCCTAAAGGTAAGTCTGCACCACAGACTTTACAGTGGTACAGCTGTACTGGTGCAGCTGCCCTTCTGTAAGATATCGCGTGTAGCTGCTCTATGCCTGGGGAGAAAACTCTCCCTTCAAATTAACCCCCTCCTCATCCAACAAGTCGCAGTAGCTATGTTGGTGGGAGAGCGTCTCCCACCAAAGTGGCACTTTCCACACTAGCACTTTTGTCAGGGAAACTCATGCCTGTCAGGCGGAGTGTTTTTTCACACCTTTGCCAACAAAAGTTTTACTGGCAAAAGTGCTAGTGTAGACAAAAAAAGAAATGTGAGTACTAACAGGCAGCTGAAGAATGTCTTGAGAGCTGAAAAACTCTCCTCTCCTGGGTCTGGATAAGTCAGAAATGGCTGAATTGCTTTTTTTACACTTAAAAGAAATCAAAATACTTCTGTGCTGAACCAAGCATGAGAAATTAGAGGCCCACAGGTAATTGCTGAGAATGTTACATGCAACCAAAGATGAGGGTTAGAAGAGAGGCTCTCCTTCAGCCATAATGACATAATATGTATATGCAGCCTGCTTGAAGTCTGTGGCAATCTAGCCGTTCTGAAGATTCAGAGAAAAAGGGGAAAAATTAATTGCCTGCTTATCAAGCTATTTTTTCCAATGTTTGGGGGGCATTTATGCTATGAGGATCTCGGAGGGATCTCTGAAATACAGAAATAAAGGGAAACTAGAAGAGCCATCTGAGCCGTATGTCAGGCTGCATGCTAACCTGAAAGCCTGCTTTAGTCTTTTGTGAACAAAGGCAAGGTTTACATCTCCACAGCAGAATCATTTCTGTTTGGTGCCAAGTGTCTGGGAGGCTTCTGGGCATGTAAAATGTAATAAGTTAGATTACCAAATTAAGGAATTATCAAATAGACATTTTGTAGACTTGACATTTTAATTTAATTATTTCTCATTTTAAAATATTGTTGTTTTGCTATTGTTAGATAACATTATTTGTATGAAAAATGAACAGTTCTGTGGCACCTTAGGGCACGTCTAGACTGCACGTGGCTTCCAAAAGAAAATATGCAAATTCAGCTTGAATTTGCATATCTTCTGCTTTTTTTTCCCGGAAGAGGCTTTTCCGATATTTGGCCCATCTACCCAGGGCCAAATATCGGAAAAAAACCCTCTTTCAAAAGCTCCCTTATTCCTCCTAAAATGGTTCTGATTGGCCCCGTGTAGAAGATATGCAATTCGATATGCTCTGTGTAGAAGATATGCAATTCAAGCATATCTTCTTTTGGAAGCCACGCTTAGTCTTGACGTGCCCTTAGAGATTAACAAAAACATATAGATATAGTATCATGAGCTTTAGTGGGCAAAACCCACGTCCTCAGATGATCGGGAGAGGGATAACAGAAACCCAGAATTTATAACAGAAAAAGAAGGGTGGGGGGAGGAAGTACCTGTCAATTGTAGGACCTGGTATCCCTCTCCCAATCATCTGAGGATGTGGGTTTTGCCTACGAAAGCTCATGATGTAATATATATGTATATATTTGTTAGTCTCTAAGGTGTCACAGGACTACTCCTGGTTTTTAAAATTATAGATTAACATGGTCACCCCTCTGAGATAACTTGCTTGGAAACTTATGTTTCTGGACATAAGTTGAGTGGCAGCTAGAGCAAGTAAGAATTTTTGCCCCTCATATCTTCATTGCCATGTATAGCCGGGCTATATTATGGGGCAGGGTTCATCTTTTTCCTGAAATGAGACTCAAGATGCACCATGCTGAATCCTACATGGATCAATAGTCTAATGTAGAAAGACAAATCTTATTTCTTCCTTTTTTTACTTCTTATTGAGATATATGGCCAGCTGATGTCTCGAGAACCTCTCAAATTTTGGAGCCAGGTCGCAGTCAGCCATTTTAAAGCATGGCAGTTCAATAGAAGCAGAAGACCTCCTAGGAAACTAAGAACAATCAGATTGTGCAATGAATCTTGAAAAGTCTGTAATTATACCAACTGTACAAGTCAGATCCATGTGGCAGCTGTTTTCTTTCCTCACCACATAATCCCAGAAATATCTTATAGGCTGAAGGTGCACATTGGATGTTTCTGTTACTCAGACTATTTAAGCACTGTTGGAAGCACATAGGTATTTCAGGAATCAGAAAAGCACATCAGCTACAGGAATTGTTAACACCTCTTTGTCTAATGGGCCACAAGAATTGTAGTGTTCTGCAGAAGCCTGAGCTTTGTACAGATGTTCCTGATTACATACAAAGCTGATCTTTAGCCCAAGTTCTTTCATTGTGGTTTCCCATCTTCTTCATCCCCAACCTGATCTGGACATCTCATTTCTAGTTAATTCCTCCCCTCCTCCCACTCCCTATTTCATGAATACATTCATTAATTGCCCAGGCACTCATTAATGGATCTCAAAGTCACCATATTGTTTCATGCCAATTACACAAGCCAACTCCACAGGGAAATCTTAGAACTTAACTTCATTTACAAGTTTGATTCCTATCACGGAGATATGAATAAAGATATTGGCTGGATGGCCCACTATATTCCACATCCCAATGATATAAAAAACCAAACAGCCATGTAGCATGAACACTCTAATTGACTATTTCTTTCCCCCTTTTTCTTTCTTTTACTTTTTCCTTCTCTCTCCCCCCCCCCCCCATCCTTTATTTATTTAGAAACTGGATCTTTAATAAAGCTTTTCATATGAAGAAGTGAGTTGTGCCCACAAAAGCTTATGATACCATCTACATGTTTTGTTAGGGTACGTCTCTAAGGGTATGTCTACACTACGCAACTATTTTGGGATACCAGAGGTATCCCAAAATAGCTACCCTGCATCCAAGGAACAAGCCCATTATTCTGAAATCTTTTTCAAAATAATGGATGTGCTATTTTGCCATCCCTGTAAACCTCATTGCATGAGGGTTAAGGATTGGCTCAAAATAGTGTTTTATTTCAAAATTTGGAGCCACGTAAATGCGCCAAATTTTGAAATAGCCTATTTCGAAATATAATCGAAATAAGATATGCAATTTGCATAGGGCAAATTGCGTATCTTATTTCGAGTTTAGGGTGCAGTGTAGATACACCCTAAGGTGCTGCACTGATATTTGTTTCTTGAATATTATCTGATGGTGACATCTAGTGGAGAAACATTTTTTAGCCCTAGCTGTGCTCCAAAATTTCTGTTTAACTTTTAAGATATTATAGCTTGCTTGTCACTCTTTTGAATGGGCTGGAGGTCTCTGAAGTACAAAAAAAAAAAAAAAAAGGGTGCTGGACTGCTTTCATTACACAAATGGGGTTTAAAAATCAATACCAAAATCAGGTGCCTTGGTGCTTGCCAAATATGGTTTCATGCTAGTGGGGCTGGGAGAGATCACTCAGGAGGGCTGAAAAGCCATTTGTAATATGGGAAACTTAAATGTAACATTTTATTTTAATGTCGCCTAATGTATTACAAATTCAGTCATGCACTGTGCTGAGGACTCTGACCCCATCCAGCAAAGCTTAAATACCTGCTTCATTTTAGGTGCATGAATAAACCCAGGGAAGTCAATAGATCTACTCACATGCTTAATTAAACATATACTTAAGCTTTGCCAGATTGGAGCCAGAGTGTGCAGGGTTGTGTACCATTAAGCCTGCAATAGATTGTAAGGGAAGGGAAATTGCAGTTGCGCTTGCCCTAGCTTAGAATGAGACTTCATCCCTGTAGATGGATGTGTCATTTTAAAAAACTGAGCTAGTGCTATATTGATCCAAATGCAACCAGAACTTGGGCAGAATTAATATGACTGGTAATTTCATACAAGTGCTGCAGCTTCCTAGGTCTTCCTGTAAGAAGAAGTTACTCACCTTGTGCAGTAACGATGGTTCTTTCAGATGGGAGCCCCAGCGGGTGCCCGCTCTAAGTGTCGGGATACCTCTGGCATCCTCATGCCAGCAATTGGAGACTTTTGCTAGCAGTGCCTGCCTGTGCCATGCATACACAAGTGCCATCTTATGGTGGCTGTTGGTGCCCACTTTGTGCATGTGTGACACAGCCTCCTCCATTCCTTCTCTTCCAGAGAATAAATGGGCATCAAAGTAAAGGGGAGAGGGGGTAGTGGAGCACCCACAGGGACACATATCTCAAAGAACCATGATTACTGCACAATGTGACAAACTTCTTCTTTGAGAGGTGCTCCACTCTAGGTGTCTGTAGAGCATCCACCGGTTCATGGAAGGTTGTGATGACTGCCAAATGGACCTTACGAGAGCTCATGGCTAATACAGATTCTTTTAGGTCCAACATGTAACCAAGTATCATAAATAGAGGCACCATGACAGAAGACACTTGTTTATATTAGCACCATAGGGAGAATCTTTTTCATTTGTGTAGGTAAGTATATCTGGTCGTGGGGTGACGGCTATTTAGTCATACATGTTTTAGCCTGTTGGAACACGTTTCCTCCCCATATTGGAACCATGGAGAAGTCACAATCTGAGCCGGAGAGTCGTTAGGTTTGGGTGCAGCGTGTGGCCTTGGTGCTGCGAGAGGAGATCCAGTCGCAGGAGTAGTAGGTAAGGATTGCATACTGTGTGGCAACGTAGGTAAGGAAACCAAATTGGTGTGGGCCAAATCGGGGTTATGAGGCTAATGTATGCCTGGTCTGTCCATATCTTTTGTATGAATTGTGAACTCAGAGATATGGGTGGGAAGGCACAGAGGAGCTCCACGTGATGAGGAAGGCTTCCCCCAGTGACCCTGGCTCAGACCCTGATCTGAAGCAGCACTGGGGACATTTGCAGTTCTTCTGGGTTGCAAAGAGGTCGATCTGAGAGTACCCCCATTTGTGGAATATTACCCTTAGGGCAGTGGGGTTCATCTCCCATTCATGTTGTTCTGAGACATGGCGGCTGAGTGTATCTGCCATGATGTTTTGGGAGCCTGATAAGTAGGATGCAGTCAGGGTTATGCTGTTGCAGATGCACTGACCGGTTCCATACTTTGAGACCGTCAGTGCACAGGGAGTGAGATTGGGCTTCTACTTGCCAACTGATATAAAACACGCATATGACGTTGTTAGTGACAATGTGTACGGTTTTGTTTTGTGTTAGGGGTAGGAAGTGGCGGCAAGCACTGTGTACTGCCCGGAGTTCCAGAATATTGATGTGTAGATGGGATTCTGGTAGAGACCATTTGCCCTGGGCAGTGTGGTGGTCTAGGTGAGTGCCTCATCCTTTAAGGGACACATCCGTGGTGATAACACATGCAGGGGGTCCTGCTAAAAGATGACACCCATCAGCAAGTTTAGGGGTTGTGCTCACCAGTGTAGGGAGGTAAGTTCCTGCAGTGGAAGCATATACTGCCTACCCAGACTGTGGTAGGCAGGTGTATACACTGTGGTGAGCCAACTTTGGAAGTAGCACATGTGTAGTCTTGTGTATTTCACTACGTAACTGTTGGCTGCCTTGGAAGCAAGTCTTCACTGTCATTTGGGGGCTGTGAATGATTGTAGTTATTAGTGTTGTCAGTATAATCAATCAGTGTCTAGGAGCACGCTTATGAACTGTAGAGTTTGTGTGAGTTCTGGAGTTGATTTCTGTGTGTTGATCTGGAGGCTGAGGCATTGAAAGAGGTCCATGGTTGTATGGTGTTTGGTGATGCCCTTGATTAGGCTATCATCCAGATAGGGAAATATTATTACACCTTCATGCAGGAGGTGTGCCGCTACTGCGAGTGTTTTTGAGAAGATTCAGAGTCAGTGGATAGGCCAAATGGTAGTATTCTGTACTTATAGTGCTCAGGGCCATCTTGGATCTGAGGAAATGTCCAGATGGGAGTGAACAGAACAGGAAATCATCACATGATTCCTCTCCTGTCATCCATTTCCAGATAAACAGAGGTTAGGGACACCATTCCTGCTCATCCTGGCTAATAGCCATTGATGGACCTAACCTTCATGAATCTATCTAGCTCTTTTTTGAACCCTGTTAAAGTCCTGGTCTTCACAATGTCCTCTGGCAAAGAGTTCCACAGGTTAACTGTGCACTGAGTGAAGAAAAACTTCCTTTTGTTTGTTTTTAACCTGCTGCCTATTAATTTCATTTAGAGACCCCTAGTTCTTATATTGTGGGAATAAGTAAATAACTTTTCCTTTTTGACTTTTTCCACACCCAGCACCGGTATAATTGTGGCAAGTGTGACTATCTTGAACCTATGGTTGTGTACAAATGTATTGACTGTTTCTGAGATCAAGGACTGGTCTCCGCCCTCTGGATTTTTTCTGAGTGAGGAATTAGTTGGAGTAAAATCACCTTCTGTGATACGGAATGGGAACTGGCTCCACAGCATGTATTTGAGGGAGGTGATATACTTCTAATTGTGGGAGGTGCTTGTGAGGAGGGACCCTGAACGGGGATGGGGAGGACAGGAGCATGGGAGAGGTAGAAAGGCATGGGAGAGTGTATCCTGCTCACATGATCTCTAGTGCCCATTGGTCTGATGTTAATGCTATCCAAGGCCTGGCAGAACGGGCGTATGTGATAACCAAATAGGTGATTGGGGGAGGTTGGTTTTTTGGGTTCTAGGGAAAGGTAATTCAGACTCCTGACCAAATTTTCAAAATTACAGTTGGGAATGGAAGGTCAGTTTGTCCTGGATTGGTATGGGGTGGCTGGCGTCTCTGAAAATGCTGTTTTGTTTTCTGATCAAATTGATGTTGGTTTTGTCTGGGGAAAGGGGTGTTCTGAGGCCTCTGGTAGGGTGTATAGCTGCATTCCCTGTTGTTTAGCTGTCAAGGGGTGCCTTGCTGATTCTCTGGGAGCTCATCTTTTGAGAGTCCCAGGTAGGAGAAGATGAGGCTCGCTTCCAGGACCTGCGGGAAGCTTGAGCCTCATCTTTGCTGGAAGTGAGACCTGTAGAAGGAATGTCTTTGGAGGGCTGTTGAGATTTCTCCAGCAGGATCATCTTCAAGCAGAACTATCTGTCCTGTATAGTCCTGGCTTTAAGGTTGTTGCAATGGGAGCATTTCTGGGGAATATGGGCTTTCCTGAAGCCTGGCATGAAGGATGGCCTCTAGAGACAGGCATGTCCTCTCAGCAGTATCACATTTTTTGAAGCTAGGAGAGCCCAACATAATGTCCATTGTCAAAATGGAACACTACCCTGAGGGGCTGCGGAAGGAAAAGTGTAAAAGATTTTTTTTTTAACTGGGGAGGGTGTAGTAGGTGAAGGGAATAACAACTTGTTATGTCTTTTTTTGGGTTTTAGGATGCAAGAGTCAGTACTGCCTGAAAGCTTAATCTGCTGCTGAAGTTGGTAGAGAAGTAACTGGGGGGGGGGAGGCTGCATCACGTGTACACAAAGCAGGTGCAAATGGCACCACGAGATGGCTACCACGTGGCATGGCCAGGCACTGTTAGCAAAAATCTCCAATCGTCAGCGTGAGGATGCACCAATACCTAGAGTGGAGTACCCACAGGGACACCACTTGAAGAAGAACTTACTGATTTCTTCCAAGGCACAAACTACACAAAAGGGCAATTACTTTCAGGATACCCCTCAAAATGGGGGGGCCTGTCACACTTACATGCTAAACAACCTCGCTATAATCTTCCAGTGCACACACTCAAAAAGAGAGCTGGCTTGAAGCACAGCCCTCAGAAGTATGCCAGACACCAGGTGAGCCTGCTGTTCTGAGTTACAGATTATTACTTGGTTGATGTTGATTGTGCTGAGTGCAACAGATTGTGTAAACTAGAAGTGGCACAGAATGAATGACATGTGTGAGATTGTGTCGTTATAGAGACAGACCGTCAAAATAGAACAGAACTGACATACTAAGTGGTACTGAACATCAGCCTTTGCTGGTGACTGACAATTAGCCTAGCAAAATATTCTAGGAGATACCTATGAAAACCCAGACTAGCATGACTTTCTAGAGATATCAGCAGAGATTTGCAGCATTGTCACTGACACAGTGTAAAAGCCATAGACCTGATTGTAGCCAGACAGGAACCCCCCTTGTAACATCCATCTTTGCTTGCCTGGAAGCATACAGGGCACACAGAGCAGTAAAATCAGCATAGTCTTTGACGCCTTGACAGGAGGGCCGGATATGCTAGCTCACAGTGACCATGGATGGCTGTAAACAGATACGCCAATTGTTGACCTCGAGGCTGCGAGAACTGCCTTGGCTGGCACCTATATTGATACGAACACACAGCCGTCCGCGGGGGAAGGAATCTCCCACCCAGTAAAGAATGTCCAGTACTCACAATTCAGTTATCTCTCTTGCAAGTGTAAATTAAGTTGAAACTCCCTTGTAAGAACTGGTGTCATAAAGACGGACCAACACAATTTGGTATCTTAGATAAGAAAGAGGATACGGGCCCCTATGGGAGTAAAGATGGGTCCAGCAGCACACTTACTCTGAGCGTCAATCTACCATCTATCTGCTGGTCGGGTTAGGTGATTGGCCTCCCGAGGTTCCACGGGGACACCCACCTCGTATTTGTCTTTCCTAGGAATGGAGGGACCGGCTCTGGCCTGATACGCTGAAGTCGAGAGGCACAGAAGGGGGTAAAAATTGTTCCTGGATGTGTCCTTTGTCTTAAGTGTACACATAGACTTAGAGCTCTTTAAAGATTAAGCTGTCACTTGGTACCATTATTTCTATTTTCTATCTTTATTTTCTTTGTAACCATTTTTAAGATCTATATTTGCTAGCAGTTAAGAAATAGAGCAATAGCCACTGTAATCATATGATTTATAAGCTTCTTTAATAAACCTGCAAAAGCGGCGAGGAGTCCTGTGGCACCTTATAGACTAACTGAAGTGTAGGAGCATAAGCTTTCGTGGGCAAAGACCCACTTCGTCAGATGCATGTAGTGGAAATTTCCAGAGGCAAGTATAAATATGCAGGCCAGGATCAGGCTGGAGATGACAAGGTGGATCCAATCAAGGAGGATGAGGCCCACTTCTAGCAGCTGATCTGGAGGTGTGAATTCCAAGAGAGCAGAAGCTGCTTTTGTAGTTAGCAAGCCATTCACAGTCTTTGTTTAATCCAGAGTTGATTGTGTCAAACTTGAAGATGAACTATAGCTCAGCAGTTTCTCTTTGAAGTCTGGTCCTGAAGTTTTTTTGCCGCAGGATGGCTACCTTTAGATCTGCAATTGTGTGTCCAGGAAGATTGACGTGTTCCCCTACAGGTTTTTGTATGTTGCCATTCCTAATATCAGATTTGTGTCCATTGATTCTTTTATGTAGGGACTGTCCAGTTTGGCTGATGTATATAGCAGTGGGGCATTGTTGGCACATGATGGCATATATTACATTGGTAGATGTGCAGGAGAACGTACCAGTGACAGTATGGCTGATCTGGTTAGGTCCTGTGATGGTGTTGCTGGTGTATATATGTGGGCAGAGTTGGCACCAAGGTTTGTTGCAAGGATTGGTTCCTGAGTTCGAGTTATTATGGTGCGGTGTGTAGTTGCTGGTGAGAATATGCTTCAGGTTGGCGGGTTGTCTGTGGGCAAGGACTGGCCTACCTCCCAAGGCCTGTGAAAGCGAGGGATCATTGTCCAGGATGGGTTGTAAATCACTAATGATGCGTTGGAGAGGTTTTAGCTGGGGACTGTAGGTGATGGCCAGTGGTGTTCTGTTGGTTTCTTTCTTGGGCTTGTCCTGTAGCAGTAGGCTTCTGGGTACACGTCTGGCTCTGTCAATCTGTCTCCTCACTTCCTCGTGTGGGTATTGCAGTTTACAGAATGCTTGTTGAAGATCTTGTAGGTGGAGATCTCTGTCTGAGGGTTTGGAGCATATGCGGTTGTACCTCAGTGCTCGGCTGTAAACAATGGATCGTGTGGTGTGTCCAGGATGGAAGCTGGAGGCATGCAGGTAAGTGTAGCGGTCAGTAGGTTTTTGGTATAGGGTGGTATTGATGTGACCATCACTTATTTGTACCGTGGTGTCCAGGAAATGGACCTCCCGTATAGATTGATCCATGCTGAGGTTGATGGTGGGGTGGAAGCTGTTGAAATCATGGTGAAATTCTTCCAGAGTCTCCTTCCCATGGGTCCAGAGGATGAAGATGTCATCGATGTAGCGTAGGTAGAGAAGGGGTGTAAGTGGACAGGAGCTGAGGAAGCATTGTTCCAGGTCAGCCATAAAAATGTTGGCGTATTGTGGGGCCATGCGGGTGCCCATAGCAGTGCCACTGGACTGAAGGTATATGTTGTCACCAAATCTGAAATAGTTGTGTGTGAGGATAAATTCACAGAGTTCAGCCACCAGTTGTGCTGTGGCATCATCTAGGATACTGTTCCTGACAGCTTGTACTCCATCTGCATGTGGGATGTTTGTGTAGAGAGCCTCTACATCCATGGTGGCTAGGATGGTGTTTTATGGAAGATCACCTATGCATTGTAGGTGATAAACCTGTAACTATTTAAGCTTTAACCTGACTCCTTCAGTTGCTGTAACAGAACCAAACACAATTTAAAAGAACTCCAGGCGGTCATAGGGAGCAGACACAGGCAGAGCTGTGCATTTGGATCGTGTCACCTCCAGGGGATAAATCCATAGGGGCATCCGTCAGCCTTCCCTAGGCTGCCCGCTGCGACGGGACTTCGGTCATAAAAGACACGGACGTAAAACTTCTTGGGGCGCCCGCCGGCCTTCCCTAGGCCGCCCGCTGTGAAGGAACCTTAATTTCTAGCAGTTGAAGACTTGGGTGTATAACACACACACGAATGCACTGCCCTGACCATCGGCTGACACTGATCCTCGATCACATCTAAGGAGCATACTTGTTTTGAAATAAACTATTCTGGAAGAAATACTCCAAAATAGCTTATTTTGAAATAGCACGTCTACGCTACAGGGATGCCTCAAAATTAGTCCGAGACAGACTCTCCTCACGTGGATGTGCTACCTTGAATTAGAGCCTGAGGAGGCACTGGAGAGTAATTCCTCTGAATGGCCCTGGGGAGGAGCAATTTCGAAATAGCAGCAGTGGAGCGTCCACATTACTGCTATTCCAAAATAGCTATTTTGGAATAAGCATTATTCCTTGTGGAATGAGGTTTACAGATTTAGAAATAAGCCATCCGTTATTTCAAAATTATTTCAAAATAATGGAATTGCTGTGTAGATGCTCGTATTGTTATTTCAAAATCACTGTGCTGTGTAGGAATTAGGGTGTGCCGCTGTGCCTGAGACCACCTAGTTCCACCTCTCTAGTGAGCAACAGAGGAATTGCACTGGAATCAGTTAGCTTGCTGCAGAGTCACCTGGCTGCCATGCTCCGAAGCAGTATTGCCAACTCCAAATGTTCAAAAATCATGAGTCAGGCTCACCAAAAATCAGGAGATTGGCTTTGAAATCTTGCCTGCTGCTTATTGTGCCTTTCTCAAAAGCCACAAGGGCTAGAAACTTACTTTTTTAAGAATGAAGGCTGAATTCATCACATATCCACTTGGCGCCAGGAGCTGGGGCTTTAAGGAAAACAATACCTATAATGAGACGCATAAACAAATCATGAGACTTGATCACACTGCAAGTCCAGCAGCAGCAGTAGACTGATAGCTGTTCAAAACATTTGCCTAAGGTTGTACTCGTACCTGCACATTCCCAACCTTGTTCCAATCCTTCCTCCAGGTAATCTGACTGTGTTAGTTATTCTTGGCTCCAATTCCTGATGTCCACTCTGGCCTCTGACACAAGCTCTGATGCTAGGCTCTTATTCCTAGCTATTGGCTCCTGCTCCAACCACTAGACATGACTACTCATGCCTTGGACTCTGATAGGTGGTGGCATAAAATTCACTTGCGATCTCCTCCGATCATGTGGCTAGTTGTGTGAAAATTTGAATCTCTGGGCATAAGTCCTCTTGCCTGGCCTAATTGGTTTCAGTTTCAAAATGCCCCAAAACTGCACCAGGGGATCATTTCAGGACAGCACATATCCCTTTTTTCTATCTTCCCCCATCGTGCAGGTGGTACAAAAGGGAAATAGAATAGAAGACTCTATGCCACACCTCCTGGCACTTGTATGATCCTACCAGGCTCCATGGCGATTTTATGCCAGTGATGCAAAGGAACACAGCAAGTGCTGTCCTGGATCAGACCAATTGTCTGTCTAATCCTGTAGGTAGTCACCAACCTCCATACCCAAAGCTTTAGAGGAAGGAGCAAAAACCTGCAATAAAATCTATATAACAACCTTGCACCAGAAAAAGTTTCTTCTTAGACCCAATAGAGGGTTGTTTATGCCCTGAAGCAGGAAGCTTTATATACCTTCCGAAATTCTTTAATTGTGAGTGGTTTTCTAGTATCTGTTAGTATGACAACCCTGGATATTCTCCTTATGCCTATCAATGTATAATCCCATTCTGGATGCTACTAAACTCCTGGCCTTTATGGTATTTTGTGGCAATGAAACCCCCAAGCTAATTGTGCATTGTACATAAAGGCTTGAATTTGCCACATGTTACTAACTGCCCCTTGTCTTGTATGATAAGGCAGGATAAATAGACGGTACTGATTAAGCAGAAAGTAGTCATACAATGGTTAGGACCTGGGTCTGAAAGTCACAAAACAAAAGAAACAAAAAAATAGTGTTGCACTTGGATGGACCAAAGAGGACTATTAGAATGACGGAAGATGTTCCTTCTCCTTGGGAGCAGAGCAAATTGCTTCTGTAGCCCTTGAAAATGCGTCAGTCATTTAGTGCTTTAATGTTTGTTTACATCATCCAGTGTGTCAAACACTTCCTCTTGCCATCAGAAGAGTATCACTTTTCTTAGTACAGTTACCAGCTGGTTTCACTCTGTGCAGCCCATCTTTGCTTTTGACTTTTAAATAGGACTTTTCCTTCTCCTTTCAGCAGCCTCAATAGGAAGTGAATGTATGTAAGACAAGCATCGTTTTGATGATTTGGGGATGGGAGGACATTTTAGCTAAGAAGGAAATCTATTTAAGCAAGTTTCACATGTGGGAGCAGCAGCGGATAAATATGAGCCCAATCTGATTTCTGCAAGTCCTAGCTACAGAGAGGCAAAGAAGGCTGCCTGATGCACCTCTAAAATGAAGTGGAGAGTGATGCAAGACATTCAGGGAAGACATCTTTGTTCAGTGCTTGTCAGGATGCTTTCCAGTGACAGGTTTCAACCACCAGAACTGATCTTCACTGGCCTCAGGGATCAGATGCTCCTTCTTTCCCCTTTGGTTTCCTAATCTTCTGGAATGAAACCCACTACCTCAAAGGCCAACCCATAAGGACGGAATGTGAAGCAGAAATGGAGGGATGGTGTGTGAACTAGACAGATGAGACTGTAGTACTTGAGCTTTAAGAAACTTGACAGTAGGCACGGCACTTCCTCTGGTTCAGGAAAGAGAATTTGTGGTCCTTTCTGACAATTTGTCATCTCAGCTCAGACACTTAGAGGATAATAATGGCCACTGCCCTGGAGGACACAAATCAATAAAAGGCTTTTATGAAAGATTAAATGCCAAGGTGTTTTGCTGAAGCAATTGATAACAGAAGCAGCAAGTACTAATCCAATAACATGAACATTATATAAAAATTAGATGACAAACCCACAATATATAAAGAAAAATCTTTTTTTTCTTCACACAGAAAGGATTGCAAATTCTGTTCTGCCACCATTTAGGCCATGTCTTCACTAGCTGTACTGGAGATTGATCTTCTGGTGTTCAGTTTAGCCGGTCTCGTTAAGACCCCCTAAATCAAATGCTGAGGGAAGCTCCAGTCAGTGCCTGTAATCCTTGCAGTCACAAGGAGTAAGGGAAGCTGATGGGAGCATTTGCTTATGTTGGCCTCCCTCTGTGAAGATGACATCAAACTTGGCTTAAGGTATGCTAAATCCAGCTACATATTTTATGTAGCTGGAGTTGCATACCTTAACCCGACCTTTCAGGTCTAGTGTAGACCTGATCTTAGATTTTGTTTCTTGGGACCTTGGGAATTAGCCATGATTCAGTGACAGAGAGCCAGAAGTCTGTGTTCCTGCCCCAGTGCTGGTCCCTAAATATAGACAAGGTCAGGACTAGTTGAGGTTTGTACCAAATGAGCTAATCAACATTGACCTCTATGCAACCACTGGTGTGTCCTTGACTGCATTTCAATTGCTAGCCCCCAAATGCTGAATGAACAGGGATGTTTCCTGAGAATGAGCAAGCCCATAACTAATGGCTCTTACATATGGCCCATGGGCCTCTTGCAGTCTAATCAGCAGACAGCTGAGACCAATATGACCTCCTCAAGGCCATACAGGTAATATATATTTTGTGTGGATGCAGACTACATAACTCAGAGAAATCTGTATATGCAGCCCACAATGGCAAACAGGTTGAGAACCACTGCCTTAGCTTCTCCGCTAGCGCACAGTGAGATTGTGGTTAGAAGAAGTGGTAGAGATTGGATTCAAAATAGGATTCATTCTTTGAAGGACAGAGCTCCATGGAAAATGAGTGATTAATTATGTTGGATCAAATTTTAAAAAAACAAAATATAAATTTATGTCATTAGCTAACCTCTCCCACCGGAAAGAGAACCCCTGTTATGTTTTTGCTATAAGCAGTCAGCAAGTCCTAAACTGGCTGAATAAATTTGCACAAAAATGAGAGCTTGGTCATCTTATTTCCCCCTCTTGCCTGCCTTTCTGTTTCCCTAAGCACCTTCTATTGTTTTCAGGTAAGTATTTGCTCATTCTTACTCAGGTCAATAAACATCATCATTACTAGAGATGATTGAAAAATTGTCAGTGGAACAGTTTTCTATGAGAAAATGCAATTTTGTGTAAATTAAAAGATTTCACAGGAAAGTCTTGATTTCAATGTAATTGCAAATGGGAAAAAAGTTGAAAAAAACCCACTTAAGTGTTCTTGCTTTGATAAGGTAAAAACATTTCATTCAAATGCATCATTTCAGTTCCTTCTAGTTTTACAATATGCTAAAAGACTGACACTAATATACCATAAATATTACATTTTAATATGTATAATATGAATTACCATTGCTTTTTTAAAATATAATAGTTTGACACTTCACATCATTCATCATCATCTAAACAAAATGTTTTGATAGCACTTTACAAATACATATAGTTAGAAGATTTACCTGGTGTTCTTTAAGTCCTTCAGGACAGGAAGCTGGAAGTGTGGGAGGTGTGTGTGCAGGCAAGGCCAGCCCGAGCCATTCGTGCGCCCTGGGCCCCGGGAGCACGGCTCTACCCCTGGGAATGAGGCGCATGAGCGGCCCCACCCTGGGCACCTGGCGCATGCGTGGCCCCGCCCCCACCTGGTCCAGCAGCCCTGTGTGGCACACCCTACAATGGGGCGCCCTGGGCAGTAGCCCAGTCAGCCTGTAGCTTGGGTCCGCTCTGTGTGCAGGAATTAGGGCTGGGAGTGAGGAGGGACTCAGGACAGGGGGCTGGGCAGTATGGAGGTGTAGGTGTCAGGGTTTGGGAGGTGTGGAGGTGATAGAGTCATGGTTGAGAGTGAGGGGGATTCAGGGAAGGGGGCTGGAAGGGGGGGCAGGGATTGGAGGGGGCCATGCTGCCCAGGTGGCAGCTCCCTGGGGCTGGCCATGGTGGGGGCTGTACTGGCTGGGCAGCAAGCTTAGCTCTGCCTCTGCCCCGGCTGTCCCAATGAGATTATAGCTGTCCCAGCCCCCATCTCTAGCCCCTTGCTGTCCTCCTGTGATCATTATACAGTATAACTTCCCTGCTAGTAGTCCCCTCCCTTTCCATGTTATGAAAAACAATCGCATTCCAGGCACATCCCATTTTCCGGACACAACCAAACCCTTCCCTTGCTGTAAATTATGGTAAGAGGAAGCTGCACACTAAATTTGATGTTTCTAGCTCTTACCATTTTGGAGGAGCTCTTGAACAAACAGGTGGATGGACAGACAGACTCACTCACTTGCAAACAGACAAACTCTCTCAAATAGATCATAGATATAGTCTCTGCCTGGAAAAGTTTACAGTCTAAGGGCCAGAGTCATAATCAAAACTCTCACTGAGCAGACATATTGCTTGCATTTATATACTTGAGACTACTTATGCACTAAAATGCTACTTACTCAGTTTGAGTGAGGGTATCAGCATCTGGCCACGAATAAATATAATGCAAGAGCAGCAGTTAGGGGATCCTGAAGACACAAATTTCCAGTCCCATTCCCAAAATTGGTCCAATGCATTTGATATCAGATTTAGCCAGGACTGCTACTTACATAATGAAAGGATCAGACATTTTTATGTGGGTTAAACAGCAGCATTTCAATTCAATATGCATTTACATACAAAGTAAACAACGTTTACCTGCTATCATCTTATAAATAATCCATATGCTTACTCTCTGTAAACAAGAACCCGACCAGATAGCAAATTCCACACAAAATGGAATCTTTAGCACGGGGGGACCAAATAATATGCCAAGCCCCTGGGCAAGATGTATGTGGGATGATTCTGTGCTGGGAGGGGTGTGGCATTGGGTGGATGGGGTGGGGCTTAGAGCAGCCAGTCCTCGGTGTTCACCCGAAGCACATTGCATGGTGCTCAGGCAGTGATTTAAATGGCTTGGGGCTCTTGTACCATCACTCCTTAGGTAGCACTGGTACCATTTCAGCCAGGAGATCCAGCAGCAGTAGCAGTAGTGAACGACCCCAGGGCAGAACTTGGGTGACCTCAAAAAGTCAATGACATGGGAAGTTAGCAATGTTGTTCCTGTCTCTCATAGAACATGGCTTCTTGGTTGGTATGTAAACATCTAGAACAGAAATCAAATCCGCTCCAACTATCAGCTGTTTCTATTTTTAAGTTCCTGATAATAGATGAGATGTAATAGTTGATCAGTATTTGCTCAGCTTGGTTTGCCTGGCTGATGATAGTGCACTAGCACAAATATTTACTTAGGAAAAGAAAAAATATGTAAATAAATCTTAGACCATAATGCTTGTCATAATAGGCCAGATCAATAGTCCAGGATCTAACATCCTTTTTGTAACTGAGATGCTTTTTCGAAGATATTAATTCTTTGGGGATGATTCCTTCCTCCCTTCAACCCAAACCCAGGTTTTATTTCTTTTTAGTAATTTAGTGTTATGCGTCTAGGAGTGCTTTTTGACACAAAGAAACAAAATCTTCTTAGAGAAAAGTGCATCATGTTACTTTCTAAAGACAAAACAAAACAATGCCCCCCCCCTTCAATTCTCTTCTTTCTTAGATGGAGGGTGTTCTATCTTGTATCTCACCCCACTAAGGAGATTTGGCTGTTTAAACTTTTTCTTTACATTTTAACACGTTCCTTAGTATTGCCGTGCATACGGCAGCTTTTATACCACTGATACTTGTTACTGACCAGTGGTTCAATAATAGCCACAAAGACTTCTTGCTAGGATCCTTTAATATTGTAATTGCCTCCACTGGAACATCACACTGAGTACTGTCAGTTTCCTTGGAGCTCTGATAGAAACACCAGCTGCTCTCCGCCTATGGCTTCACCTGTGCTAGTGCACTCAGCAGTAAAGCAAAGTAAGAGCAAACATAACTTAACCTCCACATCCACCTGTGAGCGCCAATCCATCCTGGCATCCCACTCACGCATATAATTACTTAGAAGCGTAACATTCCTGCTCCCAAAGACAGTGGTTATAACAACCCAGAATATTGAAATAGACACTCTGGGTGACGCAGGTGCCAGAGGCATAAATGACCATGTGGACTGCTGAAAAATCCAACAGGGAGCATCCAGAATGAACTGTCATACAATGAAGTGATGGCACGTGCCCTGACAGGGATAGGAAGATCTGCTCCCTTTGAATATTAGGAAGCAAAGAGATCTCAAAGGTACAACCACCATTTGCTTGCACTGCTCAAAATGACAGTGGGGCAGCCATGCTAATGGGCACCAGAAGAATCAGAGGCCCCAGCTGGAATGAGAGGGAGGAAGTGACAGCTACAAACCTGCCAACGCCCCTGAGTAAAAATCTAGTCGATGGCAAATTTACACATATGTTCTTGTAGGTGGCTTGGTCAATCTTGTCCACATTCATAGGCAGGAGCTTTCTCCCGGGTCAGATTGGCAGAGACCTTGGGTTTTGGTTTTATTTGCTTGTTTTATGTTTTGCCTTCCTATGCAGCCTGAGATTACTTCCAGGTGTAACTAGCGTAAACCGTGGGCTCTCTGTAACTTCACATCTTTATATCATGATTTGAGGACTTCAGTAACTCAGCTAGAGGTTAGAGGTCCGTTACAGGAGTGGATGGGTGAGGTTTTGTAGACTGCAAGGTGCAAGCGGTTAAACTAGGTCAGGGATAGGCAACCATGAATAGTGGATGGGCTGCGTGAGTGGCCTGCCTTCATCTCAGTGGGCTGCAGCCCCACTTTTTGCTCCCCTCCCCCATGCATCTCCTGTGCCCTGGGGCACCAGAACTCTGCATTTACCAGCAAAAGTCAGGGTTGGGGTGTGTGTGAGGAGGGGCTAAGGGCAGAGGGCTGGGGGTGCAGGAGTCAGGGTGGATGTGGGAGTTCAGGAATCAGAGCAGGAGGCATGGGATGTGAGGGGGCCGAAGTCAGGGTTGGGGGATTTGGAAGGTACAGGAGTCAGGATGGGGGTTCAGGGGCTGGGTGTGTGTCTGGGTGAGTGCAGGGAGACAAGGGTGCCATTTTGGGAGGGCGGGGAGAGGGGGCTGTAGCCACACATATCAGGTCACTGCCGCTCTTCTTCCCCTTCCTCTGACTGTCAGGGAGTGAGGGGAAAATGCACAGCCTGGTGCATTGCTCCCTCTGTCTCTCCTCTGGTAGTCAGGGGAAAGGAAAGAAGAGTAGCAGAGACCCAGTATGTGAGGCTGCAGCCCCCCGCTCTCCTGAAATAGAGCCTAGGGGTGGGAGGCTCGAAGCTGGGGCAGTCCTGGACGGGGTTGGGGGTGCTGCAGCTTTGGGCAGCAGCCTGCAGGCAGCCCTGGAAGGCAGACTGGGAGCACACTGCCCCCCCCCCCCTCGCCGCACTGGAACCGAGTGCCCCGGCTGGCTGGCTTCTTGCTGGAGTGCTGTACCTGCTCATTTTCACTTCTGTCCATACTAATACACAAGTGTATTGACCAAGGATTTTGGCATGAGCTGATACCCAATCTGCCTGCATCACACTCCATTTTAAAGTTACTCTGTTGTAACTCCACTCAGAACAGATCATTGCAGGGATTTGTGAAGAGCTGAGAATGTTTGATACATATTGTTTATAAAGTCAAACTTTAAGGCTGATATTTTCAAAGGGTCCTATGAGAAGTTCCACTGAAGCCAGATAAAAGCTGGGAGCCTCTCTCTTAGGACCCCTTGAGAATCTCAGGCTAAATAAATATGTGTTGATCTCTCTCTCTCTCTTTCAAAGTGGCAAGTCATAAGCAGGAGGAGAGGGGGAGGAATGACTGCAACTCCTTGTTTGTTTGCAGCCAGGTTCTCACACAGTCACTTCATGCTGAACAGTACCTTTCTTTATGAGCGGTCCCATAAACATCAAGGTACTAAAGGTGAGTAAGGGTAAGGGTGATAGAACTTGGACTGTAATTAGTACTTAACTAATCTCTGAAGTGTCAAAAGGAATGCAGAAAATGAAGCTCTTTTAAACCATTCTGATTTTAGAGAAAATAGTAATTGCATTTAAAGGTCCTGATTTTCAATGAACTTCATTCAGAGGAAGCCCAGTGCCCATGAGGAGTGCTGTTTCGCCTTCAATAGGACTCCATGAGGACACAACCCCGTCTGCTTTTGTGAAGTTTGTAGCATGATTGAGGCCTACAGCTAGATCCTGGAAAGTCAGGGATCAAAGAAAAAAAATTCTTGGATTAGAGTGGTGGGTGGCTTTTTGTTTTGTTTTGCAAATATCCGCTTTCTGGCTACAGCCAACAACCCGGAAATTCCCATGATTGGTTCAAGAACATTTCAAAGCATTTTTCATACTAGAGAAGAATGAAATGAGAAATCCAGGAAGTACTGGATAATGAAAGAGAAATAAACTTAGAATTAGCTCTTGGTTTGCGGGAATTTCCAAATACTCCTCAGGAAAATTAAAATCACACTATAACCACTGCTTATAATTTAGTATAAAATGAGATAGCAGAACAACTTGTGTAGGCATGTGGAAAAAAAAACCCTAAGCTAGCAGAACCTTGAAACATTGTATTACAAATTTTATCCATGTGGTCAACCTGAAGGTAGGGTTGCCAGGTGTCCAGTTTTGAACCAGACGGTCTGGTATTTGAGCTTTCTGTCAGGGAAACAAATTGAGAAAATACCGGACATATAAATGTCCGGTATTTTCTACTTAAGTTAGTTTTATTATTATGAGTATCAGTATATAGTTGTGTACTCCCTGGCTGGTAGACATGCTCACACTGCATTAGCATGCCTATCAGCCAGGCAGTTTGCAATTATGCAGTAGAGAGAGGGGGCTGGGGCCAGGGCGGGATGGCATCTCCCAAGGCTGGACTCGCCCGTGTGCCCCGCTGGGACCATGCGCGGGACTTGAATCACCCCAGGATCTGCGTGCACCTGGGCCACCCCGCTTTCTGCCGGCTGGTTCCCACCCCCCAGCCAGCCCCGCTCCCTCGACCCTTCCCGGCCAGCCCTGCTTCCCGCTGGCTGGTTCCCCACCCCGATATCCCCCTGCCAGCCCCACTCCCCGCCGGCCGGTTATCCCTTGGCTAGCCCCACTCCCCCCGACCTCCTCCTGGCCTGCCCTGCTTCCCGCTAGCTGGTTCTCTCCCACCCACCCTGATCTCCCCCGGCCAACTACACTACTCCCAACTTCCTCCCAGCCAGCCCTCCCCTGCTCCCCCCAGATCTGAGATCAAGTGTGTCCAGTATTTTTTTTTGAAGCCATCTGGTAACCATACCTGAAGCATGCAAAATAATGAAACTTTTTTAATATAATAAATTTGGGGGTCTTATTTTCCTTCTGTCTTTTGAGTCTTTAGCATTTGCACTTACAAGATTTTCTCTGCAAATGTTGGACCAGAACTTATTTTTATTTTAAAATGAAAAATTGAGATTTGTCTGTACTCACATGACCACAGGATCTAGGGCTCTAGGATAAATACCCTGAGACTCACAATAAAATCATAACAGTTGGCAAAGCTGTATTATGTGTCTAGTCTACCACTCTCAACCTCCATTTAGTAAATGCCAATTATGTATTAGATTTGATTCACTTAGATCAGAATTATCAAAAGAACATTATGAAAAGGAACACAGGTAAGGGTTCACTATATCTGTATCAATAGATAGACCTATCTATACACGCACACCTCAAGTCTTGATGGCTAGACTAAAGGGGAGAAAGGAAGTGTAAGTGTGTGTGTGTGAGAGAGAGAGAGAGAGAGAGAGAGAGAGAGAGATGTGTTATAAGTGAGGGGAAAGGCCTGCTTTGGCTACATTTTTATATTCATTTTTCACAGATGTAAATGACCATACAAAGTGTGAGGAAGCAGAATTAAATTATCCTGTATAATAGCACTTTCTCATGTTATAGGAACATACAAATTGCCATACAGGGTCAGCTCCTAGACCATCTAGTAAAGTATCTCGTCTCTGTCAGTGGCCAGGAGCAGATGCTTCAGAGGTAAGTGCAAAAAACAACAACAACAACAACAACACAGTAAGCAGAGGAGTATAATCTGACCCCTACGAAGGTCTAATCTCTAGAGTTATGTCTACACTGGGAAATCATTTATATCTTTTATTTCAAAATAATTACTCCCGAAATAACACTTTCATAAAAAGTGATTCCTCTTGTCAGGGGGTACGCCCCTGACGGGGCTGCTGAACCCCTTATACTGACCCGCGTCTCATTCCGGGCCCATACCGCACCCCAAAGTCCCCAAAAGTTCAGGCCCCTCTATCCGGGGATATACGGCATCAAAGTCCCCAAAAGTTCAGGCCCCTCTATCCGGGGATATACGGCATCAATGTCCCAACACAAAGTCCAGGCCCCTCTGTCAGGGGATATACGGTATCAATGCCCCAACACAAAGTCCAGGCCCCTCTGTCAGGGGATATACGGTATCAAGGCCTAGTCCCTCTGAGGAGCCTCTTCCGGCCCCAGGCCTGGTTATCCAGGGGGGGGCCTGCGTGGTAGGGGGACCCGGGCCCTCCCTCTCCACCGGGTCCCAGCCCAGGGCCCTTTTAGGCAGGGTCTGTGGCTCCTGCCGGCTCGGCGGGGAATCCGGCCGATACACGCCGAGCCAAACTTGGTATCCCCTGCCCTGGGCTGCTTCCTACCACGCCCTGGTTCCCCGGGGGCCCCCTGGCCTCCGAGGCAGTACCTGCTGGGGTTGTGGGCAGGTTCCGGTCTCCTGGAGTCAGGGTCTGCTTCTTTGGTGTCTGGGTCCAGCACTGGCAGCGGCTCTAGTCCCAGCGGCTGCCCACACACTGGCCTGGCTTGGTCTCCTCCTTCCCCCAGCTGTCCTCCTGCCTGCTGGGCTCCCTCTGCCTTTATACCTGGCCTCTGCTGGGAGCATGCCCAGCAAGGCCGGAAGGGCGGGGCCCTCTCAGCCAGCTGGGCCTGGGCTACTCCCAGCCCTGCAGTGCGGGGCCTGTTCGCCCCGTCACACGCCTTCCCCCTTAAGGGGTTGGTTATGGTCTGATTTGATTTGGTTTCCTCTTCCTCTACCCGGGAAAAAAAATCTGCGTTCAGGTGTGTCCTACCTGGACGGTGAGCCACTTCGAAGTCGTAAGGCTGCAGCGACAAGTACCACCGCATTATCCGGGGGTTGGTGTCTTTCATGCTGTGCAGCCATCGTAACGGGGCGTGGTCCGTTATCAGTTGGAAGTGGCCGCCCAATAGGTAGTACCGGAGGGCGTCTACGGCCCATTTCACGGCCAGCGCTTCCTTTTCGATCGTGGAGTACTTCTGCTCCCTTGGGAAAAGTTTCCGGCTCATATATAGTACCGGGTGTTCTTCCCCCTCTATTTCTTGGGCTAGTACGGCCCCTAGTCCTCTCTCGGAGGCGTCAGTTTGAAGGATAAAGCTTTTCGCAAAGTCTGGGGGGAACAACACGGGTGCTCCTGTCAACCTCTCTTTCAGCGTTTGGAAAGCTTGCTCGCACTCCTGTGACCACTGTACCTTTGTTGGCATGGAATTCCTTGTTAGATCTGATAGTGGTGCCGCCCGAGCCGAAAAGTCTGGCACGAACCGGCGATAATAGCCCGCTAGCCCCAGGAATTGACGAATCTGTCGCTTTGTTGTTGGTCTTTTCCACTCCTGAGCTGTAACACGTAGGGGACGGTGCCCAACACTCGGGATTCTTGCGCCTCCCAATCTTCCCTCAGGAGGTCGAGTATTCCCCGGGGTTGCCGCCCATAAAGGAGCTCAAAGGGCGAGAAGCCTGTTGAGGCTTGCGGCACTTCCCGTATGGCGAAGAGTAAGGCCGGGAGAACTTTGTCCCAGCCTCGGGGGTCCTCCTCCACAAACTTACGAAGCATTGACTTCAATGTCTGATTGAATCGCTCCACCAAGCCATCAGTTTGTGGGTGATACACCGTTGTTCGCAGGGCTCGGATATTTAACAGGCGGCATAGCTCTGCCATTAATTTCGATGTTACATTTGTGCCCTGGTCCGTCAATACCTCTTTAGGTATCCCTACTCTGGAAAACACCTTAATAAGTTCGGCCGCTATAGTAGCGGCCGTTGTATTTCTCAGTGGCACAGCCTCGGGGTACCGGGTCGCATAATCCACTATTACCAAGATGTACTGGCACCCTGAGCTAGCTTTCTCGAGGGGCCCCACCAGGTCCAACCCAATGCGCTCAAAGGGGGTGCCTACCACCGGCAGGGACACCAGGGGGGCTTTAGGGACCCCCTTCGGGTTGGTGTGCTGACACTCGGGGCAGGACTCACAGAACTCGCGCACCTCCCGATGGATCCCCGGCCAGAAAAACCTCCGGGCCACTCGCTGTAGTGTCTTCTCCCGACCCAGATGTCCGGCCCAAGGATTCGCATGACCCAGCTGCAACACCCCCTTTCTATACTTGGTGGGGACCAGAAGCTGCGCCAGTTCCTCCTCGGTCTGCGGCTCCCGGACCACCCGGTAGAGCCGGTCGTTGTGTACCTCAAACCTGGGGCCCTGCTGCCTCGGCGTGGTCCCCGGTTCCTCGTCCCGCGTCTCCTGGACCTGTTCCCAGGCGCGGCTGAGTGTTGGGTCCTCCCGCTGGTCCCGTACAAAATCATCGCTACCTCCCAGCCATGCCGTCTCCTCCTCCTCTGCAGGCCGCCGTGGGGTTCTCGCCGGACCTGGCGTCCCTGCTTCCTCTACTGGTGCTCTGTTGGGCTCCGGTTTATCCCCCTGAGCTGCTATCGGCCCCGCCCGGGGCCTCCTTCCCCTTGCTGGTGGGTCCTCCTGGGCCCAGGCTCGGATTATCCTGCGGAGACCAGGCCAATCTCGCCCCAATATCACTGGGTATGCTAATCTGGGGGCCAACCCCACTCTGCAAATCTGTTCCCCACAGTCATCGGTTATTCGTACCCAGGCAGTCGGGTATGATCTTATGTCCCCATGTACACACTGCAGCAGGATGGGACCCCCAGCAGGCTCGGGATCCGCCACCAGGCTCGCCTGAACCAACGTCTGGCTACACCCCGAGTCTATTAGGGCCTTGACCCGGGTCCCTTCCACCAGTACCTCTGCCACGACCTTAGCCGGCCCACTTCCCCGAGCCCGGCGTCCCTCGGTCAGTACCTGGGTATATCCACAGTCCGCTATTGCCTCTGACCGCGCTGTCCCATCTCGGGGGGCTAGGCGCTCCTCGCTCAGCCGTTGTAGCAGCTGCTGCTGGTGCTCCATTTCTTCGGCAGCCCATTTCTGCAGCATCTCGCTCAGCTGTCGCAGCTGCTCCCGGTGTCTCTCTGTCAGTACTTCCAGCAATTTTGCGGGCTCCATCCCGCTATCGTTAAGACCCTGTCTTGGTTTACTAGGCAATCAGTTATCCCCTCAGTTCAGGGGTGATCGGTGCCCACGTTCTCCACCATGTTGTCAGGGGGTACGCCCCTGACGGGGCTGCTGAACCCCTTATACTGACCCGCGTCTCATTCCGGGCCCATACCGCACCCCAAAGTCCCCAAAAGTTCAGGCCCCTCTATCCGGGGATATACGGCATCAAAGTCCCCAAAAGTTCAGGCCCCTCTATCCGGGGATATACGGCATCAATGTCCCAACACAAAGTCCAGGCCCCTCTGTCAGGGGATATACGGTATCAATGCCCCAACACAAAGTCCAGGCCCCTCTGTCAGGGGATATACGGTATCAAGGCCTAGTCCCTCTGAGGAGCCTCTTCCGGCCCCAGGCCTGGTTATCCAGGGGGGGGCCTGCGTGGTAGGGGGACCCGGGCCCTCCCTCTCCACCGGGTCCCAGCCCAGGGCCCTTTTAGGCAGGGTCTGTGGCTCCTGCCGGCTCGGCGGGGAATCCGGCCGATACACGCCGAGCCAAACTTGGTATCCCCTGCCCTGGGCTGCTTCCTACCACGCCCTGGTTCCCCGGGGGCCCCCTGGCCTCCGAGGCAGTACCTGCTGGGGTTGTGGGCAGGTTCCGGTCTCCTGGAGTCAGGGTCTGCTTCTTTGGTGTCTGGGTCCAGCACTGGCAGCGGCTCTAGTCCCAGCGGCTGCCCACACACTGGCCTGGCTTGGTCTCCTCCTTCCCCCAGCTGTCCTCCTGCCTGCTGGGCTCCCTCTGCCTTTATACCTGGCCTCTGCTGGGAGCATGCCCAGCAAGGCCGGAAGGGCGGGGCCCTCTCAGCCAGCTGGGCCTGGGCTACTCCCAGCCCTGCAGTGCGGGGCCTGTTCGCCCCGTCACACCTCTTCAGAAGCAGGAGTTATTATTTCCAAATAACAAGCCTGTTATTTGGAAATAATGGGCTTGGTATTGTGGACGCTCGCTTTGTTATTTTGAAATAAGGGGAATTACTTAAAAGAAACCTCCCCAGTGTAGACATGCCCTAATGGAGATTGATAGTAACCCTGAAACATGAGACCCTTCTCTCCCTTCCAATACTCTTTTTCTTAATGTTAGTCACACGAGGGCAGCAGAGACTATTTATTTCACTTATATTAATTTCTGCACTAACTAATTTCTTATTGAAAACTACTCTTTAGCAAGGTTTTGAACATATTGGCCAACATACCGGTTCAATTAAAAAAATAGGAGCCTCATGTTAGATTCCTACGTCCATATTTAGGCTCCTAAATAAATAGTTTCTATTTTCAAAAGTTCTATTTGCCCTTCAATTCCCATGAAGGTCTGCACTTTTAAAAATAAGATAACTTATTTAGGAGCCTAAATATGGATGTAGGAGCCTATATTAGGTTACTTTTATAACTCTGTGCATTAAGATTTCTTTTTAAAGTTGAGTAATATCAAAGAGGTTGCATAGGTTTATTTACTTCAGGGTCAGATTCAGACTGTCAAAATGTTACCTTTTCAGGATACATAGGGCTCATGATTTAAAGCAATTTAGTTTCAATGTAATAGGCAATGCACTGCAAATACATTGCTGTGAAAAGCCTAACATTTTCCCATAAACATTGGCACTAATCACGCAGAAGAATGCCGTCTTTTAAGTCCTACTAGGAGAAACACTGTTCCAGAGCTAGTTATGGAATTCATTGGGAGCCATATACAATTAATTATGATCTTAGAAAATGTTACATTTTCCTATAACTTATACATTTTAAATTGTTCTAAAAAATATCATCTGTATAAAGGTGCCATGTGAGTCACTGACTGATTCAATTTCTTAATGTCCCTAGAATATGATTTTTTCATGCAAGGTGATGTTCAGATTTTTGGGGCACTAAGTGCTTTAATAATTCCATATGCTGATCACAGTCTAAAGTTAGCCATTTTTTACCTTGGCATTTCATTAAATTTAAAAAAATGCATTCATGATGTGTGATATTATCATAATTGCTAAGCAGGGCATTCAAGCCATTATCTCCACTAACTAACAAACCTAAAGAGCAATTTGTATGGACAATAGAGTGAAAGGAAACAAAATGGCTTTGGAAGAGTAACCCCCTTATCAGAAAATGTTATAAAAAAAATCATTGTGAAAACTTGCTCTTATTTATTTGCACTAAACATTCTACAAATTCTACTATAAACTATCTTATGTCAGTTTCAGAAAATGTTTTTGCAAATTATGTTATAGTATTTGGTTGCATTCACCTTTCTTTACCTGCTTTTGAATCTTCATTAACCACATGTTTTTTAAACTCTCTGGGCAAAATTTGTCCTTGGTGAAAAAACACAAAAGTCAGTGTTATCACACCAGGGATGAATCTGACACTGTCCTTTCTGGCCCAGTGTGCTTAAGGACAAAGTCCACTGACAATAGACAACATTTGAAAGGGGCTGAAGTCTGTAGTTCAGTCTTCACGTTTTATTTTCTTTTAGCTGTAGCAAATATTTTGACTAGCCAAGGTCTTAATAAACACACAAACCACAATAAACCTCTCGTATCTGTAAATCATCACTGAGCCAGTTAAACAGAATTAAATACTCAAATTTCTGCTAAAAGTCTGAAAAATATGATGGTTTTCTTTAGATACTTGTCTTTAGATTCAAAATACTCTGTGCTGATACATTTTGGTCACAATTACAACAAACCTCACCAAGTGCAACCACACTTTTTCAGTCTTGTTTTACTAATATAAATACATAAAACATTGTATATATAAAGATACTAAAGTATCTTATAAATATTTCTGAAAGTTTGTTTGTTTGTTTGTTTGTTTGTCCCGAAATATCTCTGAAACGGTAAGAGCTAGAAACACCAAATTTTGCACAGATACTACTGATTTCCTAACTTAAATAACTGGATTGGATATTGAAATCAGTTCCTCTGGTTCCCGCAGAACCCCAATTGGACCCACTGCTAATTCCGAAAGATCTCTGAAACAGTAAGCGCTAGAAACACCAAATTTTGCACAGACACTACTGATGTCCTAACTTCAAGAACTCAAGAGCATATCTCAAAATCAGTTCCCCGGTTTCCCCAGAACACCAATTGAGCCCACTGATAATTAGCTTTTAGTGGCCCCTGATCATAGAAACACAACATTTTGCACAGATACTCCTGATTTCCTAACTTAAATCACTGGATTGGTTATATCTCAAAATTGGTTCCCCCAGAGCCTCAATTGAGCCCACTGATAATTAGCTTTTAGTAGCGCCTGATCATAGGCATTTGCTGGACTCTTCTGTTAAGTGTATCACATAAACTGCAACTATGAGACCCTAGAGGATAAAGCATGTGGGCACCTGCAGTAGCATCAAGGGAAAGCCCACGAGGGAGAGGCTGCAATGGGGCAGAGAATCAGCAGCCTCCCCTATACTAGGGCACCAGCAAGTCTCCAGGACAGACCCAAATGTGGCTGATGATGGCTGGGGTCTGTCCTTACTAATTGTGGCTGGGAGAAGCCTCCAGCTATCACAGCCTCTCAACATCTTCACGCAGCTGGGCTCCAACTGAATCCCTTCTGGAAATTAAAGTTGCTTCTCCCTCCCACGCACCAAAATGAGCCATCCCACCACTCGCCCTCCTTTGGGCTGCGTGCATTCTCTTGGCAGGGCTGTGTGCGTCATCAGTAAGTGCCATGGACATTATGCACATTGCAGGATTCAGCTCACAGTACAAAGAGGAGGTAGGTAGGAGGACAAGGTACTGAGCACCGTGGAGCCTAAGGAGGACACGGTACATTCAGAACAGCCTATTCTCATTAGAACAGGTACGGTCAGATGCTGCATGTTATGATCATCTAGATATCGCTAATTGCACCTGGTCTGAAGGGCTGTGTCTAGACTGCATCCCTTTTTCGTAAAAGGGATGCAAATTAGACATATCGCAATTGCAAATGAAGCGGGGATTTAAATCCCCCCCACTTCATTAGCAATAAAATGGCTGCCACTTTTTTCTGGCTCGGAGCTTTGCCAGAAAAAAGCGCCAGTCTAGATGCGGATCTTTCGGAAAAATAAAGCCTTTTCCGAAAGATCCCTTATCTCTTATTTTAAGAGACTAGACTGGTGCTTTTTTCCAGCAAAACTCCAAGCCAGAAAAAAGCGGCAGCCATTTTTATGCTAATGAAGTGGGGGGGATTTAAATCCCCGCTTCATTTGCAATTGCAATATGTCTAATTTGCATCCCTTTTATGGAAAAGGGATGCAGTCTAGACACAGCCAAGGTGTTTTGCTTTGTCTGATCAATGCAACTGGTCCAGCTGCTGTTAGGAAGTCCATTCAGGTTGCCCCGTGGAGTGTGCACTGAAGGCACTTGAGGAGTGGCTACTTGGGGAGCAGTGATTTCTTGCTGCTGCAGAGCCCAGGAGACATCCCCTTCATTTCTCCCAGCTTCTGGCAAGGAGGCTGAATTGGTTTGCATAGAGTCTTTAAGGGAAGATGGGCCTTCCTGATTTGTGGGGATTGAGAAAGGAGACCCTATGGAATTTGTCATTTTGTAAGCACATCACTAGCTATGTTAATTTCGTAAAGAGAAAAGTATTTCCAATAAAATATGGTATGTTAATGTCATTGACGTAGTTCCTTCATCACACCTTTTACTATATTTTCCCCAGGCGATGTCAGGTATTTCTGCTAGTATATACTAAAAAATACCCCCCTATAATTTTCTTCTGAAAAAAGAAAAAGAAAAAGAAAAAAAGAACTACATGGGGCAGGTGCTAGCCAAATTGCCTATGGTATTTTCTGGCAGATACTATGGTAATGGGCATAAAACTCTAAATAGAACAAAATAGAATAGACTTAAAACAGGAACACAAAAAATAAATTATTAATCTTGTGGTTTTGGGGCTTTTAAAATATCACAGAACATTATTCATATTCAATAATATGTATTTGTTAATGTTCAGAATTTGGTGTTGATATTGCAGTCTATATCTGGAGCAAAAAGGGAAATGAAAAATAATTAATCAAATGAATCAGTGAATTCAAAGCATTTTATTGGGGGTGGTGTTGGGGGGCAGTTAAGGTCAAAAGTTCATAAGGAGTAAATGAGGCCCTGATCCTGCAGCTTGTTTTATGCAGGCAGATCATGGTACCAGTTCTGAGGCTTCAGAGCCCCATTGACATTAGTGGGAATTAATGTGAGCACAGAGGTCTGGCCATGTGGAGAAATTTGCAGGATGGGGGTTGTAAGCACATATGTACATCGGCTATAAAGCTCTTGTAAACACTGCATGTGCTTTCAGAGAAGGAATCAGGACCAGGCTAAAATAAAAATGAGGATATCTTTCAATCCATTCACACAGAGGGATCCATTCAATTCAGTTCAAGTCTCATGGGGTATGTCTACACTACAAAGTTAATTCGAACTAACATATGTTAGTTCGAATTAACTTTGATAGGCGCTACACAGGCAAACCGCTAGTTCAAACTTAATTCGAACTAGTGGAGCGCTTAATTCGAACTAGGTAAACCTCATTCTACGAGGACTAACGCCTAGTTCGAATTAAGTAGTTCAAATTAAGGGCTGTGTAGCCACTTAATTCGAACTAGTGGGAGGCTAGACCTCCCCAGCTTTCCCTGGTGGCCACTCTGGGCACCACCAGGGAAACTCGTCTGCCCCCCTCCCGGCCCCGGAGCCCTTAAAGGGGCACGGTCTGGCTACGGTGCCCGTGCCAGGTGCAAGCCTGCCAGCACCCAGCCAGCAGACCCTGCACCTGGCACGGCACGAGCCAGCCACCCGCTGCCACCCAGGCCTCCTCCTCTTCCCAGGACCAGGCTGGCAGCTCCCGGGAGCCTGCCCAGGTCCGCAAGAGGCAGGTGCCCACCTGGTCTAGTGCGGATATCATGGACCTCATCCATGACCTCCGCACTAGGCACAGGAAAGTGGCCGTCTAGGGCAGGATAGCTGCCAGCCTGGCCACCCAGGAGCAGGTTTGCATGAAAATCAGGGTGGTCCAGTGAGACCCCCGACCCTGAGCCCTGAGCTTAGAATGGCCGTACTGGGTTAGACCAAAGGGCCATCTAGCCAGCGGCCAACACTAGGGACCATGGAGGGGATGGACTGAAGACAATGACCAAGCCATTTGTCTCGTGCCATCCATCTCCAGCCTTCCACAAACAGAGACCAGGGACACCATTTCTACCCCCTGGCTAATGCCACTCCATGGACCCAACCTCCATGAATTTATCTAACTTCTCTTTAAACTCTGTTCTAGTTCTAGCCTTCACAGCCTCCTGCAGCAAGGAGTTCCACAGGTTGACTATTTGCTTTGTGAAGAAGAACTTTCTGTTATTAGTTTGAAGCCTGCTACCCATTCATTTCATTTGGTGTCCTCTAATCCTTCTATTATGGGAACTAATGAAGAACTTTTCTTTATTAGTTCCACACCACTCGTGCTTTTATAGACCTCTATCATATCACCCCTCAGTCTCCTCTTTTCTAAGCTGAAAAGTCCCAGTCTCTTTAGCCTCTCTTCATATGGGACCTGTTCCAAACCCCTGAGCATTTTAGTTGCCCACCCTCTCTCTTCCCCTCTCCCATATCCTTTTCCCAGTCTCCCCGAGTTTTGTTCAATAAAGAGAGTTTCTATTTTTGAACACGTGTCCTTTATTTTGTACATCAGGAAGGGGGTGCTAGGAGGGGTAAGTGGAAGGAGGTGAGGGAGGAATGGGGTACGAGCCCCCAATGAGGAGGACTGGGGTGGCTCTGCGGGCTCCTCGGGGTGGAAGCTCTCCTGCAGCCCCCCTATTGATCCCCCCCCGGATGGCAGCCTGCGGCAAGTGCAGCCGGGCTGATGGCCAAGTGCTGTGATGTGCCGAGTGTGGGCACTCAGGGCACTCCAAGCCAGGACTGCTTTGCAAGCGGGGAATCCCTGAGAACTGTCTGTCCGGGTTGGGGGTCGGGTCCCTTTAAGTACAGCCCTCGGCTAGCCTGAGACAGCAGCTCCACAATCTAAGTCCTAATCTGATGCCCTGCCGGCCCTGCTTCCGGCCATCCTTAACCTCGGTTCAGGGTCCACTCAATGTGGACATGCTAGTTCGAATTAGCAAAACGCTAATTTGAACTAGTTTTTAGGTCTAGATGCACTAGTTCGAATTAGCTTAGATCGAATTAACTAATTCGAATTAAGTTAGTTCGAATTAGTGCTGTAGTGTAGACATACCCATGGTGCCTTATATGATATAGTCTATGTGCAATTGGGAAAAGATTTACTACCCCTCTCTGCCCACCCAAAACATTAGCAAAACTCATAGAGCATGCTTTTCCACAGGCTCTGCTTACCCTAGGCCTGAATTGAAGCCCATTAAAGTCAGTGAAAAGATTCCCAGTGATTTCAATGGATTGGTTCAAGCACCGTTAATGAGACGGGTCAGATAGCATGGATACCTATTACAGACAATAATCATTATTATTGTTAACTATTTGTTTCACAGTAATAGCTTTAGGCCTAACTGGCCAATAGAACCTTATTGTCTTTGATGGCGTATAAACACAGTAAGTCAGTTCTTGGCCCCAGTGAGCTTACATTTTAAATACACAAGATGGATAAAGGGTGGGAGGAGGCTCACAGGCATAGAGTGGTGAAGTGATTTTCCTAAGGTCATACAGTTGATCAGTGGTGGATCCCAAAATAGAACCTAGGTCTCCTGTGTCCCAGTGCTCTATCCATTGGACCATGCTACTTCCATTTTAGGGAGTGTGTACATGCGTGTGTGAGAGTGATTATACAAAGGCTATGAGTTCTGGTCTATTGTGAAAGCCAAAACCAATTAAAGCGACGAGGAGTCCTGTGGCACCAATTAGTTCAGCAATATACTTTTTATTGAGTAACACTGCACTGACACTTTAATTATTTTGATACAGGAGCTACTGGTTCTTCCTCTCACATCTATAAGGCATATTAATTCAATTCTGAATCACCCTAGTTTTGAATGATTGGAAGCATGTTTATCACAGTGTTCAAGGAAGTCAGAGTCTAAGATTTTCCCCATGAGCCTCTGGACTTTCCTTTAGAAACTCTAAAGATGGTGGGTTGAAAGAGACAAGTCAAAAACAAGAAAAAGGAGTTATAGTCCCACTTGTCTCCAAAATTACAATTCCAGTGTTTTTCATCCTGCAGGTGTATGAGGGGTATACCTGGTGTACATCCTGCAGGTGTATGAAGTAGTACAGTAGCATCTGTTGTAAGGTAAGACAAGGCTGCATGTTGAAACTTGATGTCAGTGACATTTCAAGCTTAAAACTTAGTTTTTGCAAGTATTCATGTAAAGTGTAAAGAGTAAAGTGAATTGAATGTGCATTGGAAGCAAGCAAAAAAGTGTTGTAAACACAGCTGAATCACTTTAGATTGTAAATTCATTGGGCGCAGTCACTATCATACTTGTACAACACTTAATACAGTGCAGCCTGGTTGCTGATGGGGTCCCCTGAACACTATTGTCTGAGAACTACTCTAAGTCAAATAATAGGTAATAATTAAAAAATTGGTTTAGAACTCTAAGAAATGGTCAAAAGAATTTGTACTGTCCTTTGATGGGGAACACAGTTCAACAGTTCTGAATCTATCCACTAGATAGAGGGGGACAACATAAAATCATAGACACATCTGGCTGGAGAAGTCATCAAGTCCAGTCCCCTGTACTGAGCCAGGACCAAGTAAACCTTGATTATTTCTGACAGGAACTTGTACAACCTGTTCTTTAAAAAACCCCTCCTAAAATGAGATTCTACAACCTCCCTTGGGAGCCTATTACCATGCTTAATTACCCTTATGAGTAATATCTATGTATTCCTAGTATCTAAAATAAATCTCTATTGCTGCAGATTAAGCCCATTATTTCTTGTCCTAACTTTGGTGGACATGGAGAACAAGTGATCAGAGTCCTCTCTATAACAGTGCTTATCATATCTGAAAATTATCAGGTTCCTTCTTCAGTCCTCTTTTCTCAAGACTAAACTTGCCCAGCTTTTTAAAAAATCCATCACAGGTCAGGTTTTCTAAACTCTTTGTCATTTTTATTGCTTTTCTCTGGACTCTCATTTGATCACATTTTCTTCAAGTGTGGCAGTCAGATCTAGACAAATGGTACTCCAGCTGAGACCTTATCAGCACTATGTGAAGCAGGACAATTACCGGACATGTCTTACATATTAGACTCCTATCAATATACCCCAGAATATTAGCCTTTTTCACAATTGCCACTATAACCACTATACGCCACTATAACCCTCAAATCCTTTTCAGCACTATGATCATCTAGCCAATTATTCTTTGTTTTGAAGCTGTGCATTTTATTTCCTTCAAGGACAGTACTTTGTATTCGAGCTTACTGAAATTTTATTTTGATAGTGTCAGGCCAATTCTCCAATTTAATAAGGTCATTTTGAATTCTAATCCTCTCCTCCAAAATACTTCCAACCCCTCTCAGCTTGATGTCACTGCAAATTTTAGAAGTGTACTCTACAGTCCAAGTCATTAATGAACATGCTGAGTAGCATTGGACCTAAGACTGACTTCTGTAGGACCCCTGTAGGTATGGTCTCCCAGGCTGACAACAAGCCACTGGAAACTACTTTTTGAGTACAGTCAACCTTTTGCGCACCCATCTTATGGTAATTTCATCTAGACCACATTTCCCTAGTTTGGTTATGAGAATATCATGAGATTGTGTCAAAACTTACTAAATAATCAAAATAATCACATTCACTGCTTCCCCCAGCCACAAGGCCAGTAACTCTATTGAAGAAGGAAATTAGAGTTGGTTTGGCATGATTTATCCTAGATAAATCCAGACTATTTCTTATAACCTTATTATCCTCTAAGCCAGGGGTTCTCAAACTTGTGATACCGCAACCCCCCTCTCAGTTGCTCGTGACTCCCCTCTAATTTGTTTGCGGTCCCCCTTTAAGTTGCTCGCGACCCCCTGGGGGGCCGGGACCCACAGTTTGAGAAATGCTGCTCTAAGTGCTTACAAACTGATGGTTTAAATATTTATTCCATAAATCAAAATTAGGATAAATTATTATAATTTTCTGCATATACTTTGTTGCCTTTCAAAAACATGGGTATTCATCCTTCTCTAGACCTCTGGGACCCCACTTGTTTTCCATGAGTTCTTAAAGTTAATTGCTAGAGGTTCCAAGATTGCTTCAGCTGATTCTTTAAGTACCCTAGGATGAATTTCATTAGGTTCTACTGACGAGAACACATCTAACTCACATAAATATTTTAATCTATTTTTTCTACATTTTGGTTTGCATTCTTTCCTCTTGTTGATAATTAATTATGTTGGTGATACTTAGGTTGTGATCCACTGTGGCCCCTAGATCCTTCTCCACAGATCCTTCTCCCAGGCAGTCATTCCCCATTTTGTATGTGTGCAACTGACTGTTCCTTCCTATGTAGTGTACTTTGCATTTATCCTTATTGAATTTCATCCTGTTTACCTCAGATCATTTCTCCAGCTTGTCCAGATCACTTTGAATTATAATTCAATCCTCCAAAGCACTTGCAAACCCTCCCAGTTTGGTATCATCTGCAAACTTAATAAGCGTACTCTCTATGCCATTATCTAAATCATTGATGAAGATATTGAACAGAACCAGACCCAGAACTGATCCCTGCAAAACCTCATTCATTATGTCCTTCTGGCATGACTATGAACCATTGATAACTACTCTCTGGCTGTGTCTAGACTGGCCAGTTTTTTTGGAAAATCAGCCGCTTTTCCGGAAAAACTTGCCAGCTGTCTACACTGGCCGCTTGAATTTCCGCAAAAGCACTGACTTCCTACTGTGAGAAATCAGTGCTTTTTGCGGAAATATTATGCTGCTCCAGTTCGGGCAAAAGTCCCTTTTGCGCAGAACTTTTGCGCAAAAGGGCCAGTGTAGACAGCTGAGATTTGTTTTGCGCAAAAATGCCCCAATCGTGAAAATGGCAATCAAGGCTTTTTTGTGCAAAAGCACGTCTAGATTGGCCACGGACGCTTTTCTGCAAAAAGTGCTTTTGCGGAAAAGCGACCATGCCAATCTAGACGCTCTGTTCCGAAAATGCTTTTAACGGAAAACTTTTCCGTTAAAAGCATTTCCGGAAAATCATGCCAGTCTAGACATAGCCTCTGGGTATAGTTATCCAACTAGTTAACTCCATATAGCTCACAGTAGCTTCATCTAGGTAGCATTTCCCTAGTTTCTCAAAAAGAAGGTCATGTGAGACTGTATCAAAACCCTTACTAAAGTGTACATCTATCGCTTCCATCCTATTGACAAGGCTTGTTACCCTGTCAAAGAAAGCTGCCAGGTTGGTTTGACAAAATATGTTTTTGACGAATCCATGGTGACTATTACATATCATCTTCTAAATCAAGGGTGCGCAATAATTTTTTATCAGGAGTCACTTCTGAAATTTTTGAAGTGGCCCCGGGTCGCCCCAGGTGGAAGGGGTGGGGCCAGGACACTTCTGTGCTTCCCTGCCCAAAGACCCTGCTTGGTCTGTGAGTGGGGGAGAGCTTGATATCTTTGTCCCCCCCGGCCTCCCGAGAGAACCACCAGATGTTTTGAACACCTGGTGGTTCCCTCTAGGTGCCCGCGCCCCTGGCGGTGGGAGGAGACTTTGCATGCTCCCCCCTGCAACTCCCAGGTCAATCAGGGCCTGGGACTAGTTGGAGCATGAGAAGTCTGCCCCTGCCTACAAGGGAGCGCCGTGCTTAGAGTCACCCACCAGCTGAGCAGCAGCTGGCAGTTGACTCTAAGAGCCAAGCCTCCTGCAGGGCAGGAGGAGACTTTGTGCGTTCCTCCTGCCCCCAGACCCTGACTGGCCTGGGGGCAGAGGAAATGCAAAGTCTCTCGCTCCTTGCCCTCTGGTGTGCGGCACTTAAAGTCAACCGTCAGGGTTGACTCTAAGTGCTGCGTGCTCCTCCCTTCTTAGGCACTGACAGGCCTGGGGGCGGGGGAGTGGCAGGATCTCCACAGGCTGGATAAACCTGCTTGGCGGGCCAGATTCGGCCTTCAAAGGCCCTTCGATACTAAGGAGTTATTTTGAAATAACCCCCATTATTTCATAATAATAAGTGGAGCTTCCACACTACTAAGCCCGCTATTTCGAAATAAAAGGCTGGTTATTTCAAAATCTGTACTCCTGCTTTCCTTAGGGAATAATGCTTATTTCAAAATAGTGTTAGTGTGGACCCTCTAGTGCTGCTAATTAGAAATAATTGGCCTCCAGAGGCCTCTCACATGCACTAGCCACTCTAGCCACACTTGTCATCTCCACTGCTCCCCTTGTCCTGTGGAGCTTAAAATTATAGGATGCAGGAGAAGACCTTGTGGTATGTGGTCAGCTTGGCAAAGCCTCCTGCCATACAGCAAGATCTGATGGAGCCATGGCAGATCCCAACACTCCCTAAAGACGCTCCCACGGCTGCCAGCACTCCTGCTGCTCCCTCAGCTGTCACTGCCCCGGGACGCAGGAGAGCTCTGGCCTGGACTGGTGCGGAGATCCTGGACCTCATCAAGGTTTGGGGGAAGGAGACCAACCTCCAGGATCTCTGCACCAGAAAGCAGAATGCCGATGTCTATGGCTGGATCACCGCCAGCCTGGCTGACAAAAGGCTACACCTGGACCAGGTCCGGATGAAGGTTAAAGAGCTCCGCAGGGGTATCATACGGGTAGGAAGCAGAGTGCATGCCCCGGTGGTGGCACCACACATGTGCCACTACTATGAGCAGCTCGATGCCAACCTGGGAGGGGGGCCAGTCACCTCTCCTCCCATCGTTGTCAAGTCCAGCCAGGGTATGCCTGATGTCAGCCTCCAGGAGGGTGAGGTTGTGGACGATGATGACGACAGGGAGGAAGAGGAGAAAGAGAAGGAGGTTAGTCAGGTGGCCATGACCAATAGCCAGGACCTACTCCTCACCCTGGAGCCAGTCCTCCTCTCCAAGGAGGTCTCCCAGGCCTCAGACAATCCCAGGGAAGGGACTTCAGGTGAGTTCTATAACTTTCCCTATATTCACGCAGGGACAGGCAGCAGGCTGCAAGAGGCTGCATGCTCCTCACTCAGCCTACTCAGTCTGGGGTGGGTCGCACAATAGCCTGGGCATGTGGGTGCACATGGAGCCCTAGTCTGGAGCACTCAGCTCCATGACACTCTCACACAGGAACCCCTCGCTCCTTCTCACAAGGTTCCTGGAGAGTCCTGCCTTACTCTGGCCTCCATGGTGGGACACCAGCCCATGACAAGCCACCACTAAGGAGTCTGGAGTCATGGAACCATGCAGCAGTGCTACACACAGCACTGGGTCATGCCCACACTCAGGCAGCATCCGCTCCCAATCAAGCATAGCGATCTGGAGGAGACTGATCTCATTCATGGGAACCTGCTGTGGGGAGGAAGAGAAGGGAAATCCAGTATCACTCTCTCCAGCAAGCAGCCTCTGCTGCTTACACACATCTCCTCCAACACCTCCCTCCCCAGGGAAGGGATAGAAGTTCTCTCTCTGTGGGACGCCACCAGTGCTAGACCCAGCATGTGCAGGACACAGAAGGAGGCCAATTGGCCCCCTCCCTCCTTCCACCTGCAGGCTCCTGGCCTAGATGGCACCTTCCCATGCCTACTTGTATCCCCCTTGCTCTCACACAGCAGGCTGCCACCACAAAGGGGATGTTGCACTTGCTGAGGTCCAGGTGGGTAAGGAGATTCCTGACTCTCCCCTTTAAGCGGCCAAATGCACACTTGAAGACCATGTGGCATCTGCTCAGCCTGGTGTTGAAGTGCTCCTTGGTGGGGTCCAGGCTACCCACGTAGGGCTTCATGAGCCAGGGGAGCAAGGGGCAGGCTCCACCACCCAGAATGACAATGGAAATATCCAACTCCCTGACTCTGATGGTGCCACTAGCGGAAAAAAAGTGCCTGTTCTTTTGGAACAGGCAGGAATTCCAGAAGATGTGGGCATCGTGCACCTTCCCCAACCACCTGAGATTGATGTTGGTGAAGAACCCCTTGTGATCTATGAGGGTCTGCCGCACCATGGAGAAGTATTCCTTCCTTTTTATGTAGTCTGAGGCCCAGTGATCAGGGGACAGGATGGGGATATGGATGCGGTCTATGCCCTCCCCACCGCAATTGGGGAAGCCCATGGTAGCAAAGCCATCCACAATGGTGTCCATATTGCCCAGAGTGACAACCCTCTGTAGCAGCATGTGGTTTATGGCCTTGGCTGCATGCAGGAGCACAGCTCCAACTGTGGATTTCCCCATACCAAACTGATTCCTGATGGAGCAGCAGCTGTCTGGCGTGGCGATCTTCCACAGGGTGATGGTGACACGCTTCTGCATGGGGATGGCGAGTCTCAGTCAGGTGTCCTGTCACCGGAGGGCAGGGCAAGTCACTCACACAGCTTGAGGAAGGTGGCCTTCTACATGCAAAAATTCTGGTCATCCCATAGCTGTAGGACGATGCGGTCCCACTGCCGGAAGTGGTATTCCACTGTGTCCAGTGGATTGAGGGGCATGTGCAGCAGCAGGAGCGCCAGGATCTGAGTACTGAGGGCCTGTGGTCTGGGCTAGTCTTCTTCCTGCTACAGCAGCACATGGGCAATGTGGAAGGACTGCGTCATGAGGCACAGCATGAGGCCCATGAGCCTGGCACTGCTTTGCAGCAGCTCTGGCTCCATGGTATCACTGCTGTGGCAACCGCAAGGGCAACCAGAGCACACTGCGACCGTTTTGTGTCCCGCAAGGGGGAGGCAGTGGAGAAGTGGCGTGTGAGATGCGGCCGTAGAGAAGAGCCCCTGAAAGCACGTCGCAGCTTGCCTGACCAAGCAGCTACAGAGTGCTTCTGGGGGTTCTAAGTCCGAGACAGGCTCCAATCAGTGTGGACACGCTGATTCAAAATAATTCTGACTAATTTGGATGCTCCCCCATATTGGGGACACGCTATTTCAATTTTGTTATTTCGATTATAGTTATTTTGAAATAATTTTCTAGTGTAGATATCCTGTTAATCTTCCTATCTTTCCTTCACAAAAGAATCATGTGAAGTTATGTCTGTATTGTTGTCTCCTCGAGAAACTGCCTGTTCTCCTGTACTCCTTTTCTCATATACTTTCTTCCCGTGGGATCTTATCTACCAGTCCTCTAATCTTATTAGTCTGCTTTTTGTGAAGTCCATTGTCCTTATTCTGTTGCTCGCCTGTCTTCCTTTCCTTAAAATCATTAAATAATCATTTCATGATCACCTTCTCCCAGGCTGCCTTTATTTTCAGATTCTCAACAAATTCTTCCCTGTTGATCAGAATCAAATCTAACATGGCTCTCCCCCTGGTTACTTCCTCTGCCTTTTGAAATAAACAGTTTTCCCCCATACATGCCAAAAATTTAAAGGAAATTATGAGTTTTGCTCATGTTATTTTTCCAACATATGTCTAGGTCATTAAAGTTCCCCTTTATTTCCAGGTCTTGTGTTTTGGACAGTCCTGCTACATGTTCTAGAAATGTCTCATTGGCCTCCTTTTCCTGGTCTGGTGGTCTATAATAGACCTTACATGATGTCACTCTTCCTCCACTCCCTCTTTTGTCTTTACCCATAGACTTTCAACTGGTCTGCCTCTCCCCTCCTGGCCTTCAGAACAAGTGTATATAATTATGTACAATGCATTACCACCTCCCTTTTCTGTCCTGCCGGATTTTCCTGAAGAAGCGATATCCTTTTATATCAATGGTTGTGTCATAAGACTTATCCCACTGAGTCTGCATGATGCTTAGTCTCTTCTCTTCATGTTTTTCCAGCCAAGACTGCCCAGCTCCCAGGCCCTGCCCCCCAGCCAGGTGGCCATCTCTGCCTCCCTTCCTTTGTCTCTCCCCCTGGGAAGAGCCTTGTTATGTGCTCAGGCTGGGACTAGGTGTCAGGGTCAATACACATGTGGGTGAGTCAGTGGGAATCACACATCACAGCATAGGAGAACCCCAGGTTACAGAGCAGACAGCACCCCCACTTTGTCACAACACCTCTCCCTAACCTCAGTTATTTTCTTCTTGTTGCTCCTAAGACCTTTCTATAATTCAGGGGTGTCCAAACTTTTTTCAAAGAGGGCCAGATTTGAAGAAGTGAACATGCATGAGGGCCGACCATTTTGCCTGACATTCTTTGAACCATTAAAATTAAATGCAAAGTAACTATTTTATGCAAAGTTTATTGCAAACGGCATACTTTTCATTTCGTCACATGGATGACAAATCTAAACAGGTGTTAAATCACTCTGCCTTTCATATCTGAAGGCCAGATGAAAAAAAAATCCAGGAAGCTGAAATATATGTCAGGAACATTGTAAAGTACATTACATATTATCAACTTTTAAGTTCAAAAAATATGAACAGGAACATAACACCAACTATACATGTTGTGTCCAAATATATTTATAACTGATTTAGACCAACTGACATTAACTGAGATTTTACAATGTATTCATCTCAATTGAAAAAAAAACTTGCCTACACTAATGTGAAGGGTGAAACTGAGATCTGGACTGCAGCACATAGGCTAGGTCTGGTTCAAAGGCAGTGGTTTTGATGCGCAAAATGTCACGCAGGTGAGAGTCACTTAGTCTTGTCCTCACGCGGTTCTTGTTAAAGTTCATAGCAGAGAATGTCTTCTCACACATATATGTTGAGCCAAACAAGCTCAGCATTTTCTTAGCCAATGTTCGAATCTCTTGAAACCGGCTCTTATCCAGTTGGCGGTAAAAGTTCACAAGAGAGAGCTGTTGGTGACGACTGCGTAACTCGCTGTCACAATGCAGCTCAATGAGCTCGAGCTGCAGCTGATCTGGAGCATCATCGGGGTCAACAGAGAATGGAGAGGAGAAAAGGCTGATCTCCTTTTCAATAGCTGCAAAATCCTGAAAGCGCCGTTTAAACTCCCCAGCCAGAGATGCAATGTCTGCTGCATACCTGCTCGTTTGCGCACTGATATTGTCCTGTGGAAAACTGTTCATTATTTCCTGCAATGCTGAAAAATGTATGGTATTGGGCTGTGTTTGTGACAACTGCCTTATGAAAAGTTGCAGCTTTGTCCCAAAGGCTTTGAGGTGTGAATAAAGCTGGTTCACCGCTGCATCTTTCCCCTGAAGACTCGTGTTCAGTACATTCAGATGCTTTGTTATGTCAACTAGAAACTCCAAATCAGCCAGCCAAATAGGATCAGATAGTTCTCGCATTGGTTGTCCCTTTGTTTCCAAGAATTCTCCGATTTCCTTTCTGAGAGAGTAGAAACGCTGCAGTGCAGACCCCCGACTGAGCCATCTTACATCGTTGTGATATAAAACATCTTCGTATTCAGCCTGGATGTCCAGTAGAAACTGTTTAAACTGGCGGTGGCACAGGGCTTTAGAGCGAATAAAATTAATAGTCTTTAGCACCGGTTTCATAACATGATCATATTTGAGATGTTTAGCACAGAGAACTTGTTGATGAATGATACAATGGAGTTTAATAGCTTTGCCTCCTTCTTCGATCACCTTGTTACAGATTAGGGTTGATAATCCACTTCGTTCACCAACCATGGCAGGTGCCCCATCAGTAATAATCCCAGTAACTTTGTTCCAAGGCAGTTTCATGTCATCTATGGCGAAACTAACAGAAACAAATAAATCTTTTCCTCTTGTTTGGTCCGTAAGGCTCTGGAGGTCAAGTAGCTCTTCAGTCACATTCATTTCATCGTCCACCCCTCTCATAAAAATCAGCAACTGAGCTGTGTCAGATAGGTCCGTGCTTTCATCACAGGCTATTGAAAAGAAGTCAAAATCCACTCCTTTGGACGTCAACTGTCTCTTAATATCTGATTAAATCTCTTCAATTCTCCGTGCTACAGTGTTACGAGCCAGGCAAATGTTGGCAAACTCTTGCTTCTTCTCGGGACAGATATTCTCAACCATTTTCATAACGCATTCTTTGATAAAGTCACCCTCAGCAAAAGATTTGCAATTTTTAGCAATTAACGTTGCCACCTCATAGCTCGCCCTTGTGGCATTTTCATTTGACTCACGGGCTCTTATGAAAAATTGCTGTTGTGACATTAAAACAGCTTCAAGTTGCTTCAACTTTTCACTGCGGTCGTGCCCTGTTAGCTTGTCGTATGTGCTATGTCTCGACTGGTAGTGTCTCTTGACATTAAATTCCTTATAAACAGCCACAGTCTCTTGGCATATCAGACAAACACAGTGATTCTGTATTTCAGTGAAGAAATATTCCACTTTCCACCTGTCCTGGAAGCGGCAGCCCTCACTGTCAACTTTCCTTCTCTTATTTACAGTCGCCATTTTTTTAAATTGACCAGAAGGGGAAGGGATCATGTGAGTGCAGTGCCAGAGGTTTAATACACTGCCCAAGTAATACACTGCACTAATACACTGCCCAACAAGAATTCTCTTGCCTTTGTGGCTGTTTGTGGTGAAGTGTCTAATGATGAGCTCGGGCGTGTTCGCAGCTCCATGTGCCTGAGCCCGCCAGGAAGCTGACAGTGCGCAGGGCCAATCACAGAGATTGAGATATTTCCTGATCTCAGCAGCTGCGGAGTCCGTCCCCGCACTCTCAGCCCCAAGGCAGAGGGCCCACAGGGTCGGAGGCGGGCGGAGAGCACAGGGCACGCCGGCCTCACGGCGGCACGGGGGCAGGGCAAACCCGCAGCCGAGCGGGGGAGCAGGGCTGCGGACGTGCCCTACAGGGCAGGCTTTAGGACTGCAGCGGCGGCGGCAGCGCGGCCCGAAGTGGCACGCTGCGCGCACCAGTTCAGAGGAGCACCGGGGAGCCAGGAGAGGGGGAGGAAGCGGGGGCTGTCCCCGCACTCTCAGCCCCAAAGCGGAGGGCCCGCGGGGTCAGAGAGCACAGGGCACGCCGGCCTCACGGCGGCCCGGGGGCAGGGCGAACCCGCAGCCAAGCGGAGGAGCGGGGCTGCGGACGTGCCCTACAGGGCAGGTTTTAGGACCGCGGCGGCAGTGCAGCCCGAAGCGGCGTGCTGCGCGCGCCAGTTCAAAGGAGCACCGGGGAGCCAGGAGAGGGGAGAGAAACGGGGGGCCGTATTAAATCCGAACGCGGGCCGCAATTGGCCCGCGGGCCGGACTTTGGACATGCCTGCTATAATTTCTCCTCTAACATCTAGACCTCAGGTAAAGTTGCCTTGCTTTATACTTATCTGTGGGCTTTTGTCCCCTGCCCTCTTTGAACCTAGTTTAAAACCCTCCTTGCTATGTTGGGAAGTTGGTGTGTGAAGATATCTTCCTCTTCTTAGTCAGAGGGACAACCTTTGAGTGTGGTAGCTGTGAACCTCCCAGCCTTGAGGACATGGGTCATCTCCTCCTGCTCTGTCATTAAGGTCTGCTCCTCACCTCTTGTTGACACTACAGCATACAGGTTCTTTACCTTGATGGACAGGGTACTGGGTTGAACACTGCCAATTCAGAGATGGCTGACAGCCAGAGTCCTTCCTATGGGGCAGGTTCTCTTTCCTCTCTGGTGCTGCTGTAGTAGAAGATCATCTTCCAAAACAGATGTTTCTACAGGTGTCCTGTTGATGAAGTCCTCAAATGCTATGCAGATGAGCCACCTCCTCCTGCTGCTCTCTTGCCGACTTTCTGATGGACTCTCCCAAAAGACACGCCAGGCGGTTTCATCTGTCTTTCTTTCATCAGCTGGGCTATGCAAGCCATGTTCCCAGCAAAAAAAAGACCCAGACCTGAGTGGAAGTCTCCAGGGTCTGGATGCCTGTCTGGCAAGAGTCTATGGATGCAGTCAGAGGAAGAGCTAGAAGTGGAGATGCATACATGCTGTTTTCTCTCAATTGCCAGGTCTTCGTTATAGAGCACCAATCCCTTAAAGGAGAAAAACAACACACAACCACACCTTCCTCTGCTGTCAAACTGCCTTTGGCTCATCAGCTACTGGGAGTTTACATGCCTTTTAAAGCCTGGGCCTCTTAAGACAGCTAGAAGGCTAGGCAGCTACCTCTAATAATAATCATGGGCCTAAATGCATAAAAAACTGCACTGCTGTCACTTCAGAGAGTGCTGCTGGAAACCTGGCACTGTCTCATCCAACTGCAAAGCAACCTAGCCCAGAGTCAGCAAGCAAGCCAAGACATATACTTTAGTATCTGATACATCTATTGGCAAAGAAACTGCAGTGTAATAAGTTTTCACACTGATACTATGCATTAAGTATTGAATATTATCAATATTATATGCATAAATATTACTTTTTAGTGATATCCCCCAGAATGGTAGATTACCAGCAAAATGTTTCACATGTGGACATTGTACATAACTATATTGCCCCCAAAAGTTTCCAACAATGCATTAAAATTCTATTCTTTCCTTACAATAGTCCATGCACATTTTCAGGCTAAAAGAATTACTTTCTCCTAAATCTTAGAGGGGTGCAAAGAATAAGGCTTGTAATAGGAGATTGGGCACATCATCAAGGCTTGGCAGAATTTGATTTTTATTTTATATAATTGTAATGCGTTTTTAAGTGTTTTTAATTTTATTTATGTCAATTTATGTTTTAATAGTGGTGGGAAATATGGTGCAGGTGAGACAATAGAAGGGGATCAGAATAATTATTTAATGACAGATACCAAGATTCAAAAAGTTAAAGCTTTATACCCATTAATTGTCACCACCTCTTGTCAAAATATGCAAAATAAATATCCCAAAATCAAATGCTAAAGTTCTCAAGTAGTATATTTCTTTCTGTGTACATGTCTATTATAGATGGGATTTTTTTCATCGGAGTTCCTGTGTGCAGTAAAATACACATTCACCAATATTAGCTGATTTAAAAATCTAATTATTTTAAGCGTATGTGTAGCTGTTACTGTGCTGCCCCAGCATATTAATAGTTTTTTACTTGCTCCTCTACTTTAAAAATCCTCCAACTGCAGATCTTCATCTCCAAGTCTGGCATCCTCCATGTAAATGACCTTGGAACATGGTATGCTACCAAAGGTGCTGTCCTTCACACTCAGGACATGGCCCAAGCCATAGTCCAGCATCTCGTGTGAAATCAGGGGTCCTGTATTGCTAAAAGTGTTACCTGAGTGAATGTGACTGTGAAAGACAAGAGCACTTGGAGACAAACATTTAAGGGAAGGGAGAAGCCAGGGCACTAAGAAGAAATAAACAGCTGAGAAAACAATTAAGGAATACAATAAAAGCTATGGGAATGTGGACTCTCCAGATTTCCTTATCCCCTACTATCTAGCTTTAGGCCTTGGAATGGAACAGGAACTGCAGTCACTCCAGCCAGTGATATCCTGCTGACAAGGGAAAAATGAAGTGCTTGTGCTGATTGATTTAGATTTATCAGGTGCTTTTGATGCCATTGCCAAAAGACACGATATGCCTGCAGGCTCTGGCGGGTTTCTTCTTTTCTGTAAGGAAGGACTCATGTAGTGCTGGATAATCTTGTCTTGTCCGAAGACTTTCTCACGTAAGGAAGTCACAGTACTCCATTCTCGGTGAACAGGAAGAGCAACGTATAAAGGAAGTTAGGAGGGGAAAGAGTGAGTCAATATGGGAAGTAGTGTCTCCAGTTAACTGATAGCATTTCATTTCAATGGGACTTAGATGCCAAAATTGCTCAGGCCCTATTGCAAATCCCACTACCTACCTACTAACATCTTCAATTGCTGCCCACTACTGTAAAATGTGGTTGCTAATTTCCTTTGTGGATTTTCTTGAATGGAAAATATTATATCTGTGCTCCAGAGCTTGCATATGCTTATAATACATTTCTGTGTGCAGTCTGAAGCATTAGAACACAAACAATAATCAGCACTGTGTGCCTGGCTGGTCTCTCCACGTAACAACTCAACAACAGATGAGATCAGGTGAGGTGCTCAAGCCAGCAACTTCCAGAGGTAAACAGCATGGTACTGGGAGTAGGACATTCAAAGTTAAGAATCCTGAGCTTGGCTCCTCTGCTACTGCAGACTGGCATAGCTCTGTTGACATCAGTGGAACTCTGTCGCTTTTTGCTAGTGGAAGATCTGTCTCTTGATTCATGGGAGTCCTATGGCCTGTGTTATATGGGATGTCAGAATAGATTATCAGAATGGTTTCTTCTGGCCTTATCTATGAACTCTAAAACACACTCCTCTGCTGGTTTAGCAGGACCTAAATTTGTTAGGCTTTGCACCATGGTTTGAAAGCTTTCAGTGGCGAGGGGGTATTGAGATGAAGGGGTTAGAAACAAAGTTCCTTCTAAGCTGTGTGATAGCGCAGCCCCAAAGCAGCTTAATGAACCCCACCCAGCCAGGGGCTCAGGACTCCATTCATGGAGCTGCCTGGCGGGGGAAGGGGTACTTCTCCCTCAGTGACAGCAGCAGCTCACTGCTGAAGACAGAGCAGTGAGTCTCTCCCCGAGAGCTGCTGCTGTAGCTGAAGGAAGAGTGCCCCTCTCCCAACCAGGTAGCTGCATGTGCAGAGTCCTGAGCCCCTGAATGGGCAGGGCTCATTAAGCAGCTGCAGGGCCATGCTACTGCACAGTTTGGAATGATCCTTGGTTGAAAAGTGATCCACTGGAGCTATGTATGCATTCTAAACTTAATATGTTTGTGCACCTGGAACAGTAGAGAGGCGTATTTGTTTAGATGTATAAACTACAAATAATACGAAGTACATGCTCGAAGTGGTCTATATAATTAATTTCCATCATAACTTAAATGGATTGCCCACTCCAGAATTGTAAGTAACTAAAAGAAAATCTACATACATAGATTTAAAAAAAAAAAAAAAAAAAAAAAGCTTAAAAAGTGGAAAAAATTATGGCATGGTAGGAGCTGGCTCCTGTTTTCCTGTCCCTACTGCACTGAAGGATGTACATCAAATATTGATTTCCTGCTAGATCTGGCCATCATAGGGAAAGGCTGACTGTATAGTGGACCAGATTAGCCGGGGCGTGGAACCTCCAAGCTGTGGTGGTGCAGTCCATGCTCTTCCCATACCTCCCATTGGCCAGGAACAGCAAACCATAGCCTCTTGGAGCTGTGGGTTTCCATGCCTGTAGAGGCTTAGGTAAACAAAGCATCTGGCAGCCCATGAGCAGCTAACCGTGATGAACCTTGTGCAGCCGGCAAGCTAGAGTTTCCCCACCCACTTTATCAGGAAAAAGAAGCAGGAGCTAAACGAAACAAATTCTGCCCTTTTAAGTTTTGGGTGAGTCAGCATTTTCTCCTTAATTTCCCATATATTTAAGGTTTAGGGAGGGGTCAAGTATTCTGCCAAGTATTGCTAAGATGGTAGAATTTGGTTCCACTCTTAGAAATATGAATGACAGTGGCTAAAATGGCTGATTCATTACCATTCTAGGTTGAAGTGACCTGGAAGAGAAGAGGGCGTGGGATCCATAAATGTATGGCTTTTTGCCTTCTCTAGTATTGCAGACTGGGGTATGGTGCAAGAGCTGTTCTGAACAAGCCTCTGGCCATTGTTGCTAGTATGAGTAGATGTTGGCTGATATAAGTCACTTTTGAATGGTTCTTGTAGTTAGTAGTGTGCACAGTTTGATGTTTGGGGAATAAATAGTATTTTGTACTTTTGACATAAAATCTTGTATTTTTAGTACTTTGCTGATGTGATGCTTCTGTCCCTATAACTGCATAGGAAGGCATGCATGGCCATTTAGTATATGTATATGAAAAGGCATTGACACAGGTAGCCTAGCAACCTGTACAGAACAATTTCAATGCCTTTGTCCTTCAGTCTTGAACAAATGTTCCAGTTTAGTTATTACTAATCCATTTCCCCAACAGATTATTGGTGGGCAAGTTGCTATGGGACACAGAGTTACCAATGGTAACATCCTAACCATGAACTGGAATCCTATGCTGCAAAACAGAAGAGAAAGAAATGTAAAGAAAAACAAATGTTCTTGTTTCTATATATAAGGAAATCGCACTGCTATTTTGGCCAGCTAGCAAACTGGGAAAACATCTGTTCATAAAACATACACTGAACCTAAGAATATATTTTTCTAGATGCCATGACATCTCATGTAATTCAGTTTCAAATTACTCAAAGTGAGTGTTCATGCTAAACTGTTTGACTTCTGAACAAGTGAGCAATGTATTTGGTTAATTCAGGGAAACACATGAATGGTTAATTTTGTGTGGTTCCTGGAATGTTCGGATTTCCAGATAAGATGCATACTGATTGTTTTTACCAGTTTATATGGCCATGTCTCCACTACAACTTTTGTTGGTATAACCTAGGTTGCACAGGGGTCTGAACCCCCCTCCTCCTCCCGCACATCCTGAGCAACATAAGTTACACAGACAAAAATGCTGGAGTGGGCTGATGCTCAAAGAGGTAGTTAGGTCTGCACAGCTCTCTCCTGCTGGCATAGAAAGAGTACATAAGCAATCTTAGAGTTATGCAGCGGCATTGATACACCTTTGCCTCTGTAAGTTCGCTCGTGTAGACACACGTTAATATAATGGAGATCATTCAAATGCAGAAATGAGGTAAGAAAACTTAGAGGAGGGAAGCAATGCTGGACAAACAACAGACAAGGCAGGAGAAGCTTGTTGCATGGGATTAATTTTAGTAGCTCCAAATATGCTGAAATATGCCAACAACTTGTTTCAAACAGCCGACTGGTAAGTGCAGGTAAATTAGATCTTTCACTGATCATTCATATCTCTTTAACTTGCCAGGGTCAGATAGGAAAGTTCTATGGAGTCAGCCATATATTTCTGCCGATGGTATTCACCACACCTTTAGAAAGGAGAAATAGCGCTGCTACAGAAAATAAATATGAAAAGTCTTAATTAGGCATTTAATCTTATTCTTGGGGTCAGGGTTAGTGCACATGCCCGATTAGTATCTTGCATCCCACTGAGATGAAGGAGCACCAATCACGTGTCCCACTCACTAACTCTGGCTGCCCATCACTGGTGTAGGAGAACATGCTGATTATAAGCTGAGACATCTGGGAAATCAGCCAGCAAAGAAAGAGAAGATCAGATTTGATGTTTGTTATATTTCAAAGGTTAAAAAAAAGAGAAGCATTAATAAGTAAATTCAGTCTGATAGAATTACGTCCCTTACCAGGAAAAAGGGCCAACCAAATGTTATAAAATTCTAATAAAAATATCACCTGCAGTTGAACTGAAAAAGTTAACAGCATTCAAACCTAAACATTCAGTTCTTTTAAATAAAAAAAACATCTTGAGTGTATTTTGCTCTGTCTTGTGCCAAAAAGTAGATCCACTTTTCTGCAGTACTTTTATTATTTGGAATTATGTAAAGAATGGATTTTCTTAAACTCCAATTAAAATTTTGCAGTTATTTGGGCGAATTCTTTGACTCTCAGGGCTATGTTCCAGCAAGGTCTCTACTCATCTTGCATCTGTGTTGTCTGGTGTCATGTTTTTCACTCTTTCCAAAGTGTCCAACATGACAAATGTTTCAAAGAAGCTATTGTGTTTCAATGAAATTGACTATCTTTTGTACTTTTTTGTATGGGTCAGAGGCTATTATTTCTCCCATTGTTATCATTCTGTCAATGCTTTAACATTAAATAATGTAACTGAACAAGTTAGCATCATGTAATGTGGGTCTAATTCAGTCCTAGTCTAAGCACATACAACTCAAATTGATATCAGTGGGAGGTGCATCTAGTTATATTAAGGGACAGTTATAGCCAATATTTCTGTTTTATTCTTTATCATCTCCTATTCTCAGAAATTATTCTTCCTAGATTTTCTTAGGGCTATCACTTTTTCTCCTTTAATATAAAGAAACCCGTTACCCATATCTTGGCTTTAAAGGCAGGAGAGATGGCCCATGAATGAGTTTCACACAATAGGATGGGTACCCTGTCACGTAGGTACTGTTCAACAATTAGCAAATCGTAGGGTTCCCAACTTTCTAATCATACAAAACTGAACACCCTTGCCTCACTCCTTTTCTGACGCCCCGCCCACAGTCACTCCATCCTCCCCTCTCTGCTACTTCCCCCATCCTCTCTCGCTCCAGTATTTTTACTGGGCTGGAGAAGGGATTGAGGGTAGGAGGGGGTATGGGCTCTGCGCTGGGTGGGCTAGAGATGAGGAGTTCAGAGTGCAGGATGGGGCTCTGGGCTGGACCAGAGGGGGATGAGGGCTCCAGGAAGGAGTTTGTGTGTGGGAGTGGGCTTGGGGTTGTGTTTGGAGCGAGGGACAGGGTGTGGTGCGCAAGTTTTGTCAAGGAGTTTTGATGTGGGAGGAGGCTCAGGACTGAGCCCGGGGGCTTGGGGTACAGGCTGTGGGTGGGAATTTGATGGAGGAAGGGTCTCAGAACTGGGACAGGGTTTTGTGATTTTGGGGAGGGTGCAAATGCCTAGAGAGAGTTTTTTTTGGGGGGGGGGAGGGGCTCTAGGTAGGAATGTAAATGAACAGTCCAGTAGTGGACTACCCAATAAGCCTAGGCATTTAAACTGAAGAACCACAGCTGGGGTAGCTCCTGGACCCAGAGTGAGCCTACACAAAGTGCCTCCCTTATTGACAAATTGTATTGACTACACGATTAGTCAATTACTCACTTCTTAACATCCTTAGCTCTAGGCTGGAGAAAGGGCTGAGGTATGGCTCTGGGCAGTGCTTACCTTGGTGGGGGGAAAAGGGAGAGGGTGTTCCCTGGAAGCAGTAATATGTTCCTTGGTGGCTCCGTAAGGGTGGCAAAGTGGTTCTGAGTGGTGCACACAGACTGTAGTTCTGGGCTACTGGAGCTGAGTATCCAGTCCATAGGATGGGGGAAGCATACAGAGCTAGGTTAGCAGAAAATGTAGTGTTGCCCAGAATGCCCAGAGCCTGCACCTCTCCCCCTAAGGCTTTGAGAGGGTGTTTGGGTCTGAGAGGGAGCTTGGGTGCAGGTTCTGGGCTGGGATAGCGGTGCAGGGTACAGGTTCTGTGAGGGAGTCTGAGTGCAGGAGGGGTGAGATGTCAGACACTGGGAGGGCATGTGGGTGTCAGGGGTTCTGGGGCGCAGGTTCTGAGCTAGTTTATGGTGTTTAGAGTGCAGGAGGGGGTGAGACATAGGGCTGTGGAAGGGAATGTGGGAAGGATTCTGGGTGCTGAGTATGGGTTCTGGGCAGGAGCAGGAAATGGGGCTGTTCTGGGAGTTTGGGAGCTGGGAAAGGGGGTGCAGGAGGGAGTTTGGGGACAAGAGGAGGTGCAAGCTCTGGGAGCAAGTGCAGGGTGGGGGATGTGGTACTTACCTAGGGTACCCCCATCTTGGGTCCCCCCTGCTTCATTTGCATAAAAATGGCTGCCGCTTTTTTCCGGCTCGGAGCTTTGCCAGAAAAAAGCGCCAGTCTAGACGCGGATCTTTCAGAAAATAAAGCCTTTTCCGAAAGATCCCTTATTCCTCTTAAAATAAGACACAGCCCTGGTGTTCAGGCACCATGGGCCTATTGAATTTGCCACTCTGGCTGCCCCTTTGCTTCAGGTCCAGAGAGGCATGTTGCTGCTTTGGGGAGTTGGTAGAGCCAGGTAAGGACCCTGGCAACCCCCACTCCAAACTAGACTGTTAATAGCATGGTCACTGACACTGACCGAAGCTGCTACTGTCCCTTTTCAACTGGACACCTGGCGATCCTATCCAATATCCACGGCAGGGTTTGTATATGAAAAGCAACATGATTCTGTCAGCACAGGCTCAGGCTAGAGGAGGGTGCACAGCACCCTCAGGTTTTCCACCTGACCCCACCAAGGGCCATCCCTACTGCTGGGTCAGCCAGGCCTCCAGGGTCCTGCCAGTTTTGACACCCCTCAGGGTCCTACTGGTGGCTGTCCCCATGGACTCTGCAGCCTGTCATCCCCAGGGTCCAGACCACCAGCCCTGGAGGCTGTGCTGCCGCTAGCCTGGTGCCTCCGGCTGTGGCTAGGTTGCCAGCTAGACCAGACGTGGTCCAGGAGAGATGTGGGTTGTACCCACGAAAGCTCAAGACACCATCTCCATGTTTTGTTAGTCTTTAAGGTGCTGCTAGACTATTCCTTGTCTTTTAAACTCTAGGGCTGTGTCCAGACTCAAGGGGTTTTTCAAAAAAAGTAGCCTTTTTTCGAAAAAACTTCACCTGCGTCTAGACTGCAGCCGTGTTTTCGAAATTAAATCGAAAGAACGTGACTTTCCTTTCGACGGCGGTAAACCTAATTTCACGAGGAAGAACGCCTTTTTTCGAAAGTGCTTTTTCAAAAAAAGGCATTCTTGAATGCAAACAGGGCGTTTTCGAAAGAGAGCATCCAGACTGCCTGGGGGCTTTCTTTCGAAAAAGCGGTTTACTTTTTCAAAAGTACTGGTTGCAGTCTAGACGCTCTTTTTCGAAAGAGGCTTTTTCGAAAGATTCTTTCCAAAAGCCTCTTTCGAAAGAGGCTTGCAGTCTAGAGGTAGCCTAGGGGTGACTTCTGCCTGGGGCACGAACGGGTGTGTGTGGGGGAACAGCTCAGCACCCCTATAACTAGTTCCAGCGCCAGGGTCTGTAAGGGGCCTCAGCATATACCAAGCTGCGCCCTGAGCACCACACTCCCCACCCCTCTGTTGCCTCGCGCGTCCCCGCTCTACATTCCCGCCCCCGTAGCCCCGCCCCACGTCACGTCACAACGCCGACCCCCCCCCTGCCGGGGCGGGTACTGAGGGAATTGGCGCGCTCCCCTCGCGTCAATTCCCTACCCCTCTAAGCCCCGCCTCTATGCTGTGCCTTCGCCCCGCCCCTTCCTGGCTCTGCGCGCCACTGGCACTTACCAGCTTCCGACCCTTCCTCCCCCCTTCCCCGTTGCCCTGGCTGCGGGCGGCTCCACCAATCAGGGCGGAGCCGGTAGCCGCGGCGCTGGCGCAGCTCCTGCAGGGCTTGGCTGGGTGCGGGAGCGAGCGGCCGTCTGTCCCGTAGCTGTCTGTCCATCCGCCCGTCTCTCCTCCTCGTTCCCGCCAGCCGTGGTAAGCGACCCCCCTCCCCGGCGGAGGGACCCGGCAGCGGCCGGTGGGTAGAGCTGAGCCCGGAGCGGGGGGGCAGGCGGACAGAGGCGGGGGCCGCAGGGGGTCGGGGGCTACGGTCGCTCACTAACAGCGGCCGGCGGCGGGGTCCCCATGACCGAAGGGTCCAGGCGGGGCGGGGGCAATGTGCCCGCTGATCTTTTCCACCCATGTGCGGACGTTCCGCCCCCCACCCCATCCCTTTGCAGAATAAATTTTGTTATGTGCACCCAGGCACGTGTGAACGGGCACCACTGGGAGAAACATGAACCTAGCCCTGGACGCTCTGCTGAGCCGCTGGGCGGCACTGAGATCTCTCCTGAGTGGCCCCACAAGTGCACAGCTTACAGGGAACCCTGGTTGGGGGGCTCTCCAGATGGGTGGCAGGGTGGGCAGGGTCCCTTCCCAGCAAAAGGGGGTGGGATGGGGTGCGTACGGGTGTGAGGGGAAGTTGTGGAATACGTTGTCTTCAGCTTGACTGATTTTGTTCATTGAGTGCTGCTTCTGCTGCCTCCCTGCATGGGCTCCTGCACAGAGGAATGAATGAAATGTCAGACATTTTCCTTCACACACCCAGAGCTCCTTCCAGGGAAACACTGTCTAGCTGATTCACTGTCAGTATTACTTTGTAGGCACTCCATGGATTGATCAGCCCCACTGGGGCCAGCTTCCGCCTCATCTTAAGGAGGGCTCACTCACTGACTGCTCATCATCTGATGAAGTGGGTTTTACCCACGAAATCTCATGATACTACATATTTTTGTTATTCTTTGAGGTGCCACAGGACTACTGGTTGTTTTTACATACTAACACTGCTACCCCTCTGAAACTCTCTGAGATCACACTAGTTAAAAATGAATCCTTCTAAAATAAGGCCAAATGTAAAACTATAACTGTGCAGCAGTGTCACTTTACAAGGAAGTGTCTATACATGATACAAATAGAGAGCTAAAATATTCAGGCCTGAAAGCTGTAAAAGCCTTTCATTTGTTGTATTACAAAAACACACAGTTTCTGTAATCAAATACACAAAGTAAATGATATTCCATAGTATCTTTTCTCTAGTTCTCTGTATGGCACAAGAAAGGGCAGGTGTATCACAGAAATGTGAATTTTTGCATCTGTTCACTGTATTTGCCTTGGCTTCCATTTTAGAACATAAATACTGGGAGAGGGATAATGGTGGGATGGAGAAGGCTGTGACAAGGTAAATTATGTGTATTTCATGTATAGAATGTACCACTAAGTTTATGCCCTGTAACTATCATTTGCACAAAACTTATGACTTGCAGCTATATTGGTCTGAGCAGGATGACAGATTGCCAAAGATATTGACCCTTCAGGAGCTTGCACATAATTTGATACCAGTGAGGAACATTGTCTAAAAAATCTAAAATGCGTTGAATATACATAAGGAAGATAAAAATATTTATTTTTTCCAGTCTGTAATTTGTAACATTAGGAAAGTGGGATGTTGTGAGAGGATGTTAGCTGACCATGAAGGGTCTTTTTTTAGCCATCTTGACCTACTTTCCAGGTTTTCATTAATTGCTTTTTATGTTTGGGACATTGTGCTGGGTTGCTGCCATCCAGTAAACAATCTAATTATGTCAGAGCTATAACTTATTTGAAGGGGTAGCTGAGTAACTAATATCTCCTTACTTGCAATTTTTAAGATTTGACAGTATCCCATACCTGTGAGTATTGCAGCTAACATCTAAATACAGACAACACCTAGAAGTGAGGCATGTCTCCTGATTTCATCAGGGAAGGCCACCTGAAATACTGTTGAAGATACTTAAAATCTTTTTCATGCATCTGTATATTGGTGTACTACCTGTGACGAATCTCTACTATGGAAATTTTCCCAAAAAAGCTCGTGTAGAACATAGTCAAGTGCAAGAGATTTCAAATCTTGTAACACACATTCTGTTTGTACAGTAAAACTCCGATGGTCCGGCATCTGACGGTCCGGCACTCCTGATGGTCCGGCACCATCAGGAACCCGGAAGTGCTCCAGGCAGCCGGACCATTGGAGCTGCTCTGCCCCCAGCTTCCCCGATTCAGCCGCTGTTAAAACTGACCAGCGCTGAATCTGGGAAGCAGGGGGCAGAACAGCGGGACCAACCCAGCAGCACCCCAGCTTTCCCAGATTCAGCCGCTGCTGAAATTGACCAGCGTCTGACTCCAGGAAGCCGGAGACAGAGCTGCTCTGCCCCAGCTTCCTGGAATCAGCCGCTGGTCAGTTTCAGCAGCAGCTGACTTGGGGACACCTGGGGCAGAGCAGCTGGGGTGCTGCTGGGTTGGTCCAGTAGCGCCGCTCCTTGGTGCTGTGGGACCAACCCAGCAGCCTTCCAGCTGCTCTGCCCCAGGCGTCCTGATTCAGCCGCTGCTGAAACTGACCAGGGCTGACTCCAGAAAGCCCTGGGGCAGAGCAGCTCTGCCTCTGGCTTTCTGGAGTCAGCCGCTGATCAGTATCAGCAGTGGATGACTTGGGGACACCTGGGGCAGAGCAGCTGGGGTGTTGCTGGGTTGGTCCAGTAGCGCCACGGGTCGGCTCTACCGGACCAACCCAGCAGCACCCCAGCTGCTCTGCTGCAGGCATCCGGATTCAGCCGCTGCTGAAACTGACCAGCAGCGGCTGAATCGGGGACTCCTGGGGCAGAGCCGGACTATCAGAAGGGAGGGCTATGAGGGGATCTGGGGTAGCATCCCCCCACCCCACCCCAGATCCCTCATAGCCCCCCCTTCTGATAGTCCGGCATATCTGATAATCTGGCACCCCCTGGATCCTAAAGGTGCCAGATTATCGGAAGTTTACTGTATCTTGCATCTGGTTTGTGATTTACATGGTCAATGAATATATTTTTTGTTTGTTAGTTGAAAAGTTAGATTTTGGAGTAAATTTCAACCAGTGATTATACATCATGGTATCTTTCAGAATGCTAGGTCTCAGAATGGGGCAAACTATTTAAAGACATTAAACTCTTGTTATTACATTGTACTTTTCCCTAAGTGTCCGATTACTTGTCATTCCAGATCTACAAGTATATTTACCTTAATCAGCTTATAATACATCTTACGTGCCTGTAAAGAGTAATGCAGAGAAACTGCTCTCACTGATGTCAGTACATCAATAAGGTTTTGTAGCAGACCAATGCTTCTAACTGTGTTGATAATGAAAATGATTGACGTAACGTAGCTTGAACCACTATTACAAACATGTGTGATTCCAGCATAAATACAAAATGTAACTTTCTGGATCTCTGACATTTGCAAGCTGTTTATTAAACTTCATACTGGTGCCTTACATGTGTAGTTGGAGAGGGAATCCGATACATGACATTGGGGATGGGGTAGTCTGGGGAGGAGAGAGAGATCTGAAACTTAGAGGGGCTTGAGACGCCAACTCCAATCCTGTTACAGGTTCCAGGCTCTGCAACAGTCTTGGTGTAGCTTGTGCTAGAGCCTAGGCTTTCTGGCACTTACAATTTTGCGGAGCTACAGCATTCACTTAAGGCCTTTTCCTTAAATGAACAATGGTATTTAGAGGGAGCCTTGGAAATCAGACGGAACATTTTTAAAATCTACTATTAAGACTATTGTCACTGAAAACAATAGGAGAAAAAAAGTCTGTCAGTATTACTTTGAGTAACATACCATTTTAATATCAGATTCTTAGTCCTGTGTTGGGCTATATAATATTTTTTTTTACTTAAAGACTCAACTTTACTCCTTGTTGGAATTTGACTTTTTAAAAAGGGGAATGCTCTTAAACTATCCTTTCTTGTTAGTAGTGGCACTTCTCATTTTGTTAGTCCCCTGGCAGAGAAACAGGATCTGCTTTTGTTGTCTTGTAGTACATTCTGCAGCAGCATAACCTTTCACCTACTTTTCTGCAGCAGTCATGTGATTTTTTCCAGCACTGTGGAGGAGGAGTACGGTTTCAAGAAAAGAAATATCGGTTGCTCAGTGGAAATGACCTCCAAGTGACGCATCAGAGCCTCATAAAACTAAACCGCAGTGCTGACTGTATTTTCAATTATTTGGTGGGAGGATAGTGGTAAAAAAGAGAGAACAAAATATATAAGACTGAACTATTTCTGGCATGACATTCAATTCAAACACTTTCTGATCAGGAACAAGACTGTTTGTTGTTCTAGATTCTTGTTTTAAGAAATGTATAAGCCTGACCTTGGAAAGTGTTTTTTTTTTTTTTTTTTTTTTTTTTTTTTTTTTTAAATAAAAAAGCTTAAATGGAACTTTCTTTATAAATTGGTATGCAATTAAGTTGGGTATTGCAATTCAATACATCCTCTAGGACTTATTTCTAAACTCCATATTTTAAGAAAAACATGAAGATAAGCAATTGTAAGTCTTCCCTGCATGCTCAAATCAGCTTTTTGGGGGGGTCTATTTAAATGGTGGGTCCAGTGTTTGAATCTTTTTTTGGGGGGTTGTTTATAATTTCCAGGGCAAATGAAAGTCTACATCTCGAAGCCCTAACCCCCACATTGCAAATCACATAATCTGCTGCCTGAGGTGACCCCACTGGGTTTTGCCTTCATTAGTCCTGTTTAGCAGTCATACTGATAGCAGTTTTGAGCCCCTGGAGAATGTATGCTTAACCGATAAGAAGCCTGTCTCTCCAGTTACCTAGGTTAATGTATAGACAGAAGTTAATTAATCTGGTATTATAAATGCTTAGATGCCTCTTTCACAGCCTTCCCCTCCAATTGCCCCCTCCCCCCCCCCAACCCACTAGTATTCAGCTCTTTTTGTGCTGCATAGCAAGATAGCTGTACAGTGTTTTGGTTTTACATATCTGGCTTTTATATTGCAGGGTGTACTTCAAAATTCCAGAATGTCATAAAGGAAGCATAAAAGTACAGGCCTGCTAATGTCTTTTTCTAGGCTTGTATAGAAAAGAACATATCTGGGCGGAGACTAAGGAAAATATTTTCTACTAGTTTTTTCCAGAAAAGTGAATGTCAGAGTTGCAGCAGTTTTGCCTTTGAACTGAGTTGAGCTGTGTGCTTGTGGTGTTAGACTGCATATTATAGGGCCTTTTCTCTGGTTGTAGCATGCAGTGTGGAAGTGTGCTGGAGAGGCAGTTTTAGAATGACAAAATAATTTATGTTTAGGATTGGTAGAATTCAATTTTGTTTATAATTTTGACATTTATTGATGTTTATTTTTTAAGTGTGGAAGAGTGCAAGAACTAAGGTTGTAGCTGTGAGGAGCAGCTCAGGGCAGAGAACTAGAGTGTGTGGGGAGGCAGGAACCAGGATAGGGAGCAGGAACGGAGGTTCAGGGCAGGGGATTGGGGTATGGGGAAAATGCAGGGGGGAAAGGGCACCTTTTAGGCAGAACAGGGGAGCTGAAGTCCCCGTGATTCCTACTGACGCTGCTTGTTGCTTTTGTTCTTCCTCTTGCTACTTGAGTGATGGAAGGGGAAAGCACACAGGGTAAGTCACTTACTCCTGCCCCCCTCCCTGCACCAACCAGGAGGGAGAGGAATGTAGGCATGCAGGCTGTGTGCTTTTTTTTTTCCCCCCCTGCTCTCTGATAGTGAGGGAAGGGGAACAGCAAGCAACAAGCAGCATTGGTAGGAATGGGGGTTGATTACTCGCATTTCCTCCCTTGCTGCCTCTGTATCAGAGGCAGCAATGGGAGGAAGGGGAGCAGTGCTGGGAGAGCTGGCTTAAAAGCCAGTTCGCCCCAGCACAGTCTCCATGGTGCCTGTCCTTCTCCCCCACCCTCCACCCCTCCTGTGCTGCTGCCTCTATCAGAGGCAGCAGTGTAGGGGAAGCAGAGAGAGGTAGCTCCTGAAGGCTTCCTCCCTTATTGACTAATTGTGTAGTCGATAGAAATTCTGTTGACTACACGATTAGCTATTTACTCGCTTCTTAACATTCCTAGGGCAGGGTGCTCAGGCCTGGAGCAGTCCCAGACTAGTGGAGAAGCATGCCCCCAGTCAGCCCCTTTCACCTGCCTGCTGCTTAGTGCTGCAGCTTGCAGGGGAGACTTGTGAGTGCACACTGCCACCTCCTGCAGTGGAGCACCCCAGCCAGCTTTTCCGGCATCATAGAGAATCATGGAGTACTACAACTGGAAGGGGCCATGAGAGATCAAGTCCAGTCCCTTGCCCTCAGTGCAGGAGCAAGCACCATCTATATCATCCCTGATAGATGTCTGTCTAACCTGCTCTTAAATATGTCTAGTAATGGAGATTCCACAGCCTCCCTAAGCAATTTATTCCAGTGTTTAACCATCCTGACAGGAAGTTTTTCATAATATCCAACTTAAACCTCCCTTGCTGCAGCTTAAGCCCATTGCTTCCTATCATCAGAGGCCAAGGAGAACAATTTCCCCCCCCCCTCCCTGTGACACGGTTTTAGATACTTGAAATCCGCTGTAATGTCCTCTTTGTCTTCTCTTTTCCCAACTAAACAAGCACAATGCCTTCAGCCCTCCCTCATAGGTCATGTTTTTGAGACTTTTAATCATTTGTGTTGCTCTTCTCTGGACTGCAGCCAATTTCTCCACATTTTTCTTGAAATATAGTGTCCAGAACTAGACACAATACTCCAAGGCTACGTCTAGACTGGCATGATTTTCCGGAAATGCTTTTAACGGAAAACTTTTCCATTAAAAGCATTTTTGGAAAAGCGCGTCTAGATTGGCAGGATGCTTTTCCGCAAAAGCACTTTTTGCGGAAAAGCGTCCGTGGCCAATCTAGACTCGCTTTTCCGCAAAAAAGTCCCGATCACCATTATTGTGATCGGGGCTTTTTTTGCGGAAAACAGTACTGTGCTGTCTACACTGGCCCTTTTGCGCAAAAGTCTTTCGGAAAAAGACTTTTGCCCGAACGGGAGCAGCATAGTATTTCCGGAAAAGCACTGACAATCTTACATGAGCTCGTCAGTGCTTTTCCGGAAATTCAAGCGACCAGTGTAGACAGCTGGCAAGTTTTTCCGGAAAAGCGGCAGACTAGCCCAATTGAGGTCTATTCAGAACAGAGTAGAGCAGAAGAATGACTTCTCATGTCTTACTCACAACACTCCTGTTAATGCAGTACTACTCAAGTAGTACTTTTCTTTGTTTGCCTGTCTGAAATATATTTAATCAGTTTGTATAAAGTGACATCAACACTCTAATCTAAATCTAATTCTTCTAAGCGTTCTTAGGCTTGGTCTACATTAGCAACCAATCTCTGTCTGTATACTTTAGAAATGAAATGTCGGTCTCCGCAAGAACTCCTCCTAAATGGTAAGAGCTAAATCCACCAAATTTGGTAGGCAGCTTCCTCTTATCTTAACTTAAAGCAAGGTCAGGGTTTGGTTGTGCAGGGAACATGGTAAGTGGTGGGAATTGGGCTTTTTCCCCCAACATGAAAGGGAGGGGCAGAGAGAATGGACACAATCTTCATACTGGGGGCAGCAATTGGATACCTCAGAGTTAGCACTGGGGACAGCCACACTAGCACTAGACTAGGGGTGGGCAATAATTTTTTCTGGGGGCCACTTCAGAAATTTTTGAAGTGGCCCCTGGGCCACACAGGAAGGGGCAGGGCTAAGATACTTCCAGGTTCCCCACCTCCAGACAGTGATTGGTCTGGGGGTAAGGGAGTGCCTTTGCTCTCCTCCCCTCCCCCCACACGTTCTCCCTAGGTACCCATACCCCTAGCATGGGAGGAGACTTCCTGTGTTCCCCACCCACCCTACTACAGGTTTGTGACCCCCATCTTTTGGGTTGGGACATCATGAAATTTAAGGTCCGAACAGCTGAAAACGTGAAATTTACCAATGTTCAAATCTTATGGCCCTGAAATTGGCCATAATGGACCATGAATTTGGTAGGGCTCTAGGGGTAAGTTAAATGACTTCATTACTGTTAGTCAGAACTGGTTTTGAATAGGTGATTTTGATGTGAAAAAACACTAATAATTTTATCAGTCAGTTTCCCTGTATGCAGCTGTACAAAGAGGGCATCATGAAACAGACCATTCAGTTTAGATCAGTGCCTTTCAAAAAATAACCCAAATCTGAAAGAGTTAAAATAAGGTTCTGTGTTTCATAGTGAACCATCCCAACAGCATGTTACTGCTAGAAGAAAAGCAGATTTTTTTTATGGAACTCCATTGAGACACAGGGAGAAATAATAAAAACAGTACAATCTCTTGCCTGTGCAATTTATAGAACTTTCATTTGTCCCTCTCTACCATGCCCACCAGCGGATTTTTCTCTCTGTCTCAAGAATTGCCTGAAAGGGGAGTGCATTTTGTTAATGATAGTAGACAGAATAGCTTGGAGAAACAATACCCCTCAAAGAGGTATCTCTGCCTTCACTTGGCATTTGGCTCCCAGCGTCACCTTACTGTGCATTAGCTACACTGGTTTGATTCCTTAGATTCTTTAATAAGGAGTCTGGGCATGTTACTTTCAGACCTTTCCACTCATGACTAGGGAAGTTAAAAAGCAGTCAATTAAGTAACCATGTGACCGTTGAAAATCTTAGTGGTTACATAATTATATGCTGCAGGCTCTGGGGTATAAAGCTTATAGTGCAGAGCCTGCAGTGCAGCTGGCTCCCTGGAAGCAGGGCTGGCAGCCAGTATGTGCTGGGAGCTAGCTCTGCTCCCAGGGAGCTGTCTGCACTGTGGGCTCTGCAGTATAAACTTTATAAGCTGGTTTCTGGTGCATACCGGCTCTCACTTGCTGCTCCTGCTCCTGGGCAGCTAGCTGCCATCCTGTGTTGCTTCAGAGCCAGCAGCGCAAGGTGGCAGCAGGCTCCCCGGGAGCAGGATAGGGAGTCAACATGTTGCCATTATGGTTACTGAAAGCTCATACTTACCTTACTCTATTACGTCCCTACCTGTGACCTACTCTGACCTGATGATTAAAGATGGTTCAGCAAGGGAAACAGGACTAACTTTAATATCTGCACTTGAAGGAATTATGTATATTTATGTGAAAAGGTAATACATTTGGTTTTGAAGCTTGTATTTGTTACTATTCCTTTGTTTGGCACTACATTTCCTGAAACCCTGCCCATCCCTCATCTCTGACCTATTTCCACTGTACTGAGAGTAGCAGGCAGTTTGTGAAACCGAGGAGACTAAGGTGGTTCAATATCAAAGCTTGTTTGTGTTTGTCTGTCTTCATGACTTCTGCTGTGGGGAGCTATAATCATAGAATACTAGGACTGGAAGTGATTTCGAGAGGTCATCGAGTACAGTCCCCTGCCCCCATGGCAGGACCAAAACAATAATGAATTGTTCTTTATTACTATATAGCTTTGTATCAATTATCAGTTGATAATACTGGACTAAATGGGAATTCTTTCTTCTTCCACCTTAACTGAAAGTTCCATGCCAACCCTGCAAAGATCTTAGCCTCAGCTGGTTTGGGAATAAGATGCTCTCTGTGCTAGGGCTTCTCAATCTGAGCTCTCCTTCAACATTTTATAAAAACTCCACTGACCACCTGTGCGAAAACAATTATTTGCCTGCATATCCTGTAGCTTAAAAGTCAGCGCTACAGGATATGCAGGGGGTATCAAGCAGAGCAGTTGTGTGGAACCCAACACAGAGTTAAGTTACTCAGGCTTTGACTTCAGTGGGACTTGGGCTTTGGCTTTCTGCTCTGGATCTGTGTATTTCCTACTCTGGCTCTGCTTATGGTTTGTTTTGGCAGACCCTTTGAAATCTCGTGGTTCTCAATGGGGCTGTGAAACTCACAAAATAGAATTGTGTTGGGTGACTTGATTACACCACAATTCTATTTAATAGGGTAGGTGGGTCTTTAACCATATGCACAAACCATAGTAAAAACTTGAACCATGCAAGTTATTTGGAATTTCTGACGCCATTTGTACATTACAAGATGGAATTTTATAACCAGATCCCCCATTGTGATTCTTAGTTTTCAGTGGGTTTTTGTCGGTCAGGTACACGTGCAGATCAGTGACACTGGTTTTTGTTTCTTCTTCTCTCTGTTCCCCCAACATTGCTCAAATTTAGGGGGGAAAAAGAGGTTAGTGGCAAAATGAAAATAGAAATCTGGATAAAACTTCCAAAAAGATGACTGGTAGAATGCAGACAAAGAGCAGCTAATGTGAACAACACATTATCAGAAAGCTGCTCAAGGTTGGCCACAGGAATCAGTGGATATTCTTACACTGCAATAAAAAAAACCTATGGCATGGCCTCAACTGACATGGGGTTGAAGGCTATAAAATAGCAGTGAGATGCTCAGGCTTGGACTGGGGCCAAGACTTGGAGACCCTTCCTACCTTATGGGTCTTACAACCTGAACATCTGTATTGCTGTTTTTAGCCCTGCAGCCAGAACCCCATGAGTCTAAGTTAGCTTATCTGGGCTCTGAAATATGGTGCCACAAATTTTATGTTACAGTGTAGACTTAGTCAAGCTCACAATACATAGGTGCAGCTTGATCTTTGCCCTTTGGTGTAGCAACCCACTCAAAGACTCAGGCATCAGGCTGCCTGTAAACATTCTGATTTGTAACAATCCCCAGTGTTGCTGCATGTATGTGAAAGACTTTAGCTCATCACTTGTAAATGCAACTTTTACTTAGCAAAGCCTCAGAAGCGCGGGGAACCGCCGCTGCTGCCGCTTCAGTCCCGGTGCCTGTGGTCTGCTGGGGACCGTCCCCAGCAAACCACAGGCACCGGGACTGAAGCCGCAGCCGCGGGGGGGTCCCGCGCCCCTGAGGCTTTGCCAGAGAAAAGCCTCAGAGGCGCGGCACCCCACTGCCGCTGCGGCTCTGCTCCCCGTGTCCCTGGTCTGCTGGGGGGGGGGGGGGGCGTGGCTAGTGTTTTGGACCCTGGAGCAGAGCAGCTGGGGCACTGCCGATTGGTCCTGAAGCGCCGCTCTGGGCACTACTGGACAAACCTGGCAGCACCCCAGCTGCTCTGCCCCAGGTCCTGATTCAGCCGCTGCTGGTCAGTTTCAGCAGTGGCTGAATCAGGATGCCTGGGGCAGAGCAGCTGGGGTGCTGCTGGGTTGGTCCAGTAGCGCCGAGGAGCGGTGCTACTGGAGCAACCCAGCAGCACCCCAGCTGCTCTGCCCCAGGCGTCCCCAAGTCAGCTGCTGCTGAAACTGACCAGTGCTGACTACAGGAAGCCCGAGGCAGAGTTGCTCTGCCCCAGGCTTCCTGGAATCAGCCGCTGATCAGTTTCAGCAGCAGCTGACTTGGGGAAGCTTGGGGTTCTTAAGTTGAATCTGTATGTAAGTCAGAACTGGCGGTCAGTTTCAGCAGCGGCTGAATCTGGACGCCAGTTCCGACTTACATACAGATTCAACTTAAGAACAAACCTACAGTCCCTATCTTGTACGTAACCGGGGGACTGCCTGTACTTTAAAAAAAAATTGGTTGTTAAACAGTAAGTTAATGCAAGTCTTAATTATAGCGGTGCTATGACCCCAGTATAATTGTTTGGGGCAATGATGTCCAGTCTGGGAAAGTTGGCAACTCTAGCTCTTGCAGGACTGTCATGTGGCTTGGAAATGAGATAGCTATCCTGATTTTGAGCTTTTATTCTTCCCACTTTTTTAAAGTTGGGAAGCTATTAATTCTGCTACTTTATTATCATGAATGACTAATATAAACAGCCAACGATCAGAATCCTTTTCTATCACGGTCACCATTTAGGTATTTCAGAAACGAGCTTCTTCACATAATTTATGAGGGCATGCATTCTCTTTTTTTTTTTTTTTTTTTTTTAAAGTGGCATGTGTATGTAGAATTCTACAAAACCTTAGACCGGGGATCAAGTTATCTTTGGCATTCTACTGAATTGCATGTTTTTATTAGCTTCACACTATGAGGTCATTGTTCAAATATTGCCTTATGAAGAGTTTTTTGGCATCTTTTAAACAAGCATAGTTAGCTGCCCATAGAGCCAAATCTGCTATAATGAAAATAGATAAAGCAATTCAGAATTTAATGGAGTTGTACTCATCACAAGCCTGCATGAGACCCTAAATTACCAAACTGATACTGGAGAATTCTGTTCATTAGTGAGTGGGCTATATAGGTTAAACTATTAATTGAATAGTGAAAACTCTGAAATATCTTGTGAAGATCACAACTGGTTTTTATTACTTATCTCCCAAGTTGGGCTGATTGGGCAGTAGGGGAGTCAGTTACCTTCCTTCTAGGGCATTAACCCTGTAGAGCAGTCTTCAGTTTTAGGTTGAAGTCTTCATGAGGGATATTATCCTAAAATTTCCCTTGGCTATCACTAGTTGAGTACCATCAGTGGGAGCATTAGTGTATACAGAGCTTCAAACAGATGCCACAATTTTAACTACTATTACATTGAGCTCTGATCTACACTGCAAATATATGTCGGTATAATTGTTGCTCTGGGGGTTGGAAAACCCACAGCCGTGACCAATGCAGAAAAGATCGTGGTGATGGGAGGGCCATTACTGTCCCTCAGGAAAGTGGAAGTACCCATTCTGGGTAGTCAATTATTTTTTGTCCAAGTTCCTTTGTCAAGGTGTAGTCCATATTCCAGGGAAGAATAACAATAATAACTAAATAAAAGCATCTGGAGATCTATTCAAAAATATCAGGTTATCTCAGTTTGGCCCACCATCCACCTTTTGACTATCCTAACCTATGCCTCTGAGAATCTCTCCCTCTGTCCTAGATAGCTTCCTCACTTAAGCATAATAACAGTGCTGCTGCATTTCTGTAGATGCATTTCTGCCGCATTTCTGCATTTCTGTAGACAGGCCTTAGATTTGCAGTGCATGGTTAGGTAATATAACACTTAAAATGCCATTTGCCACTTGGAGCCCTGTATACACTAGTGCATGGTATGGAGAAAGTGAATATAGAAAGGTTATGGGAATAAGTAAATAATATGAAAACTAGGGATCACCAAATGAAATTAGTAGGTAGCAGGTTTAAAACACAAGAAATATTTCTTCACACAGTGCACAGTCAACGTGTAGAACTCCTTGCCAGAGGATGCAGTAAAGATCAAGACTTTAACAGGGTTCATAAAGAACTAGATAAATTCGTGGAGGATAGGTCCATCAGTACTTATTAGCCAGGATGGGTAGGAATGGTGTCCCTAGTCTTTGTTTGCCAGAGGCTGGGAATGGGTGATGGATGGGATCACTTGATGGTTACCTGTTCTGTTGACTCCCTCTGGGGCATCTGGCATTGGCCATTGTGGGAGGACAGGATACTGAGCTAGTTTGGCCGTTCTTATATTAAATTTGGTCCCCCAGACTCCCATCACTATGAGAAGTTGGGGGAAAAGCTCATTGGTGCTGGGACCCAAGAGTTGCAGTGTTTGGAACAGGGAGCCCCGTGGGAAAGGATCTACCATGTGACTCTTTGAAACATTCTAGCGATCCAATTTTGGGTTCTGACATCATGGGTTGACAAATACTACATTCTCATTGTTACCACAGTTGAGCTAATTTTTTCATAGCAACGTTGGCAACTTTAGGTGTAAAAATCCTCATATAGGCCTAGCCTTAGGATGTTTTGTGTAGTGTCGCCTAAACCTTTTATTTTTCTGTTTCCTAGAGTCTAAATTGCCAGGTAATTTTTTATTACTCTCAGAAAGCTTGCCATTGCTTTGACTGTTCAGTTAATTGACCTTGTTACTGATTAATAGCCATATGATTTGAAACTTGCAGCATCTGTTTTAAATACCTTGATAATTACAATGTGCATATGAATTGCTGGCTGTCCCATCTGACTTTGTTTTCCAAAGCTTATTTTATCCATTTTCAAGTTGATCAGTTTACAAACCTTTTAATATGGTAGGCCACATTGTAAAAGGCCAACAACTTGAAAATCTTGTACGTGCTATTAAAAATAATACCCACAATTTTTAGAAATGAAAGACAAAAGGCAATGTATTTCACCTTGTTCTGTTTTCTTTTGTACTTTTGATTGCCGCATCTATGCAGCTGGCAAAGGTGGAGTGCTGACAGAGCAATGGGGCAGTTGTTTACTCTTGCAGACATATGCACACACATGCTTCTGAACTGTACTAACAGTGAATTGAATCATTAATATTACTATTGTTATTACTGTTATTTTTGCAAGTGCATTTAATAGGAATGGTAACAGAAAATAGGTGTTTCTGTGAAGCAGAATCAGGCGCACTAACAAGTTGATAGACTGCAGGCCTTTGCCAGCAGCTTAACTAGGATAGACATACAAGGGAGTTCAGCTGGAGGCATGTGTAATCGTATATATTTTAAGAAAATTATTACTATAAAAGTCCAGCATTTTACTTTTTTTACCCACCCAAGTGCTTTATTTTTGACATAATGAGGTGGTCACTTTAAGAGCGTGAATAATCAGTGAGAGTGAGATGGCTGTTGGAACTGTGGATTTTGTTCATAAGGAATTAGGACCTGGTTTTTTAAAATGAACTTATATACACAAAGGAACGTCAGTGAATGAGGATTTGTTTTTTTTACTAACTTTTTTTTTTAGCTTACTGCAAGTTTGTTGGAGATCTAAAGAGGCAGCAAGGCAAGCTGGTTCCTTACTTCCTCTTTGACATGCCTAATGAATGGCTCTCATTTTTTCCTCTTTATGATTATGCTTTTGTTTCCGCCCAGCTGTACTTGGCTGGAAGTAGAAACTCTGATAAATTCCTGAGATAAGGGAAAAATAAGGCAAATGGAGTGTTTCCACCTCTGCTCTTCTGTGGTATATGACCTTTATCAAACCTACATTCAGATGGAGATATTTTGATTAAAGCTAATGTTTCCTGCTGTGAATCTTGCTGTATACATTTGTTGCAGTTCATCTGTTGGTTGAGATGGCTGGCATGGCTATGCAGAATAGTTGCTTACCATTGAACTCTGAAACTGATGGCAAAGTGGAAGTAATCTTGCATAATAGGAACTCATTTTGAAATGCTGGCACTGACTCTGTTGTTCTTTAGTTACTGTCAGTTGGAATGTCTATCTTATGTCAGTCAATTCCCACAGAATGACATAGTTTGTATAAAGAACAGGACTATGTAGCACTTTAAAGACTAAAAGATGGTTGATTAGGTGATGAGCTTTCGTGGGCCAGACCCACTTCCTCAGATCAAATAGTGGAATAAAATTGTCACAATCATATATACCAAAGGATACCCCCCCCCCCCCAAAAAAAAGTGAACACACATGAAAAGGACAAATCAAATTTCAGAACAGAAGGGGGATGGCGGGGGGGGAGGAAGGTAAATGTCTGTGAGCTAATGATATTAGAGGTGATAATTGGGGAAGCTATCTTTGTAATGGGTAAGATAATTAATGTCTTTGTTTAAGCTTAGGTGTATATATGTTTGTGACAATTTTCTTCCACTATTTAATCTGAGGAAGTGGGTCTGGCCCACGAAAGCTCATCACCTAATAAATGATCTTGTCTTTAAAGTGCTACATAGTCCTGTTTTTTGTTTCAGCTACACCAGACTAACACGACTACATTTCTATCACCATAGTTTGTATACTTTGTGTAGCTAGCTTAGAAAGTCTTGACTAATACATTATAATCCACAACAACAGGCATCTGAAGAGAATTTTGGTATACTCTGAGGATTCTTCCATCTATCTACAGTGAGTAAAATTGTTGTAGAGATTTTTATTTATAATCTACTTGTTCTTTATTTTTATATTGTGTATCAAGACAGAAAGGTAGCAGGAAACATGTCTGACTTTCTAACCATAGTTTCACAAGTCTCACAGGTACAGTGTTTCTTAGTTTCTAGCAATATTTCACTTATTTTTAAAATAATTAAATATTCACATGGAAAAAATATTTAATCTTTGTGCCTTAGTTTTCCCATTTGTTGAGTGTAGTGCCACGTCCAGGAAAGGATGTCAGTCTGAAAATTAGTTGGTTGTTTCTAGTTTGTTCAGCGTTGAAAATATCCTTTAGTTTAATACCCAGCTAAGGTGGTTTCAGAAAAGTCAAATTTGTTTCAGTAGTTACCTGCCTTAACTGCAGTATGATGGCTCTTGGTTATCATACTAAAATGCCCAATATAATCTTTTGATTTTGTAACATCAAAATAACTGAAACACTTCTGAACCTTTCTATCTACAGCCTTGGATTTCACTAGGCTGAAAACCTTGGACTTCACTGTACGATCCTATTCTAAATGCCAAACTGTGTCAACCCTAGAGGGTGCTGTTGAGTCTTAACTAGGTCTAGCCAAAGGAATGCCAGTTGACTGACAAAAGCCAATAAGAAATTAGATTACTTCTGGGTTTGTCTTTTCTCCTTCTAATAATTGAAGAAGTGTCTGACACATAAGACCATTTAACTAATATTTCTAACTACTTTGAAGGAAGAGATGAGGAAGAAAACAATTGGCTTGTTTCTGAAGAGCCTGAAATTTAACAATTCCCATTGTTAGAATCTGCTCAGAAAATTGGGGATGCCCTTAAAACATATGGTTGGCCATGTATGGCTTTGTCTCATAACTAGGGTTGCCAGCTGACTGGTATTGACCCAGACAGTCTGGTATTTTCGTCTCCTGTACGGTAAAAAAAAATTCAGAAAATACTGGACACCTAAAATGTCCAGTATTTTTCTGATTTTTTTTTTTTTCTCCCAGCCAGGAGGTGAAAATCCTGAGTGCTTACTGGGTTCCACAGGAGAGCTATCTGGCCTGGCACAGGGAGATAAGATGGTAGATAGCCACCGGCAGCCTGTTAGGGCCAAAAAGCCTCAAAAGCATTTCTTAAAGAGCCAAGCTGTTTTTTAAATTTATTTATGTATTTATTTATCTGCTCAACAACTTGGTCTCCCCTGCTTTTCTTTTTCCCCTTCAACAGATTTTTTTCCCCAGTGGGTTTTTTTTTGAGGTGGGTGGGGGGGCTTCCGTATTTTTGGTTAAGCCATCTGGCAATCCTACTAGTAACATCTGTTTTGTGAAGTAACTCTTATTTCTGTTTATATTGATGAAGGCTTCACTCTTGTGGCTTTTCTTTTAAAATACAGCTGTTTCTGAATAGGCAAAGACTTTGAGCCAATTGCACAAAATTTCCCAAGGCCTATGAGATTCAAGAGGGCAATTTTTTTCAATTAAAAGTTTTTAATATAGATCAGTGAGCACGAGTATGTGGTCAGCTTTCTAACTAGAATTGCATTTAATGTTCTTTCCAGTGATGTTCCTTTCCCCAACTCTTTAAACAATGTAACTGTAATCTGTCAGTATCACTTTCTCTCCTCCACTCTGTCTCCACTGCTGCTGTTTGCCAGTGGCAAGTGTATTTTTAGGTCTTACTGATGGTATAAAAGCTAACTTCATGACATTCTCTGGGCATACTGCTTGTGAGAGATTGCATTCTCTACTTACTGTTTTTCCAAGCAATCCTTAACCTTTGATCTTGAGAAGAGAATAGTAGATGAATCTTTTTTCATTTTGTTTACTTAGTTTGTCATCAGGCATTTGATTAGCATTTATGTACAGAGCACACATTTCACAATAATCTGTAATATTATTAAAATACTAGGAAGACCACGTCATAAGTTAAGTTGGTTTGGAGGTGATAGTGGTGGCACTCACCAGAAATTGAGATATGGCTGAACCTGGTAGCCTTAGAGATCTGCGCTTCTGTTTTATTTGCTTGCTTTGCATTTACTAATTTGCATCCTCTATGCTTTTATTATTGCTGTTGCTTAAAATATCTGGTTCCTTCTGTTAAAATGTTTTAAAGTGTATTATGACTCCAAAAAGGTTGAGCTCTTGACTAAAGTGTTTGGCCTGTGCTACAGCTAGGGATATTAGACAGTGGGTAATAGAATAGTCAAAGAACTGCATGAATTCTTAGGGGTTAGTTGACTATTCTATAGTCCCCGGAGGCAGAGCCAGCATCCGGTGTGCTCCTGGCCCCATTTCCAGGGAGTCTCCTGTAACGCCACGCTGCTGCTTCTCTATCAGAGGCAGCAGTGTGGGGTGCCAGGTGAGAGCCAGTCTGCGAGGGGAGAGAGTTGAAAAACAGTTCTCCGCGCAGACTGGTTGCCCTGCGCTGCTGGCCCTGATACAGAGGCAGCAGCGCAGGGTTGCAGCAGCCTCTGTCTGCGGGGGACAGAGGTTGGTCTCCCAGCAGCAGCCCCTGTCCATAGGGGGTCTGAGCTCCCCATGGACAGAGGCTGCATCTCCGGGATGCCAGTTACCACCAGGACCAGCTCTTTGGCAGCCTTCTCCCTCCTTCCCTCCCCTCCCCCTGTGCTGCTGCCTCTAATCCTCTGATACAGGCAATAGTGGGGGGATGGGAGGGGAGCAGCACCGCAGAGCACCGGCTCCTGCTATCCTAGCAAGGGTGGAGGAAATGCAAGTGGTTGACTAGATTAACGGATAAACCATGGCTTTACATCCCTAGCTACAGCAAGGAAAATTAAAGAGTTTTCTGATTCTGTAGCAGTTATCAGAAAATGGGTGGGAAGCAAGTGGCTAAAATGAGTGCAGGGTTGGACGGTGCCTGGATATCTTAAGAGCAAAGGAGCTTTTTGGCAGAGGGGGCAGAAGAGGTGATCTTCAACAGGATTTTTATTCTCCCACCCTGCAGTCATTCAGTTTATGAATGAAGAGAGGGCTTTCTACCAATAATATTCCCAAAAAATCTCTATGGATGAGTGAGACTGATGGTGAATGCCCTCTGTCTGATTAAAACTTAATCTTTGATCGTGGCAGTATAAATGTCCTAAGGCTGTCTCAAAGATACCCTAGTGGGCAGGATTAACAGGTAGATTTAGCTGGAGAGGTCAGCGATATTATTTGTTTTACTTGATTTGGAAAACCAGCTGGGCTACTATTCACTGTTGTTTTTATTATTATAGAGAAAAGGCATGCTGAACCATGGTTCCTTTGTCAATAAATACCTTGGTTTGAACCAGTGGTCTAATTTATTGACATTGCAGCTAATGTCAGTAAAATAGGAGTGTGTGTGGAACAGGCAAATCTCTCCCTCCTGGAAAGTACATTGTATGTAAGTGTAAGATTTATTTATATTTGTATGGGTATGAATGTATTTTTAAAAAACTCGTATTCCTCTTTTAAAGAGTTCTAAACTCTGTTTCAAAATTGCATTTTTAGAAAATCATTCAACTTTTTAAGTACTCTTTTTAAGATTGCTGAGTCCTAAGAAAGCCACAAATATCCTAGTTTTGAGGGTCACTGTTTGGGGTGAGGCTTATTAGCATGTACTGTACGGAAACATTTTGCTGACTACTAGTTTGCCTGCAGTTCAGATGAATGATTGTTTTTCTCTTGGTTTGAATGAGTGGTGTGGTGTCCTCTGTGGTACTAAACATTGGCAGATTGAGTTGATGAATAATAAGATGCATGCGCACTTGGGCTGTGCCCTTTTACCTACTTTACTGACAAACATGTGATTGCCTCAGAAATGTGCTGGCAGGGGATGCATGGAGCAGATTATTAAACTGGCTTTTGAGAAGCAAAAGAGAATTCCCCTAATGGAAAGGGCTTCAAGAATTTTTTTTTTATTTTTTTTTTGGTTACACAACCAGTATGTAGTATTCTGAAAATGCTTTTAAAAAGCAGTAGTTTTGGGAGACTGAAGTTCCCCTCATTTGCGAGGAAGAACTGCTACAGAATTTTTCCTACCACCCCAGCAGAGTGCTCCCCTTCCCCTCCCTGCTAAATTTCCCCAAATCTCCTTGTATCCTCCTTTTCCAGTCAACTAGTTATATGCAGTGTTGCCAATTTAGTCATTGACTGGAAATATGAATGGAAATTGAATCGTTAATATACATTTGAAAAGCATATGCATACAGTATATGATAAAATACTTACATCTATTATGCTTTTTAATCTATTATGCTTTTTAAGGTACAAAAATATGAACAAAGACTCTCACAGCTGGGTTTTTTTCTGGAAATGTTGGTATTTTTGTTTTGGCGATGTTGGCCAACCTAACAATTTCAAATTATGATTGTAAATAAGGTCAAGGAAAGCTCATTCAGACAGCTAACTGGGGAATGGAGGGAAAAGATTTCAGGACCAGACATGAACACGCCTATTCTGCCTTGGTATCCCTCAAACACAGCTGAGTTTCTGAAGTGCTCATTTATGGGTCATATTGGGTTACAAATCACTTTAATATTGAATAGAGAGGTAATGAAATGTTAATCTTTTTGACTAAAGGGCAGTAGAACTGTATTTAGCTTATCCTGGCTTAAGGGGTCACCCTCAGTGGTTAATTTTTGCTAAATCCGGGCCTCAGCACATCTAAGATTAGTATTTCATAGTCCCAGGACCTCTGGGCTTGTTACATCAATTATCAATAAATCTAATAAAATGGTTGTGAAACAGTTTTAGTTATCATTATTCCATATAGCCCACCTTTGCCCTCATGGTCTCTCCGTTGTCCACTGTCAACCTCCTGTATATTTGAACACCGCCCCCGATTTCAGTTGCTGAGGAAAAGGCTGCTGCTGAAAGAAAACTATTGCCATGACATTTTCCATTCCTTTTGGAGGGTAATAATCTAAGCAACAGACAGTCTTTCTTTTCAGGGCTTATACTAAGGTGGTTCTCGTTGCATTGCTTTTTTCTTAACCTTGCCACCCCAAAAGTAAAGGTTTATTTTTCCATGGGAGCTAATATGTCTAAAATATTTTTAAAATACTTATTACCTAACCCCTTTGCTAAAACTAATACGTTTTGATGGTGATGCTGTTTGATTTACTAGTTGCAGTTGTCTGTCTTTAGATAATGGAAAGAGCATAGTCGATTTCACGTTGAGGTTCTCATGCACTAGCCAAGTAGTACTTAACCTTTTCAACCATTCTTTCCCTTCATTTCAGCCAGTTTTTAATTTCTATCCTGTAATGCTTAAGAAGACTCCTTTAGAATAAGAAATAAATTGGGTTTAACTTCATTGCTCCCATTAATCTGCTGATTAATTCATATGGCTAACACCTGCTGAAAATATGACCCTGAATATTAAAATATTCTATTTTCTGAAGTCCTCAGTAATGAGTTTAGTAGGATATAGAAAAAGTGGGGAGGAAAGGATCTTTATGGAGAAAATAGATTTGCAGCCAAATCATAGACTCAAATCAGGCCAGTGTGGAGGGTTCTGCTCATTGAGGGGACTATTCAAGTACCTTTTGTTCTAAATACTGTAGGTGTAAAAGCTAATGCTATATCTCTGTATATAGCTAAATGGAGAAGTTTATTTACTACTTGCTCTGTACTGTTTTCTGAATGTAAAGCCATCGGACTGTTCCAACTGTACTCTCAGGGTTTGTATACACTGCAGTTAGACACCTGCTGCTGGCTCATGTCAGCTGCGTGGGGCTTGCGGGGCTTGGGCCAATGGGCTAGTGGGCTGTTTAATTGCAGTGTAGCTGTTCAAGCCTAACTGTAGCCCAACCTCTGGGACCCTCCCACATCTCAAGGTTCTAACACCTGAGACTAAACATCTACACCGTAATTAAACAGTCTGTGACCCTGAGTCAGCTGACATGGGCCGGCCACGGGTTTTTAATTGCTGTATAGATACACCCTATGTGTATATAAGTGGGAGATCAGACTATTTATAGACTCACAAATTAATCCCAGAAGGAGATCATTAGATCATCTACTGAGATTTCTTCCAGTTGCACAGACCATAGATCTGAAATAGGCCATATAAAATTGGGTAGTGCTGGACATAATTACAGCCTGCTTTGTGATGTCTTCCAAAAATGTTGGGAAATTGAGAAAGCCAGGGATGTTTCACTCAAAATGAAGTAGCTTTTGGACCAGTTGTTTCTATGGGATAATAAAATCAGATTTATATAATTTTAACCCTTTTTCTTTTGGCAGAATACTTTCTGAAAATGGCAGAAGCTCATCAAGCCGTAGCATTTCAATTTACAGTAACTCCAGATGGGATTGACCTGCGAATGAGCCATGAGGCTCTCAGACAGATCTATCTCTCTGGTCTCCATTCCTGGAAAAAGAAGTTCATCAGATTCAAGGTATTGAGTTTCCGTTGATTTGAATGCATAATCCAGATGTATTTGATATTTTGAAAATTTGCTTGGATTTTGCATGAGTAGAACTAAATAATTGATGTAACTATAGGAAATTCTATTAATCCTGATTTAATCAAATCTTTTTATTTTAATAGGCCAATATTGTTCTCAGTTAAGTGCAAACATTGAGTTATGCTGAAGAATTTAGCACGAAGTGATATTGTGAGGAAATAGCAAAATATTTATGTGAAGGCTAATAATGAGGCATTTTTATTTGCCTTTTATATATGACACCAAGGTGCTATTCTAAATTTTATTCCTGGAGGAATTCTGTGCCAAAAACTTAAATTTTATCGGTTAATGATCCTGGTTAACTGCAACAACCCCCGTTTTCCTTGCATGTCATTTAAAACTCAGGCTGGCTTAGTCCCAGCCTGCCAGTCTGAGTTTTAAATGAAGAGTATGCAGGGGAGCTACCTGCTGCCCATGAGATGCCAGAGCAGCCTCTGTCTGCAGGGAGCTCAGGATAGGGCTGCTGCTCTCCTGCGCTGCTGCCTCTGTATCAGAAGCAGCAGCATGGCGTGGCAGGGGACTCCGCAGGAGTGGGGCTAGGAGCCAGGAGTGCCCTGGTTGCCCTGCCCTCTCCCGGGGAAACATTAAATAACTATGTAACTGCTAAGAATTGTTACAATTTTACACAATTGTTAAAATAAATGATTTCCGAGATCCCTAGTTTCAGGGATTTTTGGTAAATTATTTCAAAATAACGGCCAGCAAGTATGTCTGCAGCAGTATAGACTCTGATTTCCCCAGGATCAGAAAGTTAGAGACCCCCCTACAACAACTCAGTTCTGGTTTCTCTGTTATGCTTCTGTTGGGCATCTCAGTCTGGTGTGTCACATGTGCCAGCTGGACATCTTGAGGAGTAAACTTTGCCCCTCCGGTTTGACACCTGCACCCTCTACCTCTCAGAGCCAAATTGCAGTCCAGGCACCTGCACCTCTTTCCTGCCCTGCCCTCCAGCCCAGACACTTCTCTCCAGAGCCTAGCTGAATGATGCTCACTCAGCCCAGAGTCCCTTACTCACCAGAGTCCAGGGATCCAGAGAGAGAAACAGCCTGATACTGGGTCCTGGGCTCATACAGAGTTTCCTGCATGTTGCCTCCTTGCTTCAGGATGGGCTGGGAGCTGCAGCTACCAGGAACCCTCCAACTCCCCCATTCCCTTCCCCTTGATAGTGTCCTGTATATATAAGCTAGAGAGTAGGGAAGTTAAAATGGTTAACCATTTTAACTCTGCTGCCAGACCCCTGTTATGGCTATGAGGTGCTGTTGAGGCTTTAGCTGGCTTCCACTGGAGTTAACCAGTAAGCATAGCAGTGAGCCTCGTGCCTACCATTGTGTTTACTGTTTAACCATTTAACATCCCTACTAGGGAGCTGTGCTCTGCTGAGTCTAGCAGCCTCTAGTGCTGGCCAGCAGCTCTGCGGCACTAATTCTGCAGGAAAAAATGAAATTCCTCGCAGCACATTAATTTTGCATAAATTCTGCATTGCATGGTGGCACAGAATTTCCCCAGGAGTAAAATTTAAATAACACTGCTGTTGGTGTTCTCCTTGTGCTCTTCAGTTAACAATAGTTCAGATCTTCAAATCCCCAGAAGAAGCATAGCATAGGTTATCACGTTAAGTGGTCACATTGTTAATAAGACCAAGAGAGAACTAACATAGTTAAAATTAAAATAAAGAATAGATTGAGAAAAGATTGTCACTCTTGGTTAAACAAAATTTTGGCTTCTCTAGGCCCCAGTATTGCAAACATGTACACGTCTCATTACTTAGAGAAATCTCAGAGTTATTCCCATGTTTAAAGTTATTCACATACATAAGAATTAAAGCCCTGGTTGTGCATACTTTCTATCAGAATTAAGTTTCCAAAAAATAAAAACAAATATTGATGAAAACATGGTGACTTTTTGAAGATTCTGATGTTATATAAGTGTCTTTTAGTAAGTTAACATTAGATAATGGTCCTCTAATGTATAGAATGCTTACAAAATCAAATCTGGGTTTTACATTAAATTCTAAGTATTGAGGTCTAGATTTTTGTGAATTCACTGGGCTTTTTGCGGGGGAGTATCTGTTTTTACATTATGCATATTTATGCACAATTACTGTGAGTGTAGACAGACTTGTCTGAACTGTGAAATGCTGAAATATTTAAAATAGCTTTACTATAAATACACACACACATTTGAGATTCTTCTACAACAGCATCTAGATAACTGTTTAATTATATACAAATCTTACCTGTGCTTTTAGAATCCAAATTGGTAAAATCTTGCTACCACACTGAGCATCTGATTTTGAAAGGCCAGTTTCAGCTGAAGTGGATGGTCCATTAAATAGTTACTTGTGTTAAAGAGGTTCATTCATTCCAGCCTCTCTTTAGCAGTCTTCCCCATCTCAGAGCCGAGCCTTTGCTGGTGCCGCTTCACGCCTGCACGAGGCTTGCAGTTCCTTGTCTTCCCCCAAGTTATGCCCATGTTTAAGTGTGGGAGGAGGCATTGTCCCTGGCCCCTCCTGATTCTGGAACCATCGTGAACAGTAATATATAATCTCTAAGCTCAATTCATCCATCATTTTGATAGAATGGCTTCTGAATCTCAGTTATTTCTTCCTCCAATCTAGTCAGCTCATCTGTGTCCTTTTCCTTGTTCTGAGTTAGATTGAAAAATATTGGAATTTGTTTTGTACTTTATTGTATTGTTATTTTGGCATGGTAAAGCTAAGTAAGGTATTCTGTTTTCCAGAATGGAATTATCACAGGCGTGTATCCTGCTAGCCCATCGAGTTGGCTTATTGTTGTGGTGGGGGTGATGTCAACTATGTATGCCAAAATTGATCCTTCTTTAGGAATAATAGCTAAAATCAACCAAACCCTTGATACAACGTAAGTAGACTGGCACCTATTGCTGTTTCCTCTGAACTAGTCAGGTTTTTTTTTAATGCAGACAAGCATTTCTCGTGTAAAACAGACCTATAATCTAATAGACTTCCACATGCCAAGTTTTAAGTTAAAGAGCTAAATCATAGTACAATATGTAATATGTAAGTCACCATGTTGGTATTACCACCTCATTTTATTGGCATGGATAGAATCTGAGGAGTACAACTGTCAGCTTTTCATTTAACAAGAACAGACAGCACAGGTGATGTGCACAGGGACTGAAGTACATTAACAGATCATGTAAAGAGGAATCTTCTACAACCCTGCTCTACAATGTGCCTGGCTTAGGCTTGTGCTGTTAGTTATCTGTGAGTGCTAAATTCATTCACAATTTTAAGAAAATACGAGCGGGCGGTGCTTTGTGCTCACTACGCTCACCAACCCTCATCTGTCTGTCTAATATGATATATAAATAAAATATGAGATATATTTATATATCTCCCTCAATGGGATGTTTCATCTGGAGACTGACCTGTATATATCAGGACCCTATCTCTGTTTGAAAAAAATGCAAAAATATTTAACACATTTCAAGTGGTATTGTCTAACTGTGTGATTAAAACTGTGATTAATCATAATTAATTTTTAATCAGTTTTTTTTAGTTTAATTGTGTGAGTTAAATGTGATTAATTGATAGGCCTACTCTCAATTGAAAAAACTGGACTTAGCCTGAAGAAAAAAACTAGCCTGGCAATGGCCTCAAAAGGTGAAGACTGTTTATCCACAACCTAGGTACTGCATTGACAGCTGAAGTACAAGCTGTATCACAGCACCTTTCAGTGTGTTCTCCTTCCTGAGCAGGATAGATAATCTCTAGGGAGTGAGCTGAATGACAAAGAAAGATTTGCTTCTTTCTCCTCTTTGAGTTTGCCTAGATAAGAAAAAGATTTAACCAGAGTAGTTTCCTTTGTATAAATGCAAGTTAACGTCTTTTACCTTAATTTCTGTTGCTCAAGGTCAACCCTGTGGGGAAGCCTAGGGAATTACACCAGTGAGGAATTAGGCATATTGGTGTTTCTGCATACATTCCTTATTTTCTCCGCATTCTAATAATCCCGTCTCTGGAATACCCCTTACATGTGTGCACACAACTGCTCTTATGTGGGGTGTTGGCAAAGAAAGTGGCAGAAGTACACTGCCAATATAGTTTCTCTGTGCTGGAAGACTTCAAGCCACACAATGATTTCTTAGTGAAAGGTTAGCTCTTGGACTTTTATATAGAGCTGGGGTGGGCAAAATATAGCCTCTGGGCCAGATCCAGCCTGCCAAGCTGCTGGATCCGATCCACAGACACAGCGGGAGCATCAGCACATCTCCCTGCCTGCCACATCTACCCACGATACTCAGAGCAGCTTTCTGAATGCTGTGAGCCTGGGGGGAGGGTGAGAGGTTTTGCATATTGCCCCTGCTCCCTGTGCAATCTTGCAGCTCCTGTTGGTTGACTTCAGGCCAATGGGAGCCGCGTATTTGCAGGACAGGCAGCATGCAGAGTACTTCTCCCCCTGGGCTCACAGCATTAAGAGCAGCACGCATGGCTCCTCTCTCTCCCCCCACCTGGCTGAGGAACCTGCTGGGTAGGGCTGCAGGCTGGAAGCCACCCAGGTAAGCGCTCCTGGACCATAGCCTGCCTTTGTCACCTCAGCCCTTCCTTCCCTCAACACTCTGCTGCCTCACCTATACCTCTAGCCCATGTAACCGAAACCCTCTGCACCCATACTCCCTCCCTCCCCCCGACCCTGCATCCCCTTTTACACTCCTCCAGGTCATAACTCCCTCCCAGACCCTTCATCCTCTCCTATGCTGCTCCTTCAGGTCAGAATTCTCTCCTGCACCCATGCCTCCTCCTGGACCCTGCACCTCCTCTTGCACCCCAGTATCTTGCTCCACATCACGTCCGTGTCCTTTATCCAAATTCCCTCCCAGATGCCACACCCCCTCCTGCACTTCAGTCCCTTATCCCAAGCTCTCATCTGCACCCAACCTCCATCCCAGACCTCACTCCTCCTTCATTAATGTAATGGAAGAGTGTGGCCCTTGACCACTTAACCAAATTCTTTGAGTGGCCCCGCCATCAAAAATTATTGCCATCCCCTGATATGGAGCTTAATATGGAGTAGTCTCTAGGAACACTTTTGTAGTTCTTATACGTTGTTTTACCTCTTCTGACATTAATTGTTATATTCTGACTATTTATTTTAAATAGTGGTTATATGTCCAACCAAACACAGAACATTGTGAGTGGGATGCTTTTTGGAACAGGGCTATGGGTAGCCCTTATTATGACAATGCGATACTCACTGAAGATGCTGCTTTCCTATCATGGATGGATGTTTGCTGAACATGGCAGACTTTCCCAGGGAACCCAGATTTGGATGGTAAGGAAATTTTGTCTGTGTTTATTTTAATTGTAGCACTGATAAGATTTCTTAAATACCATTTGATCTCTTTTTGTATCAATAAGCTCTTAGGAGCCAACTCTTCAGTTATTTTTCAGTTTTCCTTTGTTCCATTCATCCTTAATGTTGCTATACATTGGAATGACTTTGTACAATGCTGTTTATTCTCCCAACATCTTTGGTTGCTGTCATCCATTTGCCACCTGAGTTGCTGGTGAAATAGTTCTGATAGTTGTGTAATTTGCTAATCCACCCAAAGCAGGGGATCAAATATATGTCTTACAGCTACCTTTCTTTAGTATGGAAGTACAATTAAGAGATAAGTCCCAGTATACAATGCTGCATCTTCTAGACAATAAGCTGATCTAACTGCTTAGAGGAGGCTGGAACAATGAATTTTGGTCAGTGTATACTCCTGTAGGAATTCTGCTCCAAAAAAGTAAAAATTCTGCAAACAACATTTTGAAATTCTGCAAATTATGTAGTTTTATTTTGACAAATATAATCATGACAGTTTCAGTTACTTTGGAGATTTATTTCAAAATACATGTCAGCAAGCATATAGAAATACAACCACCCTCCCCCAATACAGATCTACAAAAAATGCCCCCAGGAGTAGAGTTAAAGTAACCTCTCTCAACCCAGTTCTTGCTTCTCTGCCACTCTCCCCTCCCCAATCCCAGCTGGAGGGTCAGAGACCCACTCTCACCCCTTAGAGCTCAGCCATAGGGGAGCAAATGTGATCTCTCTTTCATAGTAGAGAAATGCTGTAATCTACTAAATTTAAAGTCAAATAGTTGCAGCCCTCTGCTTCTTGGCCACATGGTTTTCAATTGGGTAGAGTTTAGATACTCTTGACCCAAAATAACTGGAACAAGATCAGCAGTGTACCATGATTGTGCCTGATGAACTGAGAGAGAATTGCAAAGGAAGAGCAAGACAAAAGATAAATCTTCTAGGGAGTCTAAAATAGTAAAGCTCCTTTTACTGCTCCCCTATGATCCACCTTCTCATTTGTTGTTTAGTTTAATTTCATTTACTTGAAATCTTTTCATTCAAATTAATTTCCATATAGTTGAAAATAAGGAAGTTTGGCTACTTTACAGTTTTCTATAGCTATTTTGGTCCACAGAAAGTATATATTTGTTGTGAGCTAAGAGTTCTTGCTCCTATTGCTGGTCATGATTCTCTGGAGAAGAATCTATGTAAAAAGCTGTCATATACCTCAAATGATATGTTTAGAGAGGTCTATGTTTGCATGTGAGTGAATGCTTTTGTGGGAGGGAATTTTCTATTAATCAAATTCAATTGTCTGCGCTAAATACTTACATCTTGTCTTGCCTTGGTTGAATTAAAAATTATGTAAAAACCCTATTAAGATAAACATGATACACTTTATCCATCACATCCTCCAAGTTTACTTCAATTTGTGGATAACATGTAGTGGCTATATTATGGAGAATGTTCAGTGTGGGCATGTAGAATGATAAACTAAAATTTTCCTAAAGTGAATATGTATGTAATGAAATTTTTGATAGTTCCCTCAGATACAGTATTGAGAGCCTCCTGATATGAATTTGTACAGTACAGGTGCTGAATGGTAAGCCACAGTGCACTCTGTCAAAATTGCTTGGCATTCTCACTGGCAGTTTTCAGCATGTCCTACTAAATGGATATTTTAAATGGTTAATCCTCCCTTATAATGCTAAGCTTGTGCAGTGTGAACTGTAATGCTAATTATGTCTGGATGCCTACATTCTATTTCTGGGTACTGTTAGGAAGCTGTTTCTCTTCATGGTTGTAAGTGTGTCTTCCATTATGAAGAAGTGTCAGTCTTGAGAGGCAACACTGGAACAACTCAGAACTAGTTATTATACTTTGGAACTACATACTGCCTCATATTTTTACTATCTAACATAGCTGGTTTACAAACTTATAATGGTGGTGATGGTGTAAACTTACTTCCTTCATAAACAGGGTTGACCTTCATAGCTTTTTACATCTTTGATATTCCATTATTTATTTTTGGACTATTTCCCATTTATTTCTCCACTGTTCCCTTGAGTAAGAGCATTCAGAGGTGTGGTAAACACAAATTTACTGATCTTCATTCAGAAATAAAGTCTCGTGATTGGAAAATTGGACTGTCTGTTCACCCATAGTCCAAACAGCTTTGAAAGTGATTGGAAACTAGTAATGCTATTCTTACAGTTTTTGTTTTTTTTAAAGGAAATTTATTATTTTAAATTCCTGTAGCATTGCCAATATTAGGGAGAAAACCTGTTATAGTTTCAGATTTATTCTGTAGAGAGCAAGGAGAAATTTTGTTTGTGTGCTGTGAAGGCAACACCCCTTAGAGTGAGATCATTGTATCTGGATATGAAATAAGAGATGCTAACTGGAGAATAAATTACTTAAATTATTTTTTGACAAATAATTTGAGAGGTATCCAAATTGTACGAGAATGTATTTTCTGTTAACAAGCTTACTATAGGAAACAAAGGCTACATAAAAGTGAATATTGCTATGATATCAGGTGAGCAAATATATGCCTTGTCATGGGAGAATTTGCACCTGAGATGGTTCAAGTATTCTGAACCCAAATTGTCCCCTCCCCACATGAAAAGATGCAGAAAGCATCCTCCTGATGGAAATTTCAATGGCCATGATTATCCCCATTCCCCCCGTGAAAAGTGTGAGGCTTGCCCACCAATCTTATAGCTCCTTTGGAGGATAGGGCCACCCATGTGAAGATCCTGTGCTCCAGGTGGCCTCCTGGATCTTTTCTGGCAGTCATGCTACTGGGAATAACTGGAAGCTCTGAAGGGGTCAAGGCAGGGAGAAACTGAAAAGGTAGTATATCTGATCACAGAAAAACTGACTTTTCTGTGTAAGTTCTGCAGGGGCAGAGGGGGAATGAATTGAATTGCCATCCTGTGCCCACCAAGTAGTTGCCTCTTCTATTGAGGATGCTGAACTACACAGAGAAGTCTCCACTGGTTTCTTGGGTATGGGTGCAGGGAGAACTGAGTGAAGACTGATTCTTCTTTTCATACTTAAGTGGAGTGATCCATTATGAGGAACCCTTCCATGTGTGTCATGATCTGTCCCTTTGTTTTATGGTAGCACTAGAAGAATAACCTGGTATTGCTTGGTCCTTCAGGGCAGGGGCTGTGGGTGTAGCGAGTGCAGGAGTCAGGGTTGGGAGCTGAAAGGTGTGGGGAGCCTGAGGTCAGAGAGTGGAGATACAGGAGTCAGGTCAAGGGGTGGAGCTCACGGGAGGATGTGGGAAGTGTGAGGGGGCTACCTGCGATAGGTAGAAGGGGTTCTTTCCACATGAAGTCTGAAGGTGATTTTTTTTTCAAGACACTTGAAGGCCCTACATACACTAAAACTTGGTTTTTAACACTGGCACCCTCATATTTGTTTTCACTGTGTGCTTAGAAACTGTGCTATGGACTTGTTGGAACAGTGGTTTCTGTTAAGAATGAACTTTTGGTAGAAACCCCCACTGTCCATGTTAGATTTGGATACCAGGCTAAAACTATATAGGAAAAATGGTTCTCAAACATTTTAATTTTTTAAAATGTGGTTGTAGCTATTCCAGCAGTAATGGGCAGGGCTCGACAATCTATGTAATCTACTCGCCCTGGGCGAGTAGATTATATCCTGGAAGAGCCAGGTTCGGGCGATCTGCGCATGCGCAGAACGCCGGACAGCACGGCTGGCGAGCAAGGCTCGCTGCGGCTCGGTGAGCCCTGGTGATGGGAATAGGTTTTGAGAGATCCTGTAGATACAAGTTCAGTTTTCAGTCATTCCAATCCTCTAGTTTTAAAAAATGTAAACATATTCAGAAAAAAAACCCACTTTACAAAGAACTTCTATGGTCAGTGTCATAGACATTTTCCTTTCAAAGGCCTTTAGGTTGTGAACTGAGACATTTACCAGATTTTCACCGTATAACAGAGACTGTGTCTTAGTAGATAAAGCTCTAGATTGGAAAACTCACTTGCTTATTCATCAGGCTAGTGGCTGAGCTGGGGAAACAAGGTTTCCTGCGTTCCAAAGTGTGCTAAGGCAATAATGATGTTTACCTTCTTTGTAAAGTCTTAAGATCTATTGAAGAAAAGCTAGGTATTAATTTTCATCTCTCTCAACTTTTAAGTCATTTTGAATGTAATAGAGTGTTTCTTTTTTTTTTAATTTCAGAGACTGGTAAAGCTTTTCTCAGGTTGTAAACCAATGTTGTACAGCTTTCAGACATCTCTGCCACGACTACCGGTCCCAGCTGTTAAAGACACTGTAAACAGGGTGTGTTGCTGGAAGAGTTGAATTCTTTTTTTCACAATTTGATTGCAAATATAGTATGATTTTCACTGTCTTGCATATGATAAATGTACTTAAATGGTTAATGGTATTAAGATCTCCTTCCTATAAGATCCTTCCTATTTTAGTAACAGATTAAAATAGTTAAATGTCAATTAAAATAATAGCTATGAAAGACCAAAAATAATTCTGAGTTAAACTGACACTTTTCCCTTTAATCTTATCATTGGGTCTAGGCTCTCATGATATTGCATGCCTTGTCAGGTACAGCAGTACATGGAGTGTGATTATCTGGGATAGAGAGACTTTGATATCCCTTGCTTTGATTATCCGTATTGTGTGCTCTTAATGTAACTTAAGTATACTGCTTCTGTTATAATAGGCTTTGTATTGGGAATTCCTTTAAGGCAAGATTCCAACTACAAAAGGTACTTATAGGGTTTTTTTTAATTCTTGCAAGTAAAGAACCTCTGCTGGCCCTAGGCAAACTAACTATATCTAAAAATGAATATGCAACAAAAATAGTTATAGCAATTAACTCAATCCCATGTAACTGAAAAAATCCCTAAAAGGACTCAAAATTAAGGAAATACTTAATTCATAATATAAAATGTCTCACCTATTAAAAGGAAAATCCCTTTCCCAAAAAATTCTAAAATTCTGTGTGAATAGATGTGCTTTCATTTATGATTTGGTAACAAGTAGTGAGTAGATGGGATAGAGATGGGAAGTGAGAGTACCAAATTTGAAGGGGAAAAATTATATAATAGGAAATGAGTTTGTAACTTTCAAGATTTTTGTTCTCAATTATTTTTTACTAACATCTGTTACAGCTGAATCCCTGTAAACTGAGGTTAAGTACTTCTCTTTGTTTATTAAACTCTTTGGCTGTGACTAGACTGGCAAATTTTTCCACAAAATCATCTGCTTTTGCGGAAAAACTTGCCAGCTGTCTACACAGGCCGCTTGAATTTCCGGAAAAGCACTGACGATCTCATATAAAATCATCAGTGCTTTTTCCGAAAGAATTTTGTGCAAAAGGGCCAGTGTAGATAGCATAGTACTGTTTTCCGCAAAAAAGCCCCGATCGCGAAAAAGGCGATCGGGGCTTTTTTGCGGAAAACCGTGTCTAGATTGGCCACGGACACTTTTCCACAAAAAGTGCTTTTGCGGAAAAGCATCCTGCCAATCTAGACATGCTTTTCTGAAAATGCTTTTAACGGAAAACTTTTTCGTTAAAAGCATTTTCAGAAATTCATGCCAGTGTAGACGTAGTCTTTATGAATAAGTGACAAGGAGCGTTGAAAGCTATGGCACCAACAGTAATTCCTTTTTGTGTTTATTCTAGTATCTGGAATCAGTTCGACCACTTATGGATGATGAACAGTTCAAAAGAATGGAGGGCCTTGCCAAAGATTTTGCAGTTAATCTTGGACCAAAACTGCAATGGTATTTGAAACTGAAATCCTGGTGGGCCACAAACTATGTAAGCAGATGACCCAAGTGATCTTGTGAAAGCACATAGTTTGTTTACCTCTCCCATTGCATTTTTTCCTAATTTAATGCATGCTTTTTAAATTTTCTATCTTCTGTAATATTTGAGGAAGTCCCAAACCAATATTACTAAAAATGCCTTGCATCTTGATTGTTAATGTCTTGTATACCCATTAAGTGTTACAGTACCACTGTGTAATAGGTATTGTACAGTCCAACATCAGAGTTAAAAACTGACCAATCAACCACACACCTCATTTGGAACTGGAAGTAGGCTATTGGGCAGCAGCATTGACCAAAAAAACCCCCAAAACCGAAATATAGTACAGCACCGTGTTAAACGTAAACTACTTCATGATAGCAGTTTTTGAAGTATCTAAAAGGCCGTTACAAGGAGGAGGGAGAAAAATTGGTCATCTTGGCTTCTTATAAGAGGACAAAAAGCAAGGGACTTAAATTGCAGCAAGGGAGATTTAGTTTGGACGTTAAGAAAAACTTTCCAATTGTCAGGGTGGTTATACACTGAATGAATTGCCTAGGGAGGTTGTGGGATCTCCATCGCTGGTGATATTTAAGAGCACATTGGACAGACATCTATCAGGGATGATCTAGAGTGCCTACTCCTGCTATGAGGGCAGGGGACTGGACTCCATGACCTTTCAAGGTCCCTTCCAGTTCTATGATTCTGTGATTCTATTAAAAAAAATCATTTTTCTTCTGCATAGTTAAGTTAAAGTTCAGTTACAAATTCTCAAAAGAACAGCCATAACATTTTGTTTAGAGTGCCAAACAATCTCCATTGCTAGGATGTTTGTAACTCTGAGGTTCCAAAGTATTGATATTCCTGTTTTCTAGCTGGATAAATGTAACCATTATCTCAATAATTTGCTCAGTGTGGCACAATGAGTAAGTGGCAGAGCCATGAGTAGAACTTCAGAATTTGTGTCTTATTACTATAGACCAGGCTGCCTGTCTACCATTGAACATTTCTCAAAATCTACTAGATTTACCCCGTGTTGCTCAGGTCCTTAACTCAATTTTTGTGGTTTTGGAAAATAAAAAAAGAAAATGTCCATGTTTCATTTAAATCATTGCTCTGGGATGGAGCTGGGGATGAGGGGTTCAGTATGCAGGTTACCCCAGCCCTCTCTCACTGCAGCAGCCTGGGTCCAAGTGAGAAGCATCTCTCCATTACCACTACAGCTCCAGCAGGCAGAGCCAGAGGAGTGGTGCCTGTCCCCAAGCTGGGGCAGGTCCAGGTTAATCTGTCCCCTGCATTCCCCACAAGAGAGCAAACTGCACGCTTTGGCCTCGCTCCCTGAGGAAGGAGAACAGCCAGAAATGTTCCTATATGAATTGGGATAAAAGGGAGCTTCAGCCCCTTTCCCCACCAAGGGAGCCTGGGGGATGGGAGGATTGGGGCTGGACAGTCCTGGACACAGTGGGGGTATGCCTCCAGCCAGCCCCTTTCACCTGTCTGGTTATGGTCTTTTGTTTGTATGGTTTTATGAAAAGCAATCCCATTCCAGACACATCCCATTTTCTTGGCATAACCAAACCATTACCTTGCTTTAAGTTATGAAAGAGGAAGCTGTATACCAAATTTGGTGATCCTAGCTCTTACCATTTAGGAGGAGTACTTGGACGAACGGACAGACAAACACACACACACTCTCTCAAATATATAGCAGATTAAGTTAACATGCAACTTCTTCACCAAGCTGGTCTAGGATGCAGGGAATAGAAAGGCAGTGTGATTTCTCCTGCCCTCCTTACCTGTACTGAGTATGAACTTAATGCAGATGTGAGTCTGGTCAATTATGTATACATATTAAAGAAGAAAACAAAGTTGTAGCCACTGGAATGGGTGGGTGAGGGTTTTTGTGTGTGTATTGGGAGGGTGGGGGAAGAGAGACACACATGCCTGTTGTTGGCCCGTTATATAAATCCTTAAACAGTAAGGCATCCATTGGCACTTTAAAGCCTAATAATTTTATTATGGCATAAGCTTTCATGAGGAGCAACTCAATTCATCAGATGCATGAAGTGAAAGACAAACATACAGTAGGGATACAGAGATTGGAGTGATACATTTAGAGCGAATTCAATCAGGGTGATGTGGATAAGAAGGTGAGAATATGTAAAGTGGAAAATGACTTATTGTTATGAGAGAGCCATTCCTAGTCCCTATTCAGATCCATTCTGATGTTGTCAAATTTGCATATGAATTCCAGTTTAGCAGTTTCATAGGGCAGTCTGTTTTTGAAGGTTTTTTTGCTTGAGAATGTTTCCTTGTTTTTGCTGGAATAGGCTAACACGGCTACCTCTCTGAAACGTAAATCTTAGCTATATATGATAGCTTGAGCAAGCTTATGAACTTAGAGTGACCCTACCCTTATGAATAATGTTTCAGAAGCTTTATTAGGTGCAGTATAAGGACACTAAAAATACCATCTGAAAAGAAGATGGAAGATTGCTTCAAAAGCTGCTTACCTGAGTGTTAAAGCTGAATATCTGACCTTAGCTTTCTGTGTTCTTGTGATTTTTTTCCCCAAACAATGACACTTCAGCATTCAGAATTAATTATTTAAAAAAGCCTTTCCTTCTGCATGGTGTGTTGTAGAACTGCTACAGTTGAGGATGGAATCCATTGAAAAGCAAAGGTACAGGCTAATGAGCGCATGCTAAGTTTTGTTGTCCTTTATAGGTTAGCGACTGGTGGGAAGAATATATCTACCTCAGAGGACGTGGGCCAATTATGGTTAATAGTAATTACTATGCAATGGTGAGTAAATTTACTAAACCTTTTTATAGAACACTCCTTATTAGGATTCCTATTACCTTTTGTTTAGTACTTCCTCTCTGAACTCTATTGCTAGTAAGGGATATAATCTGTGCTTTCTTCTTGCTGGCCATAATCTGCACATAATGTCCTACAAAAGCACTGATGTCTTTTAATATGGAAATTATTGTAATAAACTCAGTTCCTTCATCTTTAGCTCTGCTTAATTAGGTAGGATTCTATTTCAGATTCAGGAGCTCAAAGAGTATTATTACTTCTAGTAGAATACTAGAATGTATGTTTACTGTGACATACATTGCCTCAAGGCTCATAAATGGTAATGACTGATTTACCACCCACTAGGATTTCTGAGAGGAATCCAAGTCTCTGTGCTTTGGATCCCATGGGGTATGTTAAGCTTCAACACTTATTACAGTGAGGGGAGGTAGTTCTTCTGTCGCTGAAATAAATCCACCTCTCCAAGAGGAAATAGCTAAGTCCTCTGAAGAATACTTCCATTGACCTAGTGCTATCTACACTGAAGCGTAACAATGTTCCTTAGTGGTGTGAGATTTTAGAATTCATAAGCTGTGCAGACGTAGCCCCAGTTCATCACAGCTCAGCATGTTGTTATACTAGATGCTGCTTTAAATTATTGAATATGTACATGTTGGAAGTAAAAATATGAACTTCTGTTATGAGAAAACAAGTACTAGTCACTTCCAGGTTTCAGTGACTCCCGGATATTTTATTTGAATTAAAGTTTTAGTATAGGTTGAACCTCTCTAGTCAAGCACCCTTGGCACCTGACTGCTGCTGAACTAGAGAATTTGCCAGACCACGGGAGGTCAGTATTATTTGGCAGCATTAATAACACTTCCACTGCTTACTGGGTTCTCAAAAGACATTCAGGGTTGAATTAGAGCTAAATAACAGCACAAAACACTGAGAGCCAGGACTTGTGGCTGTAGTCACACTTTATGGGACCACAGGAAGCTTGGCCACACCCATGATAAGTGGTCATCTGGCTAACTAAAATCTTGCTGGACTGTCGATGTTGCTGAGTACCAGACTAGAGAGGTTCAACCTGTATTGCTCTTCTTTGCAAGTGTGGTGCCTGGTATATACCTAAAATGTAGTTTGGCCCAGCTATGTTGCACAGGGATGTGAAAAATTCACACTTGAGAGATGCAGTTAAATTGATCTAAGTCCAAATGCTAATTTGTTGAAAGAATTCTTCCATGAGCCTAGCTACTGCCTCTAGAAGGGATGTATTTACTACAGCAATGGAAAAACCCCTTCTGTTGCTGTAGCAAGTACCTGTGCTACAGTGCTGAGAGAGAGCTGTGCTACAGTGCTGAGAGAGAGCTGTGCCGCTGCAGTGCTTGTATTATAGACCTAGCCTAAATAAACTGTTTGGACTAGATTTCAGTCAACAATTCTTCAGTCTAAAGCAGTGGTCCCCAACCATTTGAGGTTGCCGGGCGCCAGGGGGCGTGGCCGTTCGTCCGCCGGGCACCAGAGGGCAGGGACACTTGCACGCCCTGGGGCGGGGGTCCCCCTCAAGCGCCGCGCACCGGGTGGCGGTGCCCGTCTCCCCCACCTCAAGCGCCGCGCGCCAGGGGGGCGGCGCCCGCCCCCCCCACCTCAAGCACCGTGCGCCGGGGGGCGACGCCTGCCCCCCCTCCAAGTACCGCGTGCCCAGGGCCCCCTCCAAGCGCCACGCACCTGGGGCCGGCTCCGGCACTATGCATGCACCACGTGCCCGGGGGCAGGCCAGCCCCAAGCACTTGGTGGGCGTACACAAATGCCCCCGCGGGCGCCGTGTTGGGAACCACTGGTCTAAAGCTATTTGAGGAGCAAATACTGCTATTATTTTGTGACTAAACTTGTTAAAAGTAAGAACTTGTTGAGCACAGTATGGCTAGTGATCTGGCAAGTTTCCCTACCCGTAAAGCCTTTTCTGTAATTACACTGGAATAAATTATGGGGAAAATTGTATTTTGACTGATGCATGATTAATGGTAATTATAGTAATTGGTAATTATAGTACCTAGATTAACTTCCCTTTCTTCTGTCTTCAGGACTTTTTGCATGTTCTTCCCACCTCCCTGCAAGCAGCTAGAGCTGGTAATGTTATCCATGCCACCCTTCTCTACAGGAAAAAATTGGACAGACAGGAAATCAAGCCAGTATGTAAATTCACTTAAATACTTTCAAATTTACTTTATAACAAATCAACAAACTCCACTCGTGTGACCTTCCTCTACCATGGAAGCAAAAGGAAAACTTCCTTTTGCTATAGTAGTGTTTGAATTTTAAGTTTGCTGTGAACTGCTCTCCACTGCAGGACAAAATAGTCACATTACATTTGGCTATTTTAGTAGAAAATAATAGTACACATATATGTTAAATAGTATGCTAATATATTCAAGCCCCGAATATGTGGACTACCATGTAGGAGAATGCAATTCTGTTTTGGGAAGGCAAGTTTTAAGGGTTGTGCTGTAGGATTTTAATGAACAAAAGATAGATGATAGTGAAAATGACATCTTTCAGGAGCAGCAGAAATATTGTGTAGAAATAGTTTTCATTCTGTGTTTACTCTGCATATTTAGAATACAGAGAGTAGCATGTGTGCATGCACACTTGAACAAAAGAGCAGTAGAGCCAACCTTGAGTCCTTACATTTAGGCAAATAAACCTAGCAAAATGGAAGTACTTATTTAATGGGCATATCAAAATGGAAAGTGAAATATGACAATAATATCATACATTTCAGTGAGCAGAAATCCATCCAATTACATTTGCAGTCTATCCTCACTGTACTTCAGTTCTAAAATAAGTAGCATTGTGCTAAAATTTGAAAAACTTCCCTTTTAAATCCTGAAAACGAAATGTAAAAATTCTTTAACTTTTTCAAAAAGTGCAACTTTGAGGAGAATAATAGAAAGCACTAGAAAACCAGGGGTTTAATTCCTGGGTAAAGTCAAATAATTTCACAGCCCTTTGAGGAGCAGACATTATGTGCTAAATAAGTTGGGAGGCTAAAGGCATTTTCAAACCAAAAAGTATCATGCCATTGAAATGGATACTGCTTACCAGTAATGCATGACATAGGGCTGTAGGAACTTACAGGACAAATTGATTTCCAGTCTTTTTTTTTTTATAAAGCAGGCATGTCAAAGTGATTTCTACTGTTATGTTGCAACTGGAGCAGTTCCAGGATGTGCCTGGAAAATCATATTAGAGGCACATGCAAACCAAAACCCAGCAACTAAATAGTTCCAAACTTTGGGGAAGTTCAGATCCTGATATGGGCCTTGTGACGTTAGTCCATTTCACTGCTTCCTGTAAAAATAAACAATAAGCTTAGAAAATTCATAAGCACTATTAAATGGTGTTAGATATCTTAAGAAATTCAAACTTAGAAATGTTACCGGTACCTTCCTTCTCTATTTTAGTGGGATCGTAGTTTGTTTTAAAAACAGTCATTGAATGAGTCTGTGGGGTTGACTTATTTTTTTTGTATAGAGTAATGCACAGATAATGCCATGCTAGTGGCTTTCCTGTTATCCATTCAGTGGTCTTCTCCTTCTCACTGTGCCTTCAGATTGCATTTAGTTTCTGCTCTATTTTGTGGCCCAGTTTCATTTAATGAATAAATGTGCTAACGGAGGAAATCAGTTCTACATGAGACATAGGATTACACGGATGCTTTAAGAGACTGAAGCCTAATAAGAATCTGCTCTCTTGCATATATATATACACACACAAAATATGTTCACTGGTATGCCATATAATTGTGAGGAATCAGAGGCTGTGAAGAAGCATCCCCCAAGTGATATGTGAAGCTCAGCCTCAATGATTGGAACGGAGAGATCCTTGAATCTGTTAAATCCACAGTTTCATTTGATCATCTGCTGCTGAAGGGGAAGCTTGTGGCAGCTTGGCAGTGTACAAATGACTAGTGGAAACACTCTGGAACCTAACATGGGGTAGTCCAGGGGGTGACTAGAAAGAAAGGAGAAAGTTTAGAACAGATGTGAATCCTCATGTTGTCCTACAGTCTCTCTCTAACCAGCATGTGTGTGTGTGTTCTCTCAATTTGTTAATTGTATGTATAAAAACGCAATTATAACATACGTTTGCGGCATAGATTCTTCTGATGGGATCCACTGTTCCGCTCTGCTCAGCTCAGTGGGAGCGAATGTTTAATACCTCCCGTATCCCAGGAGAGGAAACAGGTAAGAGGGGAGATCCAAGGACGAGGAACGTCAGGGAATCCAAACAGTCTGTGGAATGTTTCCGAAGGGTGTCTACATCATAGATCCAAAAGCTACTAGACCTCTACTTTCAAAGAACAAACCTGAAAAAGGAGTGAAAAACACTCTGATATTAATGTGGATGTATGCTATGACCATTTCTCAGCGATTTGCAAATTAGTGTCCTTGTTTCAGACATTTCTCTTTTTTGACTGACTTCAATTAATACGGTAGTATTCTGACAGATTAATGGTTTTGGCTGTTCCTTTCCTTTGTCTAAAAGCTGGCCTTTGGAAACTGCTGCCCTGTTTTATTTCATATTTACTTTTTCTCCATTCTGTTCCTTCAGGTCCTTTTGTTTTTTATCTACGTTTTTACCTCCATGAAAGCTACGTTCTCTGTGAGATCTCGGAATCATTTGAAATCCTTTTACTTGGTTTTTGACTTTCCTTTTTCCCTTTCAGCTTATGATTCACAATACCATCCCAATGTGCTCTTCTCAGTATGAACGTATGTTCAACACTAGTCGTATACCAGGCATAGAGACAGGTACAGTTTTAGTCCTGTCAATGTTTTTAGCCCCTACTTGCATCTTAACCTTCTTTGTGCATAATAGGAGATGTCACAGTTGAAATCACCTTTAGTAATAATCCTTTTAACCAAACTGACTTCTCCATAACATGCTGAAAGATAATTGTATTGCTTTTTATAATAAGGGCTCAATTCTTTAAAGATATGAACTACTTCCACAGTGTTGTGAAGGCTTGTCAATATAATAAAGGTAGTATCTACTAGTTAGAATGGTGGGAGGAGTCTACTCCTGGATTCTGTTCCTGTGTCTGCCATTTATTGTGTGACACTAGGCAGTTCCCTTTATTTTTCTGTGATTAGTTTACCTGTTTTACCTTACAGAAATTATGAGATTTAAATAACTGTAAAAGGCTTGATGCGGGTCTTCAAACATAAGTCAGTATAAATAGGACATAGTTAGGGCCCTACCAAATTAATGGCCATGAAAAATGCATTACGGATCATGAAATTTCATCTCTTTCCATGAAATATGGTCTCTTGTGTGCTTTTACTTTATACAGATTTTACAAGGAAAACCAGTATTTCTCAAACTGGGGGTCCTCACCCAAAAGAGAGTTGCAAGGGTCAGGTATCTTCTGCGCTGCCTTCAGAGCTAGGCAGCCAAAGAGCAGCAACTGTTGGTCTGGCACTTAGCTCCGAAGGCAGTGCCCAGCGGCAGCAACGTAGAAGTAAGGGTGGCAATACCATACCATGTCCTCTTTACTTCTGCCCTACAGCCTTAAGAGTTGGATGGCCAGAGAGTGAGTGGCAGCTGCTAACTGAGGGCTGAGCAGCTGCACAGAAGGGTGCACTGCCATAACATGCCATCCATCAGCAGCAGCACAGAAGAAAGGCAATTATGCCTTCAGAGCTGGGCTCCTGGCCAACAGCTGCCACTCTCTAAGCTGCCCAGCTCTGAAGGCAGTGCTGTTGCTTGCAGCAGCATAGCAATAAGGGGCAGTAGTACTGCAACCCCCACTACAATAAGTTTGCAACCCCCCTCCACCCAATTTATTTTTAAACAAGACCCCTACAGCTACAGTTCCATGAAATTTCAGATTTAAATTGTTGAGATCATGAAAGATCATTTTAAAAATCCTGTTACCATTAAATTGACTAAAATAGACCATGAAGTTGGCTGGGCCATACACATAGTAGATAGGTAGACATGATAGATAGCTGCATTTCTGAAAAATGCAACTTTAAGTGAAGCTATTTTAAATAAATCCATTTTCCCCATAAGAATTAATGTAAATGGGGAGGTTAGATTCCAAGGCAATCTTTTTGCCAGACAAAAGGTTTCATATACATATACAGTATCAATTAAAAAAAAATTAAAAAGCAAATTAATACAAGTATAAATTTAAAATTTTAAAGAAACAATGTAGTATAGTAAGTAAGAGAAAGAAAATGTTTGCTGCGGGTCTGTGCCCCTCCCTGCTGTGTGTATGCAGGGGTAGAGAGATGCAGTTAATTAGTGGGTAGATTGTGTGCATCCAACTGAAGGAGCTGCCCCAGGAAGGAACTTGGCCCATGACAGCCATAGAGCACCTGAATGGCCAAATGCTGCTGGATACCCCAGAGCGTGGGGCCTTAGGGGGAGTGGCATGGAGGAAGATGGAAGAAGTCTTGGGGCCATCACAGGCAGTTTTTGAGACCAGATACATCCAGCTGACCCTAATGCATGGTCCCAAGTAGCTCCTTGGAGGTAGGTGCCTTGTTTTGTTCCCTAGGGGAGTCCCCAGATGGGAAATGCCTTCCCAGCTATGCCTCCCAGCAGTGCTGGACCTGTGAGCATCACCATGTATAGGTACCACCCTGTTGATGTCCCTGTGCAGAGGGCATCCCCAGCCTAGATTTGCAGCCCAGCTGCTTTCAGGAAACATTTGGATTAAGGTTCTGCTTTGACTCTAGCCCTGATGAGCTTCCCCATTTTGGGACCCTGGTCTGGTGGCCAGCGGAGGCCCGCAGGGGTCAGTAACCCACAGAGCTGACCTGCTGCCAGTTTGCTAGCTGCTTCATGCAGCTGGGCAAAGGAGTTGCTCTTTCCACTACTGTAACTAGCTTTGGTTGGGCTGCCGCCCTCTGTGTTCTTACTCCCTTCCAGCAAATGGAATGCAAAGGAGATGGAATGGAACATTGTGTACAAAACTGTACTCAGGAACAAGATCGCCAATGCTGCATGCACGCGGACACACACACACACACACACACACACACACCCACCCTACTTTGCAGGTGACTGTTGGCAAGCACTATCCTGTGGAGGGTGGCTCTGAATTACTGCAGGGTAGAGTCAGGTGGGTATTTTGTGTTTACAGCTGAGAGTTGCCCAGTCTTACCCCACACAGACACAGCCCACTGCAGACAATGAGGCAGACGAGACTAAAAAGTGCCTTGAGCCGCAGCAAGAGCTTCCTCTCACAGGCTATGTCTAGACTGCAGGCTTCTTTCGAAAGAGGCTCTTTCTAAAGCATCTTTCGAAAGAGCCTCTTTCGAAAGATCGCGTCTAGACTGCAGGCGGATCTTTCGAAAGAGAAATCCGCTTTTTCGAAAGAGAGCACCCAGCGAGTCTGGATGCTCTCTTTCGAAGACGGCCTCTTTACATTGAAGAACGCCTTCTTCCTCGTGAAATGAGGTTTACTGCCATCGAAAGAAAAGCCGCGTTCTTTCGAAATAATTTCGAAAGAATGCGGCTTGAATCTGGACACAGGGGAAGTTTTTTCGGGAAAAGGCTACTTTTCCCGAAAAAACCCCTGAGTCTGGACACGGCCCCAAAGACAGACTCCGCTGCTGAGTTTTCAGGGGAGTACTCAAACCTTGTCCCTGTTCCACTCCAAGCCTGCTTCTTCCCATTCCTGCTCCACTTCCTTTCCAGAACACATTGCATTCTCCTTCCTCCACTCTTTCTCTCCAGCCTCCTGAATGCTGAGTAAGAGCTGAGTGCTGCAGCAGTAGCCAGATATTAGGAAGGGGATGCTGCCACCCTTCCTCACCTACCCCCACTTACAGGTTGTGTAATTCTACCATATAAAGTCACTGGTTTTCTAGAGAATCCTGCAAGCAGTGCACAGAGCAACAACATTTATAAAGAAGCATTGAAAACTTTAAATGAGCATGTTCTCTAATGGAACATGGACATAACAGTAGAACAATGCTAATCAGGAAGATGTTAAGTAAGGAGTTACTGTAGTTGCAATCTTGAGAGAGAAAAGGGGATGTCTAGGTAGTAAGGCACTATTATTTATATGATGATATCACAAAAACCACACTTGCAGTTGGTACCCTTGATGATCTGAGAAACCATTGATTAAGTAGGCTTGGAAACTACAGCTATGTTCTTATCCCCTAAAGTGTCTTGAGTTGCGCTGCTAAAGTTGTTAATCTGATCTTCCAACAGCAATTACAAATTGTTAAAAAAGAACACATCCTTGGCATTTTTTAAAAATAATGCTTCTTGTCATTTCTTAAAATTATATCATGCAGCCCATATTCTGCTACTTTTAATCCTGCAGTGAAGTCCCAACAGTGAGTGTGATAGAAACTTCTGTAGTGGTGGATTGTGGTGTCACAAACACAAGGTAATAATTTACTGCAGAATAAAACCACTTATTTTCAGGACAAAACAAAACAAACCCCCCCTGAATTTAGAAGCATTTTAATTTAGAAGCTTAAAACCAAAATCCTAACAAAAACAGGCCACTTCTCCTCTATAGAGCAATTTGTCAAGAGTATTTAAATCATCAGGTATTCTCAGTTAGAACAGCGAAGGCTTAGTTGAATTTTCTCCAAACCAATGGAATTACGTATCACACCAGTAGTTCTCATTTGGGGCCAAAGTGTCCCTGATTAAGGCATAGAAGGAAGGAAAAAGGCAAAAAGCATGCAAAAGGTCCAAGGGGCTACAGAGACTGCTCTTTTTGTCTGCTCCTGGGATACATCTGGCCCCAAAATGAGCAAGAAAGAAACTAACACTATGGCACTGCTCTCCCCCACCTCTTTGTACTCCTCTCACTTGACTGAGAGTGGCCTGGGCAAAGAGGCTTGGGAGGAATAGGCTCTTTTTGACAAGTTCAGCATTATGTACTATAATTACTTGAGATGCACTGGAGAGAGAGAATTCTCAAAACTGAAAGTGTAGGAACGCTTTGTGTAACTAGTTCATATACTTTTTTGCATCGAGTTTTGCAGAGTTATGGCAAATTTATATTGCATTACAACTGTAATGTACAATTGAAAATCACTACTGTTGTACCCTAAAGTTTCTGCTGCTCCAGGCAGCAGATTTGAAGTATTTCATATGAAAAGTTTGTCATCTTCATACAATAACTAATTACTTTCTCTTAATCATTTTCATGTCCTGTTTGCTCTTTTCAGTTTCAGTGTGTTCACTTTTTCTCTTGAAAAATAATTTACTTCAGTTTTCTATTACTAATGCATATATTGGGTTCACTTTGTTCTCATTTTGCGTATTTATTGAAATCACATTTTTCCTGCATCTTGAAGAAGGAATTAATTTCTATTTTCAATAATGACTAGAATAGTATCTTAAATTATTTCTATAACAGCTTTAACATATAGGCAATTAATGTTTAAAGCTATTTTTCATTTATCTCTGTACAGTATCCATTAAACAGTTATTTTACAATTTTTTATTACAACTAAACATAATATATTATGACAATGAAGAACTGTTTATATTAGACTTCAGAGGTAGAAAAGGCCTGTGAGATCATCTAGCCAGCCTATCCCTTCTCCATAAGAAACTCTTGCAATTTTCTTCAAACATTTATGGATACACAGAAATAATTTTTTTCTACTAGTAATAGAACAAATGTTTATGGAAAGTTATATATGTAATATCCTAATCTCTTTCTTCATTGTTAGACACCTAAATCTATATTTGGGCACCTAAATAAATGATCTGATCATGAGAAGTGTGGAGCACCTGTAGTTCTTATTGAAGTAATAGAAGCTGGGGGTAATGGAATCTCTGGAAAATCAGGGTCCTGATCCTCAGTCAAGAAGTGCAGTCCCTTTGCATAGGCGCACAAAGGGGCCATAAAACTAGTGAATTGTAGCCAGATAAGAAACCCCAATGGTAAGGTTGAATTCCTGAGTGTGAGAGCGTTCCTTAAATCACCACCCTTAAGTCATAGCCCCCATCTGAGGGATGTAAATGTAGCATTGCTGTACTCCAGATATTCCCAGCTGCCAGAATAGATGGGCCACAGGCAAATTTAGGTCAGGCCCGAGGCTACGCTTGTGGCTGGCGCCAGCTAGTTGCAACAACTTTTATACCCACCCTTTCTGCACTGACTTTTTGGCCACATCACAGAACTGGAATGCAGATCACTTTCTTAGGGCATGTCTTCACAACAGACTAGACCAACAGGACACAACTAGACCATCAGGGGTTGATCTATCATGTCTAGTATAGACATGATAAATCGGCCACTGATTGCTCTCCTGTCGACTCTGGTACTCCACCAGAATGAGAAGCGAAAGGGAAGTCAATGGGAGAGTGTCTCCTCTTGCCCCACCACAGTGAAGACTCCATGGTAAATAGATCTAAGTACGTTAATTTCAGCTACATTATTCATGTAGCTGAAGTAGTGTACCCTAGATCGATATCCCTTCAATAGTGTAGCTATGCCCTTGGTTTTTTAACATTGGCACCCAAGCTAGAAAGTGTTTGCTATATGTATATAAGAAATTATAAAATTTAGCATTTTGCTTCTGTATTTTGTATAGCAGTATTTTCATGCTAACTTTCAGATAATGTAATGAATTGCCAATGTTACAAATCAACACTTCATTTGATTTAACATTTTATAAATAAGTAAGTTTAGATATAATGGTATTTTATGGTAAACATATGCCCTTTAAAGTTAAATTTTTGGTATCAGATTGTTTCCATCCTAACATCACGTGACCTTAAGGTTGCTTTCAAATCTTTGATTCTGATTTTTAGACACTATCCAGCACATAAAGGACAGCAGACACATTGTTGTGTATCATAAGGGCCGTTATTTCAAAGTCTGTCTCTATCACGATGGTAGACTATTGAAAGCTCGGGAAATTGAACAGCAGATGCAAAGAATTCTGGATGACAGTTCACAACCTCAGCCTGGAGAAGAGAAGTTAGCAGCTCTTACTGCAGGAGATAGGTATGATTTTTTGTAATCTGTAACTTTGCTAATATTTGAAGACAGTTATTTAAAGGTGCTGGGCCCAGTGCCATCTCTGAACCTTATTGTCTGTGGTTAATTATTCCCAATCTGTGCTCTTGTCAATCACTGTAATGTGAAACAACTGTTGAACCTTTTCTGGTTTTACTTAAAGTAACGTAGCAGTGACCAGTCACCTTCTACCTATTTGAAGTTTGAGAATATTGCTTTAATTATGAAATAAAAGTGAATCATAGAATACTAGGACTGGAAGGGATCTCGAGAGTTCATTGAGTCCAGTTCCCTGCCCTCCTGGCAGGACCAAATACTGTCTAGACCATCCCTGATAGACATTTATCTAACCTACTCTTAAATATCTCCAGAGATGGGGATTCCACAACCTCCCTGGGCAATTTATTCCAGTATGAATCAGTAATTGTTTAATTGAGCAATATTTGATAGCTTATGAACTTTTATATAAATCTGTTTTGATGTGACATTAGCATATTTAATTAGATAGATAGAAAGAAAGAAAATCTTAAAACCAGGACTGTCAGATTCTGCTGATTATACGAGTATAAATCTAAAATATCCCTTTGACTTTGGAGTTACTCCAACCAAATTTAAGAATGTCTAATTGAGAAAGAATTTGATTGACTGGACTGAACTTATTCATGTTATAACTTCGCTGAAGTCAGTAGCCTTACACCAAAGATCAGTTTGTCCTCTTGTTTCTGGTAGGCTTGGAAAACATATGCCTGAAAGATTGATGATTCTTTATTTTAGAGAATTTTCTCTAGAGGTTTCCTCTGCACTACAGCCTTAGTTGAAAGTCAGATGGTTTTTAGCTCAAGCAGTAGTGGCTCATGAACTAAGTTCCAGAGGTCCCAGGTTCAGTTCAGTTCTGTCGGCATTACATGCAGTCTTATAATAAATTAATATTAAATTATACACCCTCTTACACAGATTTACTTATTTGACTCCAAAAATCTAGCCACCTGCATACAAGAGAAAGGGGTTACAATTTTTGCACTCAGACATCAGATACTATCTTTGTTAGCTAAAATCTCAGACATAATTAGGGCTCTACTAACTTTCATGGTCCATTTTGGTCAATTTCACAGTCACAGAATTTTAAAATGGTAAATTTCATGATTTACCATGTTTAAATCTGAAATGTCATGGTGTTGTAATTGTAGGGGCCCTTACCCAACAAGGAATTCTGTGGGACGTTGCAAGTTTATTGCATAGGAGTTGTGGTATTGGTACCCCTGCTTCTGTGCAGCTGCTTGCAGCAGCATTGCCTTCAGAGCTGGATAGCTGGAGAGCAGTGTCTGCCAGCATCTGTGCAGTAGCAAGGATGGCATGGCATGGTATGGTATTGCAGGTAGCAGTGCAGAAGTAAGGGTGGCAATATCATGCCATGCCATCTTGCCTTCTGCACTGCTTTTGGCAGTAATTCTGCCTTCAGAGCTAGATTCCTGGCAGGCAGATACTACTCTCTACCTAACTAGCTCTGAAGGCAATGCTGCTGCCAGCAGCTATGCAGAAGGAAGGATGGTATTGTCACCTTATTTCTGTACTGGTGCCTACAGAGCTGGGCGCTTAGTCATCAGCCACCACTGTCTGGCCACCCGGCTCTGAAAGCAGCAGTATAGAAGCAAGGGCCACGTGAGTACAGCCGGTCCCCAAGTTACAAATGGTCGATTTACGACCGTTCGCATTTATGACCAAACCTCCCATTAAGCAGTCGTAAAGGTGGTCCCCGAGATACAAACGCGACCCGTGCTTACAAACAGCGCAGTTGCAATGTAACTCAATGGGGTCCCACTTACGAATATTTAGAGTTATGGCCAAGTATTTGGTCCGTAACCCGTTCATAACTTGGGGACCGGTTGTATGATATTGTAACCTTTACTTCTGTGCTGCCCTCAGAGCTGGGCCACATGGTCAAAATTAGTTATGTAAAATGCCATTTAACTGCTTAAATGTTAGGTTTAACTGGTTAACCCAGTAAGCAAGATCCTGGGGGCTTGGGACCACTCTAGCCTACCTGGAGCAGCCCACTCCTGGCCCCGTGGGGCTGCTATTCCTGCCAGCCAGCCCTGCAGGGCTGGAGTACTGGTTAACAGGTTACTTACTGGTAAGCATCACCTAGTCACCAGTTAACTGGTTACCTGTTCACATCCGTAGTTAACATTACAACCACCACTTTCCTTTTACCTAGCTCTGAAGGCAGCACAAATTGTATCGACTACACGATTAGCCAGATAACTGCAATTTAACATCCTTAATCTCTCCAGGTTATTACACTCATCTCCTTTGTCATAGTATTTGAGCACCTACAGTGTTTTTGTGACCTTTTAAATCTAATTTCTAGTGTGTGTGTGTGTGTTTGTGTCTTTCCATAGATGTGCATCAAGAAGTTGTGTTTTGTTAGGCTCTAAGAGTGCATGGTGTATAGTGTGCATTTTGTATACCAGAGTTATGTTTAATTCCGGAAAACCAACTTTCCTGCCTGTGTACTACTTGGAGTTGGCCTTTGACAGTCCCATGACTCTGATTCAATAATATCTGTAGTGATGTCCTCACGTGTCACTGCTAGTACAGATTCATTAGGCACAAGGTGAAATCTGAAGAACATTTAGCTCTCTTACAATATAAGATTGCTTTATAGCTGTGGTGTCCAACATGCTAGCCACTAGCCACATGTGGCTATTTGGCCAGTTGAGTGTGGCTAGTTAGCTTTAACAATGTGGCTATTTAGCCAGTTATGTGTGGCTAGTTCACTATAGCAGTAGCCACTATAATGGCTACTACTTCAGAGCTGATTGGACACCATAGCTTTATAGACTCACACTGTGCTCTTAAAGGTGGTTAAAAAACTGACACATTTTCATAACATGACCATAAACTGTAATTCTTGCTGCAGAGTACCCTGGGCTAAGGCTCGTCAGGCCTATTTTGGCCATGGGAAGAACAAGCAGTCCTTGGATGCTGTGGAAAAAGCAGCTTTCTTTGTGACTTTGGATGAAACTGAGCAGGGATACAGGGAAGAGGATCCAGTGACTTCAATGGATGCATATGCAAAGTCTCTGCTTCATGGCAATTGTTATGACAGGTACAGCCGTGATAGGTGGGAACAGTGCCACTTAGTCATGTTAATTTACTGAAGAGAATACTGGTTCATGTGTAACTTAGGATGGTGGTTAATTTTACATGTATCCTATAAATTGCACTGTATAGTCTTGTATGTTTTGGTCGTTTGGCAACCAAGTCATAATTTTATTATTTTACCAGTGTGGTGATTTTGTTTAATCTGCTACTTAGATCAGTCACTTTTCCCCATGTTTTTTAAACATCGTATGTATGTGTTTTGCATTTCATAATTCATAACCAGTTATAGTGTCATAGCCATGCCAAAGTTCACAAGTACAAGAAGCATTCAAATTTGTAGTGGTGGCTTGGTCGCCAAGAAAACTTTAAAATTCCAGATTTCCTTTTTGTTCAAAATGTACTTATTGTTTTGAAAATGTGTAGGTTTTCAATCTTTGAATTTTCAAACAAAAGTAAAATGCTTAAGAGTCTTTATTTTTATTTTACATAGTTTTTAATACAAAGCATAATACACAGTTGTAAAATCACATCCTCATACTATCAGATACATTTGATTGGCAACATTCACAGAAGGCATTAATCTGTTTAATTTTATTTCACTTTGATAGAGTTTGAGTTGTGCCTATATTTTTGCCTCTACTACATTTGACCCAGTAAATTTATAGGCTGGCTATTTCTGTAGCATGTGTTTTTAAATCTTTTGTTTTCTATTTGTCACCCAAAATTGTGTGTGCTAGGGTGTCTGAATAAGAGAGATTCAACCAGATGTCACTTTGGAAAGTTTTAAATATCCAAAAAAAAATTCCCAATTTTTTTTTAGGTGGTTTGACAAAACATTCACTCTTGTCGTATTCAAGAATGGCAAAATGGGCCTGAATGCGGAACATTCTTGGGCAGATGCTCCTATTGTTGGACACCTTTGGGAGGTGAGTGTTTATATACCTAACAAAGTAAGGTAACAAAAGGGGTTATCTCATCTTAGTTACTTTGGTCTTGTGAACAATGAGGCTGAAGTTTGTTTAAAGTTACACTTACTAAGAAAGTTGTAAGAGTTCATAGTATTTCATGTGATAAACATTCAAACAGAAAACTGAATGGTCACTGCCTCTGTTTATAGTGCTGTTCCATTTGTGTATTCCACTGTGGCTTAATGTACCTAAGACCAGAAAATTCTTGCAAGTAATGTCTGTTGCTTTACACCTGTGCCTTTACCTCTGCTCTTATGCTCTACCCCAAGAGTACAAGGGACAGGATAAACCTATTGCCTTTCCAGATCCTTCATACTGCCACACAGACTCTGTCAGAAGCTCCCAGTGTTTGGAGGGTCTCCTGTTTTCAAAGACTTCAAACCTGGAAATAATTCAGAATTCTTATCAGTGATAGTGTTTATAATTTTATTAGCTTGTTTAGATTTCCTTCCATCCCTCCTGGCGAACCACTCTGTCCTGCTACAGAAATTAGATTATGCAGACAGCATCAGGCTTCAAAACTGTTTCCTGCCTTCACTCTTTCTTGGTCAGCAATGATTTCCAGCACTGCCTCTGCTGCCTTAGAGAAACACGTATCTCCACCAGGTGCTATTGCATTACTCAAAGAATTAAATTTAAGCATAAGAGAGAGAACTAAAATAACACACTTTGAAAGAAGTATAAAAAACTAACAAGATAAGTATGTGTTGGGAGGTGAATGTGAAAGACATGCATGTGTGAGATACTAAGGAGAGTGGCAGTCAAATATCCAAATCCAGATGCACTTCATCTCTCAACTTGGTATTTGGATGGCATCAAACCTAGAACATTCCTATTCTAAAACCATGTGAACTATTCTCAATAGTAGCAGAAAGGACTCCGCTAGAAAATATTACTTAGCCAAATGGAAACATCTAATTTGGTGGGTCTACAGGAAGATATCTCCAACAGATATTCCTGCCATTTTAGATTTTAGAATAATAATAATAATATAATAGTATTATTATTATTTTAGAGAAACACTGACTATTTTGGTTTTTATCTCTTTTCCTTTATCTAGTTGTTTTTAGGGTATGGCATTTATTTCTTGCTAGGAAGTCAAGATTAAATTGAATTTGGTATAATTTTCTGAAGGATTAACTACTGCTAGCTGATTATACCTAAAGATATAGTAGAATCTAATCATTAATTTAAATATCAGTTGTGTACCAGGGGGTTGGCATGGTTTGTCTGTCAAATGGAGTAGCACAGTGATGAGCAAGAGGTTTAAAGTATGCATGGAATAACAGGTTTGCTATAAAGATGCTTTGCTCTGTACTCTGGGTGTGCTACCACTGTTAAGCAGATTTAAGTATCAACTGGAAGTCACGTTGAAGAGTATGTAGACATCAGTGGGACAGTCACTTTCTTTTCTACTCTAGTTTCAGGAGCAGCAGCACAGTAGACTTATACAGATTTATGGTCTCACATATTATTGCATTTGTGGTAAAATACTGTGGAACTCCCATTTTTACAGTAAAACTGTTTCTGTTCATTTAAGAAATAAAATATTTTTGCCATGACCATTAGCAGTGTATAAAAAGTGCTTGCAATAAACACAAAAGCACAGAAGAGGCTGCATTCATGTTTTTATTATTTAGATATTTTTACTATCCTTTATTTTATAAATCAAGAGGTACCTCTTGTCTAGAATCTGGCTAATATCCAAATAGCGCAGTCTCTGCTTTGGTTAATTCAAGGTTCTGATTTAAAACAAATAAATCCATTGTGGTGGCACTTTAAGAAAATTCCTTCACCAAAGCTGTGTTCCTGCTCTAAATACTAGAGAGAGAAATGGAATGTTCAGTGCATTACGGAACATATATCTGCAGATACAGTTTTGTGTTCTGAATCTAGAGTAATTAATATTTCTGTAGATTAAAAACGGAATTGTTAGCCTAACTCCAAAATGAAAGCTATAACCTGCAGCTCTTTTGTATAATATATATAGCTCCGTTATGTCTTGTTCTCTGCAGAATGTTATGTCTTCCGAATGCCTTCAATTGGGATATACAGAGGATGGTCATTGCACAGGAGACATCAATCAAAATATTCTATTCCCCACCAGACTACAATGGGACATCCCTGAAGAAGTGAGTGCAAAATCACCAATAAGTTATTGAGTTCATTTTACTTCTGTTTGTCAGTAGTTACCTTATGGTGAAGATAACTTACCCCACTATACTTCAATTTATTTGAGCCTTTTCTGAGGTTCAGTTATGTGTTTCACTTGAGCAGCCTTGGGATAAGACAAGCCATAACATTTAGGTTTACATTTTGCTTAAATTGAGAGTTTTTTTTATTAAAGGCTTTCCCTCAAAACTGTTCAGTTTTCTGACCAAATTACCAGTAAAAACTTAACTAAGCTACACTTGCTAATTTGTGAATGCCAGCACTGAAAAATGGCCATCTATAATTTTCAAGATTTAACAGCACTGTAGCAACCCTAAGATTTCACTATTTCAAATTATGCTCCAGAAATTTGTTTGCTATGTAATAGAAGAAATTGTCCACTTATAATGTGTATTTTAGCAAAGTATCATATACTAACTTTGCATTTCTAATTACTTGCTAATACAGAAGACTGTGAATGTAAGTCAGATTAGTGGCGGTGGCTGCAGAAAATGGAGCATTTTCCCTTCTTTCCTTTCCCGTATTTTGTATGAGACCTTCGTTAGGTTGAGGCCAGCTGTAATAAGGGCTGGCTTTTACTCAGAATTCTGTCTTAAGGACATGCAATCAAGGTCAAAGCTTGCCTGAGTCCTGGGCAGACCACTACATGAACCTCTCTAATTTGACACTCTCTGGTCTGGCAAAAGCCATGGTCCAGCATGATTTTAGTTAGCTGAATGTCCACTTATGATAGGTGTTGCCAAGTTTCCTGTGGTTCCATAAAGTTTTACAGCCCCCAGTCTTGGCTTGCAGTGTTCTGTGCTGTGATTTAGCTCTAATTTACCCTTAAATGTCTTCTAACAGCCCAGTAAACAGTGCAAGTGCTGGCAATGCTAGACAATATTGACCTCCCATGGTTTGGCAAATTCTCTGGTTCAGCACTTGTCCGGTCCTAAGAGCACCGGATTAGAGAGGTTCAACATGTACTTCATAAAGCCAGTCTAGATTTAAATTTTAAGTCATGCCAAGATGGTGGATGATGGAGATGTTAAGCGAGTATAGCAACATGGAAGACACAGAAGCATTCATTCATTTCATGTGGATCTGTACATATCATATAATACTATTTAAGCTTTAGTGACTTGGAAAATATCTCAGAATATGAAAATCTGAACAATTTTGCTATCTCCTAGAAGCATCTTGACCTCTGTTTTTTCCATTTTTCAGCATATGGGAATTTAAATAGCTTTCTGGTCAGATATTTGTAGCTATTTAAGCTGAGGATGAATATATTATTTAGCTATACATAAAGTGTATGAACGATCTTATTTTTAACATTTTCTTAAAGAAACAGTGCCATTTTGTGTTATGTATTAAAAAAAGTGTTGATATTTTTAGTGCCAAGAAGTGATAGAGAGGTCCCTGTGCACTGCGAAAACTCTAGCAAATGATGTCGACTTCTTCTCTTTTCCCTTTGATAATTTTGGCAAAGGATTAATCAAGAAAGCCAAAATAAGCCCTGATGCCTTTGTGCAACTTTCCCTTCAGCTGGCTCACTATCGGGTAAGAACCAAAAGCATCTGGTTATGTACAGAATGTCATGAAATGGTTATAATAGGCTTTAATCCAACTTCCACTAAACTCAGAAGAAACACACTCCCTTTGATTTCAGTGGGAATTGGATTAGGCCCTAAATGATCAGCTAGCTGCAAATTCATTATTCCAAAGATCATTTCTATGACATGCAGAGATTGTTTGTTGCGTTTTAGTGATCTATTTACAGATGTCCTGCACTTAGACAAAGGAAATGGATTTCATTAATAGATATTTTTTCATATGTAACATCTGTTATCCTGAATCATGCAGATTTACTTTGTAATATTTTTTAATCATATATGCTTGGTTACTCCAATAGCATTCATAGATAGTTGAACTGTGATTTCTTTCTCTTTCCCTTTCTTTCCCTCTATCATTAGTGCGCTTTTAAATGAATCTCTGCATCAGAATCCCCATTCTTGCAATTGACTTAGCTTGGTAGATTTTCTCAGTGTAAGGTATTTGTGCTTAATTTTTCCGATGCTTTTGTAGGTGAAACTTTTTTTTTAATATGATCATAGAAATTTAGACTTTCACACTACTGCAGCCAGTTTTCTCATCTTGAATTTTGAACGTATCCATGAATGTCCCTTGCCAGGCAATCACCTGGAACATCAGTTCATGCTGTTGTCACTTGCTGCCTTCGTAGAAGGAGCAACTGGCTTGCACACCTGTCCTAACTTGAAATTTAACCTTGAAAGGCTGCTGATGTGTATTACTTCTTAGTGTGTAACTTCCTAGGTAAATTTTAAAAGTGGTGCATGGGATGTAACATGCCCAAGTAATATGTAAGAACCTTTTCATTTACTAGTCAAATCGGCTTTGGCTCAGATCTTATCAAACTATAGAGGATTGTGAAGAGAAAAATGGGGTCGGATAGATTTTTGTTGAGGCTTTTTTAGTTTTTATCAGAAATTTTGGAAATATTTGTTGAGCCATTTTTTTTCATAGACTTTAGGATACAGACTGTTTAAAGTTTTGGATGAATGCGCATGTATTCACACTTTAGCTTGGTTAGTTTAATTTATTGTGTTGCTTTTTATCAGTTTCTGTATGCTTATCTTGAACTGCTGCTTGATAATACCAGGTTAAGTCTAAGTAGACTTTTTAATCTTTTTTCTCCCTCATTTTTCAAGGACATGGGAAAATTTTGTTTAACATATGAAGCCTCTATGACCCGCCTGTTCAGAGAAGGAAGGACAGAAACAGTGCGCTCGTGTACTATTGAATCATGCAATTTTGTTCAAGCCATGGAAGACCCAACCCAAAGTGTAAGTTCATTGCAGCAGTTCATGATAAATTCTCATCAATTTTGTGAACATATATAGATATCTGGTAATAAAACTCAGACTTCCTGTGATAGTACATTAGATGCATTTACTACATTGCTTACCAACCCAGAAATAGTATTAGCCATATGAATAAATCCCATAATAGGTTTTAAATGCTTAGGAACTAGTATATCTTTAATATTTTTCTTGAATGAAGAATAAATATAAAAGTTCAGATCTATGCTGCAAAGTTTTGTATGCCTAGATATGTTAGCTAGAGGTTGGGGAAAAAAAACCAGACCCTCTATCTGACATAGCTATGCTAGTAAAACCTCCAGCAACTGTGCTGATAGAGTGCTCCTGACAGCATAGCTAAGTTTTGCAGATGTGGTATTACTATGCCAACGGGAAAAACTCCTTCTATTGTCATATGCATTAAGGGACTCTGCCTGTATAGCTGCAGCAGCAAAGCATTTTTAGTGCAGGCAAGGCTTAAATGCAAGGGTAGTGATTATAATCTGTACTTCCCCATCATTGCAGAAGGATTTCAGAATTGTTAATATCAAATGAGAACTTCAGTAACTAAAAAACAGAAAGTAATCCTTTTCTTTGCAACTCATATTCACAAATATAAATCTCTTGCCATTTTTAAGAAAAAAAGTTTCTCCTTCAAAGAAGAAAAAGTAAAGCAAATGAATGCTATTGCAAGGTAATTTTCTGCAAAGTACTGTGCCAGCTATGCTTATGTTTTATTTTAAGGAATAAATATTTGATAGTGGTTGTAATAGTGTGAATGCTGACAAGGGAACACAAACATTTCTGTTTGGCATCCTGCAATAATACCAATAAAACTGTGATATATTACCAATAAAATCTATCTAGCTAAAATACATTTAGAAGAAACTATTAAACTGTGGTGTGGCTCTTCCCCTGGTTTTTATCATGAACTAGCTGGAGTTACCCAGCGTTGCTCGGTCCCGCTCCCCGCCAGCCGATTCGCTCCTCCTCCCCACTCCGCCAGCCCTACTTCCTGCTGGCTGGTTCTCTTCCTCCTGATCTCCCTTGGCCAGCCCCGCTGCCCCCTCCCCCAACCAGTCCTGCTTCCAGGCCCCTGCCTTTCTCCCGGCCAGCCTTGCTCCTCTCTTGGCCAGTTCCTCCCCTTCCCGTCTTTCCCCTCCCACCGCTCCCGCAATCAAGTGTGGCCGGTGTTGTGGGTGGATGTGGGTGGTTTTTTTTTTTTTTTTTTTTTTAAGATTACCTAGTAACCGTAGCCATGGGAGGCAAGCCGGATGCCCGAGCTGTTGTGCACATGGGGGCGGGGTGAGTCCCAGATGGCACTTTGGGGCCGCAGGCAGTGGGCACATGACCTAGGGTGGGTGGGGCTGTCCCTGCAGCGCAGTGCAGCAGGTTATTTTTTATTTTTACAGGTTGAGATCAGCCCGATTGGATCTAAAAGTATCTTAAAACTTTCTCCTGGAGGAAAGGTTATCCCATGGAAAGTTTGGTTGTGGTTGGTCTTATAGTGTCCAAGTTATTAGAGCACAAACATTCTCCTTTATATATTAGATTATGCAGCTTCTATTCATCTCCACTCTAAGATCATAATAAATAGCGGTTATGAATAGTGACTGCTTCTGGTTATTTTAAAGAAAGTTTTTGTAGAACTTTCTTTTCTTGAAAGGTTTGAATGTGTTAACATTTTGTGGTTTAATTTTACTTGTCCAGAATGTATCGGTTAAAATCAGAAGTGACATTCATCCTTTTTCCTGTAGTGGTCATAAACAGTTCTGTTACAGAATATGGAGCTGGATTTTGGTCTTTCTATTTACTTGAACGTAGTTTGCCATAAAGTTATTAGTCACCATTTCTAAACGACCATAGTACAAGAAAATAAAACCATAAAGAGCCCTGCGTGTTTAAGATGCTGGAGAAATATAAACTATTTAGTCTAAAAGATTCTTTCCTTACACCTCAGCATTTTTACTAGTTTATTGCAATTATTTGCAAAGTCACAAATGTAGTTATAACCTCACCATGGTACTAAGCAAGAGAACTCGGCTTTGGGTAAAAGCTTGTAGAAGGAAGGTTGTATGTGGGTTTTTTTTATATCTATATCCAGATGTTTAATAAATAAATGTCATGGGAAAATCTAAACAGATGAAAGGTAAATTCAATACATTCTAAGTAAGTACAAGTTTTCTTGACTGTGAATGCTTCTTTAAGTGAAGCAGATAGTTCTGCTACTGCACAGTTGGTAGGGTAAAGTCCTGTTTTACAGCTGTGTAGTGCAGGTCAATGTTTTGTGAACATACTGTATTAAGAGAACAGAAAACATGTTCATTTTACGCAATAATTGCCCACATTCTGCTCCAACAATGTGAAAGGTCGAAGTGAGGACGCTTTATGTACAGGCGCTGAATTACATCAGTTGAAATTGTCACTCTTTGGGTTTACAACTACAAGTAGGCATATTACTGAAGACACCTTTGAGACATCACCAAGTGAATCCAGTTCACATGGTGTTAAATACCATCTTTGCAACTTCATCATATGTAGATTTAAACAAAAATTCACAGGTGAAATGTTTATCTTGCCCTATGATTTCTTACTTTGTGCTCTCAGACTGATTGTGTAAAGTATTATATGTCACGTTTCACGAAATGGCTGTTGGCTTGGAGCGTGGAAAAAACTTGCCTGATTTTCAGATTTGCTCATCATCCATAGCTCCCACTGACTTCAGTTGGAGTGTTAGCAATACTGAAAATTAAGCCTAGAACTCAAACCTAATTTGTTACAATTGTGTTTGATTATGCAGTGTGAAAAATGCTTTTCCCCTTATGAACTTACTGAATGCCATGCTAAAAATCACTGGAAAATGGGTGTGCAACATATGTAATAATATTGCTAGAGGTGCTCAGTTTTGAAAATCTGGGTTTGGGCTTATTTCAGAAAGTGCTGTGATAATGTCCTGTCTATTTGGCCAAATATTTTAAAAGTAAAAGTTATGGCTAAGGTTTTTTAAATTACAGTAGATTAGATGATTCAATCATCTCAATCACTTATGATTTCTCCAAGTCCTGAATGACCTTTTCTGAAGGCAGTGTTTCAGCCTCTGACAGAATGCTGTTTCTAGTAGAATACTTTTTTCCTTTCTGTATTTCTGTCTCTTGTTTTTTTCCTCCCCTGTTTGTCCTGATCTCTGTGACTTCTTTTCTTTGTATTCTTTCTCCTTCAGTACCGTGTGATACTTTCCAGCTACACTTACTCTTCTGTCCGTCTCTTTGCCTCTCTTCCCCCAGTTCCCCAGTGGCAGCTTCTGTTGGATGTTGTTACTATTTCAAGAACTACTACCAGCATCTCATGCCTAACAGAAATAGACTAACACTCTTAGGATACGTCTACACTAGCCCTCTCGATCGATCTAGGGAGGCTAATGAGGGCTACCGGAATTGCCATCAAACCTCCAGGATTTAAATATCCCTCGCTTGATTTGCATGTTCCTGGCCAGTCGCCATTTTAGAAATTGACTAGCCCAAAGTAACTGCCCGCATCTACACGTGGCAGTGAAACGGGCTTCCGATTTAAAGCCCCTAATTCGAATTAGATGGTAAACTTCATTGCAGGAGGAATACCACCTAATTCGATTTAGGGCTTTAAATCGGAATCCTGTTTCACTGTCGCCTGTAGACGTGGGCAGTTACTTCGGGCTAGTCAATTTCTAAAATGGCGACCAGCCGGGAACATGCAAATCAAGCATGGGATATTTAAATCCGGGCTTGATTTGCAATTCCGGTCGCCCTCATTAGCCTCCCTAGATCGATCTAGGGGGCTAGTGTAGACGTACCCTTAGAGAGATAGAAGCTCAAGAGTGGTAGGCATGTTAGTCTGTAACTTTAAAAACAAAACAAGTAGCCCTGTGGCACCTAACAGACTAACAAATATATATAGATGATAATATGAGCTTATGTGGGCAAAACCCACTTCTTCAGATGAGCTTGAGTGGAACCACATATGTGAAGAGATGGTATACCATGCTCTGATGGGAAAGGGTTAGGGAAGACGTGACGAATTCTCATACGCCTAGTAAGCTATTTCACAGTATGAAATTGCCAAGCACATTCTGTCCTAGATTATTTAGAAAATGAGTGTTTTATTTAGTAACTAAAATATTCTATTGCCATTGACTACACTCTCAGTCAGTCTCCTAAGTAGTACAGGTTGAATCTGTCTTAACCAGGACTCTAGTCCTGCAACATCCCTGACCCAGAAGGGTCCTTCTGGGCCAGGGATGTTGCAGGACCAGAGAGTCCCACAAAGGGCTGGTGGCTGGGAGTCCTGCAGCAGGAATGGAGCCCAGCAGCAGGGCTGCCTCCTGGTGGTGACACTTGGTGGGGGGTGGGAGGCAGTGGGGCTGCCCGGCAGGGCTGGAGCCCAGCAGCAAAATTACCCGGCGAGACCAGGAGGCAGTGGGGTTGCCTGGAGGTGGGGCTGAGAACATGGCAGCAGGGCTGCCCGATAGCGCAACTAGCAGCCCTGCTGCCTCCTAGTGGTGCAGCAGTGCAGTGGGATTAAGAGGCAGTGGGGCTGCTCTGCAGGGCTGGGAGCCCGACCGTGGGGCTGCCTGGTGGCAGGGCCAGGAACCTTGGAGTGAGGTGCCCAGCGGTGCAGCAAAGAGCCTGGCAGCCCTGCTGCTGCCCAGCAGAGCTGCCTGGTGAGGCTGGGAAGCAGCAGGGCTGCCATCTGGTGGCACAACTGCACCCCAGCAACAGGGCTGCTACACTGGGCCAGGAGTCCTGTGCTGAGGGGCCAGCAATAGAGAGAAGTGTGGGGGGAGGTTGGCAGTGAGGCCATGGCTAGGGGACCAAGGAAGAGCAGAAATTATCTTCCCTGGTCTGGTTAAATCCCTCATCTGGCCGGGACCCATCAGGTCCCGAGGGTGCCAAACTGGGGAGGTCCAACGTGTAGTAAAGTTCCCAGCTCTTTAATCAGTTTGATCAGACTTGCTTTGCGTAGCTGTCTAAACAGAGTAATAAAAATACAGAGTAAGAATAGATTTTTTTTATTTATAATCCACAGGAAGCTTGATTTGATAAGATGCAAAATAGAAGCAAACTTCATAGAACTAGTCTTGTAATCATATCTCTCCTGCTGTACCTGATTCAGTGAGTTCTCTTAGTTCTAGAATTAAATTTCCCTTCACTATGGTTTTCTACCAGAAACTATAGACACACATGTTAATTCCTGAATTTGAAATATGTTAAAACTAGAAAATTTGAATTAAAAAAAAATTAATCCCACGTCACTTAAAACTTCATTCGTTGCTGTTGGTAGTTGTTCCTGAGAGCTGGTTTTCGTTGCGTACTTTGTCTTGTACTTGACCCTTAGTGCTACAGGCTGAGACCAATCACTACAATTTTGATTTCCCAATTTAAACATCTTCCATCTTTTTCCCTTTATGTTTTTTAAATTATTCTTTAGAATGAAAAGAGGTGTAAACTATTCAGGATTGCTGCTGCTAAACACCAGCACATGTATCGCCTTGCCATGACTGGTTCAGGCATTGACCGTCACCTGTTCTGCCTTTATGTGGTGTCCAAATACCTTGGTGTTGAGTCTCCTTTCCTCAAAAAAGTAAGTAAAATTTCTTGGTTGCTATCCACAAGGGCAGCTTCATCAAGTAAACAAAAGATTAGCTATCAGTAGTTAGCTTTTTCTGATATGAACTTTCTATAATTTAGGTTAAAATGTGTAATTCCAAGGTAAATGTGACATTGATTTGGTTATGCTGACATTTTGAAATCTCTTAATGAATGCTAATCTAGCCCTGGTCTACGCTACAAAATTACTTTGGTATAATTCTGTAGCTCAGGAGTGTGAATAATCCATACTCCTGAGTGTAGTAATACCAATCTAAGTACTGGTGTAGAGTCAGACAGTGCTATGTAAGTGGAAAAGCTTCACCTGCCGACATAGCTATCGCCTCTTGCAGAGGCGAAGTTAGGTGTTAATCAGAAGTGCTGCACTGGCGTTGACAATTTTTCAAAGAGATGTAAAAGGTATTGTAAAGAAATGAATCAGTGGAGTTAGACTTTTATTTTTTTTCTAGATCACATTACTTATATATAAGGTATCAGGTGAAGTCACCATAAAATATCACCCTGCAGTTAATGTTCACTTAAGAAACTGAATGTGTGGCGCTACATACCCGTTAGGGATTATCACACTAACTGAAGGTGAAAATTGTAGTAATTCAGGACAGCAATACAGTAAATTCAGGATTCGCTGATGTGGCATCCTGACAGATTTCCTGCTCCATCAGTGATGATAAACATTTGACTGCAGGTATTTTGTATGTTCCCTCAGTATATTGTGCCAGCTCTGCACAGGTAGCTAGCATAATAGACTTCATGAGAGCCTACAAAGACCACAGACTGAGATAAGGTACAAAGGCACCGAGTCAGGTTTACTGTTGAACAAAGTACATTAATAGTTGTCAGTAGCCAGATGGCCTCTGACCCCCTATGTATTTGTACCTGGGACAATAGACAAGGCTTAATCAATAGTATGGATTTCACTATTGTCCCCTATGTTGGTCAAAGAATTACGTTGAGGTACTCCAATAGTTATGGAGACAAATGAACAATCTGACACACACCTTACGTATCATCTTCTGCATTAATGATACATTTGCTACCTCCCCTTGTATTTTCCTCCAAAGCATTCACTACCTGTTGTTATGCTTTCACTCGAGTTGTTTCAAACTACTTTATTATGTACTCAGCTGGGTTTCAAACTACTTTATTATGTACTCAGTATTATGTACTGTACTGATGGAATGTATTTACACACTTCATGTGCTTTTATCATTTCTGGTGCCAAGGGACACTGCCTTGCAGGCAAACATCTGCTTTTGACACAGCCTGTCAGTTACTCATAGCATAACTCTTGCTTACTTTGGTTCAAGGACCAGGCCCAAGCTTCAGGCTCTTTCTTTCTCCTACAAATGTATTATCTTGAGTAATGAAATTAAAGAACCTTATATAGTTTGGGTTCTTCGAGTGCTGTCCCTGAAGTTGCTCCACTATATGTGATGGAGCATCCCAACACTGTTGATAGGAGATCTTTGTTAGTAGTGCCTGGTCGGGACATGCATGTCTAGTTGATTTCTTATGGCACCTGCAAGTCTATTTGGAGTATGCTTGTCCTGACCCCCTCAGTTCCTTCTCAGCTGTCCTTGGTTGAAGACAGAACTCAAGAGTACTGTGTCACCTCCTTCTGTAGTTAGAGATAAAAAAAATACACAGATTAGTTAGAAAACCTCATCCAACTTCTCCCCTTCTTGTAGGAAGTTAGTATAGTTGTTTTTGCCCCCCTCCCTCCATCCTATCATTCTCCCCTTTGGAGAGTGACTTCTTGGGCTGACTGTCCAGCCTCCCCTGGATTCAAAAAGTACACTTCCTGCAGGGAACTCCCTCTGTATCAAATGCCTGGGCAAGACACACATCCCATCCAAATGGGTCCACTGCAAGAATTGAGACCTCTGCCTGAAAATTATTTTAATGGAGAAGTTTCTCCAACTGGCGTCAGAAATGAGGGAGCCTAAACCCTCAAGCAAATGCTCTCCCTCACACTCTGAACCAGCCAGGAGCATGGTTCAGTCCTTTCAGGAGAAGAGGAAGAGAGCCTCCTCTCTCTCCTGAGGGAGCTGCATACCAAGAATCAGTCTCTGGTTGCCCCAGTGCCAGAATCCCCTCTCCTCAGCACTGATAGCTCCATGCTAACCCAGCCATCTTCTCCCATGCAGTGATTGCTTTTCTCTGACAGGGATGAGGGCAGCAGGGAGGAGGCTGTATTCTCCCCTCACATCTCTTCCCCGCCACAACCTAAATGACCACAGTGGCCAATTTACCCACAAGCAGCTGACTCAATTGCCCTGGTTTGTTCTGCTATGGATGCCAATGCAGATGCCATATGCAGTGCATTGGCCATCGTGGGATACATGGGGCTGTTACAATCATCTCAAAGTGCACAGATCTGCTCACCACCAACTTCCTGTTTAGCCTCAGAGGGGCTGTGTTAGTCTGTAACATTAAAAAAAAATTAAAAATTAGTGGTCCTGTAGCACCTCAGAGACTAACAAAAAATATATATAGTGTCATGAAAGCACATGAAAGTTCATGATACTATATATATACTTTGTTAGTCTCTAAGGTGCTACAGGACCACTTGTTTAAGTTCCTCTATAGCTTTCAGTTCTAGGGGACTGGAAGAGTCTCGAAGGACATAGAAGATGACCCAATGCAGGACACTGAGTCGCCCAAACACAACTCCTCATACTCCCCTGATGAAGCTGTCATGCCACCTCCACCAAAGATGGCAGATGACTTCAAACAATTCCAAGAACTTTTTAAACAAGTGGCTCTTAGCTAGGAGGAGGTATAGGAGAACCAGCACAAACGCCTCAAGATCCTCCAACCATTGGCATCCTCCAAAACTGCTATGCCTATAAATGCCTATAAATATTAGATCCAGCCAACATCATCTGGCAGATGCCTGCCTTGGTGGTTCTGATGTGTAAGAGAGAGGACAGGAAATACTATGTCCTGGCCAAAGGCATGGATTTCCTATTTCCCCACTCTTAACCCAACTCCTTAGTAGTTGAGGTTGCAAATCACAGACCCAAACAGAACTGCATAAGAAATTGACACTGTAGGATAAGGACTCCAATGTCTATCTCCTAGGCCAAAAGATTTATGAATCTTCCACGTTGTAATTTTGTGTCGTTGATTATACTGCTCTTCTTGTCTGGGTCACAAAGAATGAGTGTAATGATCCACTTGAGGAGGAAAATAACTTTTTGCTGTTTTCCGTATTCTGTCTTTAAATTGATGTGCTATCACTAGAGATTACATAGGACTCTTATTTGATGTAAGGATCACAGTTTCTTAATACTTTTGCAGATCAAGGGACTGATCCAAAGCTTGTTGAAGTCAGTGGGAATCTTTCCACTGACCTTAGTGGACTTTGGATCAGATTCCTGGTGATCACTCATTTTATTTCAGCAAGCCTTTTCCAAACATACTCCTAATGGGAACATAGCTATTTTCTGTATGGGATCAATCTCAGGACCTTGTGTGCATCTTTGTCTCCTTTTTTATGTCACTTGTCCTGAAATATAAATAATTAATTTTAATTTGTTCATTCCATTGTGAATATGAATTGGAGTTCATATTTAGTAGTAGTGTTTTATTAGCAAAGTCTTGTAACTTAGTTTGATAATACCTGCTTAATTGCAACACATAAGCTGCCAATATGCATATTACTCTTGACTTTATATGCTCTAAAGGTTTTGTCAGAGCCTTGGAGGTTGTCAACAAGTCAAACACCACAGCAGCACATTGATCTGGAGAAGAACCCTGAGTTTGTGTCCAGTGGCGGAGGCTTTGGACCTGTAAGTTTGAGGGTTTTTTAAGAAATATTTTGTAATGCATACTACATAAACGAGTTAGTTTGTATGCTCCTAACTTAACTTTAATTTCAGTGTGAAGATTGAAGACTGTAGGTAGGTATGTAAGTGACTGGTCGACTATATGATAAGCATAAACAGCTTAAAAGCCGGTTCCCCCCAGCACCATCTCCATGGGGGTAGGAAAGGCAGGGGGTAGCAGGATGCTGTGCCTCTGCTTTTTAGATGTATTAAGAGCCAGTTGGCTCTTAATACATTTAAAGGAAAAGCTGCAGCGGGTTTAGCTCCGGGGGCTCCCTTGCTTATCGACTAGTCCATGGAAATTCTATCAACTAGTCTATTAGTTGATTAAGCTAAATTTAACATCCCTAGCTGTGGGGTTCTGAAAGCATATGTGTTAATGTTTTTCCTTTTGTGTATGTATGTGCTCAAGGAAATCTGTCTTAGCTTTGTTCTTTCCTTTCAGCTAGGCAAATAAAGTGGGTCTTGCAGAGGAATCCAGGTGTTGTAGGCAGACATACATATCATGAGATTTGGTGAATGGGGGCTTTCATTCCCTCTTATTTGTGTTCATTGACACATTTCCATTTTTTGCTGGAACACTGGAAATAAAGTAGCTGCAGATTGAGGTTCATGTGTTCTGTAGTTATCTATTTTTGTTAGATTCCCTCCAGTCAAAGGTGGAGATTGTAGTACATACGTTGTATGATACTGTATTCCCTGAGGAGCTAATGAGCCTGAAAATAGCTTTAAATCACATTCTTGGTATGATTTTATCTGTTCTCCAGTACAGTAAGATTTTTTTTAATTGCAGTGCCAGGGGTAATCTAGTTAGGAGGATTCTGACTAGAAAACAATTTTTTTCCAGATAAGTCTTGCCTACCCAGCAATACTCAGTGAAACTTGCACCTCACAATGTTTGAATCTCTAAAAATCCTTCGAGTGCTTGCTCATATCTATTCCAGTTTAGTGTACGCACACCACATGAATGGATGCCAGAAAGTTTTATCCTAGCTGTTACCTGTTGGATCAGGTGTGGAGCCCCCTGCAGTGGCACAGGTGCAGTGCACTATATATATATGACTCTGCCTACTCAACCAAACCTCAGTTCCTTCCTACTGCCAGTGGTGGCTATAGGAATTGTGGCTCTCTTGCTTTGCAAGCACCACGTGTCCCTACCGCTTATAGTTGTTTGTTTTGTAATAGTTCTACTTAGTAGTTGTTTGTTAGCAGTGGTAGGTGAAGGGGTTTTCCCCCTTCCCACCTGTGTTCCTTTTGGAGAAAGTCCTAGGGCTTCAAACCCTGTGGGTCCTGCCTCAAGTCTATGCCAACAAGTGACCCCAATGACTCATGTTTCTGGTGCCTGGGGGAAGCCCATCAGGCTGACAAGTGCAAGACCTGCAAGGCCTTCAAACTACATATCAGAAAGGAGTGGAACTTTCACATGAAGCAACTCCTTACAGAATCCACTTTTCGGCCTCAGATGCAGGATCCAACACAAAGCAATTTGGGATGTTAGCAAGTATTCGACTGGAGTATTGACTACTTGCTCCCTCCCCCCTTGCTGTCTCTGAGAGACAGCAAGGGGGGAAGGAAACAGGAGCTGGTGCTGGGGGAGAATCGGCCAGCCATTTCCCCCCAGCACCATCTCCATAGTGACACCTGCGCTGTCTACCTCCCCCTCTATCAGAGGCTGTGGGGGGTGGGATAGAGAGGCTGCTACTGGGCTCCCCCGTGGACAAGGGCTGCTGCTGGCAAGCAGCCCCTGTTCGTGGCAGGCAGGGTTGGCTGCAGGCAGAGGCTGCTCTGGATGAGGACTGGTGTTGGAGCAGCCCCTATTCACAGTGGACAGTCCTGGCCACCGTGAACAGGGCTGCTGGACTCACCATGAGCTGGGACCGAGCAGTCCCAGCTCTCCCTGGTCCGGGACTCTGCATTTTAAATGTAGTAAGAGCCCAATGGCTCTGCATAGCAGCTCTGCACAGTGGTCTGTAAAGGTAGATAGTTAACTGCAATTTAACATCCCTACAGTGCACCTCCTTCAGTCTCAGAACCAGCAGGAAGAAGGGACTCTCTTGGCACCAACGCTTTCTGAAGGCCTCTCCCTGGGGCCACTCTCACTTCCCAGTGTGGTCTTCTAAGATGGCCAAGCTCTTGGTGTCAGTGGCTTCTCCTGCTTCCTCCACACCTTCCATGTCAGCAGGCCCAGATGGACTATGTTCCAGAGGCACTAACGTACGGAGCTCCTCTCATGCACGGAGCCCTATCCTCTTGGACTCTGAAGGGTGAGCTATTAGTGATTGGTCCATCCTCCACTCTGGACACCTTTGAGGCTACATGGGGCTTCATCGAAATGACTCTGTCCTAGGACAGGGCCTCTGATTCCTGCTAATCTTCCCAGTGGAAGCTGTCCATGATGGGCCCACCAGTTCCAGTCCCAGCATCTCCCCACTTGAAGTCCTGGCGCAGTCACATGGAACACCGCCAATCTGACTTGCAGAATCGGTCGCACTCATGGCACCGTTCTTGCAGCCAGTCGCCTCTGAGCTGCTCTCACTTGAGAGCATCAGCAGCGAGCAGATCTTGTTCATGTTTGGGGTCAATGCAGCACTCTGACAGTCCTGATCAGCACCAATGATCTTGGCACTGCTTGAATTCTGACTCAGCTGGGCACCATTGGCACTGCAGTTCTTGCTCCCCGTGATCTCAAAACCTTGCTCACCATGACACCGTCCCTCAGAGCAGCGCCACTCTTTGGAGCATGTACCTTTGTCTCTGCACCGCTCCTTGGAGCATGCATTCCCACTTCAGCATCAGCTCTTGACACGCAGTATTCTCAGCACTGGTGCTGATTGCTGGGTGCACCTCACATCACCCGGCACCATCTGTGAAGACTGGCTCAGCCCCACCATGGTCTTCTCATTTGGGCTCTCCCTTATCTTCCATATTCTGTGCCAGACCAGCCTATTGTGTGCTTCCCCCATTTCTGCTGGTCCACAAGGTGTTCCTCAAGCTCTGCAGACGGGAAATGTTATCCTGATAACCCCGGCCTGGGCCCTTCAGCATTGGTACTCCACCTTCCTGAAACTGTTGGTACAACTGTCCATTCCACTCCTACTCTCAGACCTCATTACACAAGGCCATGGCTGCCTTTGCCAACCAGACCTATGCTTTCTCCATCTCGCAGCATGGTGGCTTCAAGGCTGAATCCCTCTGAGCAGGTCCATCAGGTGCTTCTCAGCAGTAGGAAGCCTTCTACTAGGCTCACGTAAATGCCTAAATGGAAGCACTTCTCATGTTGGTGTCTCCAGCATGCACTGGTGCTCTTGTTGGCCTCTATCTATCAAGTGCTGGAGTACCCAGTATCCCTGAAGCACCAGACCCAGCAATTTCACCTGGCAGATGTTTTGGCTTTCCACCCAGGAGAGACTGGTTGCTCTGTTTTCACGAGCCCTCTGGTTGGGCATTTCCTCAAGGGCATGGATAGGCTCCACCCACTGATCTAGTGCCCAGTCCCTGCTTGGGAGCTCAGCCTGGTCCTCTCGGCACTCATGGGTCCCCCTTCAAGCCTGGATATCTGTTTGCTGCTTTACCTCTCATGGAAGGTGGTTTTCCTGGTTTCCCTCACCTCTGCCAGACAGGTGTTGGAGCTCTGCGCCCTTACGTCAGAACCCCCATACGCTGTTTTCCACAAGGACACGGTCCAGCTTTGCCATCCTCCGGCTTTCTTCCCAAAAGTGGTCTCTAGCTTCCACTGCAGGGAGGACATTTTTCTTCCCGTTTTCTATCCTAAGCCTCACCTGAGCTCATGGGAACAAAGATTGCACTGCTTGATGTCAGGCAGTCTCTTGCCTTCTACATCAACAGGACTAAACCTTTTTGTCAGTTATTCATGGTGGTGGTGGACCAGAGGTAGGGGCTGCCAGTCTTGTTAAAGCACATCCTCCTGGATTGCAATGTGCGCCTGTGCGTGTTATGACCTCGCTAAGGTTTCCCTGCCGCCTCTCCAGAACATTCTATGTGGGCACAAGCCTCTTCAGACCCTCTCCTGGCTCATGTTCCTCTTCAGGAAATCTGTAGAGTTGTGACATGGTCCTTATCTCCATGCTGCACTACGCCATGTGCAACAGTCAAGACGCGGTGTGTCCTGGGGTGCCATGGTGCTCAAGTCAGCTGCACATTGACTCCGACCACTACTCCTGGGTAAGGCTTGTGATTCACCTAAGTAGGAGAAGATATGAGCAAGCATTTGAAAAACAAAACAAATGGTACTAACCTTAGCAACTGTTCTTTGAAATGTGTTGCTCATATCTATTCTATACCCACTCTCCTTCTCAACTGTCAGAGTAGCTGGCAAGGAACTGGAGGGGCAATGGATTGGCAGTTGTGGAGCTCCAGAGAGCTCCACAACTGATTCAACAGATAGCAGCTAGGATCAAACTTTCTGGCAGCTGTGTACACACCTAAATTGGAATAGATGTGAGCAACACATCTCCAAGAACAGTTACAAAGATGAGTAACCATCTTTTTCTATGGAGTATTTTGACTTTAGAAATGTTTCATGAAGCATAACATCTAGATTCTATATAGCAGTAATTAGTATCTAAAAGAGGATACTTTTGCCAACAAAGAAATGTCTCAGCCATGTGGATTTCAGTCTGTTCTTATTTGTCCCTTCATTTTTGCTCTTATTATGTTCAGTCACGTCTCTCATCATATTCTCTCTAGTTTTTTCTTTATTGTTTCTTTTTATTAGCCCCTGAATTATTTCTTCATTTCCAAATGGACTCCCCTTCCCTCCATTTGTGTTAACTCTAGCATCTCTCAAAAAACTGAGAGGAACTCGTGTACGGTTCAGAGCATGACCCTGGAGTATGAAAGAAGAATATTAGGGTATCAGACTGCTCAGCAAGAATGGAAGATGTCACTACATGCAGGGAGGATGTGTCACATTTAATAAGTAGGAGGTGGACAGCCCTTCCTATAGGTATCATACAGTCTGTCCCAAAGGGCTGCATTTTGATAACGTGGATGGTCATGTGCTGATAACACTGAAAGCAGATAATTTAAACTGTTAGAATCATAGAATCATAGAATAATAGGACTGGAAGGGACCTCGAGAGGTCATCGAGTCCAGCCCCCCGCCCTCAAGGCAGGACCAAGCTCTGTCTACACCATCCCTGACAGATGTCTATCTAACCTGTTCTTAAATATCTCCAGAGAGGGAGATTCCACCACCTCCCTTGGCAATTTATTCCAATATTTGACCACCCTGACAGTTAGGAATTTTTTCCTAATGTCCAATCTAAACCTCCCCTGCTGCACTTTAAGCCCATTACTCCTTGTCCTGTCCTCAGAAACCAAGAGGAACAAATTTTCTCCTTCCTCCTTGTGACACCCTTTTAGATATTTGAAAACCGCTATCATGTCCCCCCTTAATCTTCTTTTTTCCAAACTAAACAAGCCCAGTTCATGAAGCCTGGCTTCATAGGTCATGTTCTCTAAACCTTTAATCATTCTTGTCGCTCTTCTCTGTACCCTTTCCAATTTCTCCACATCTTTCTTGAAATGTGGCGCCCAGAACTGGACACAGTACTCCAGCTGAGGCCTAACTAGTGCAGAATAGAGCGGCAGAATGACTTCACGAGTTTTGCTTACAACACACCTGTTGATACAACCTAGAATCATATTTGCTTTTTTTGCAACAGCATCACACTGTTGACTCATATTCAACTTGTGGTCCACTATGACCCCTAGATCCCTTTCCGCCATGCTCCTTCCTAGACAGTCGCTTCCCATCTTGTATGTATGGAACTGATTGTTCCTTCCTAAGTGGAGCACTCTGCATTTCTCCTTATTAAACCTCATCCTGTTTACCTCTGACCATTTCTCTAACTTGCTAAGGTCATTTTGAATTATGTCCCTATCCTCCAAAGAAGTTGCAACCCCACCCAGTTTGGTATCATCTGCAAACTTAATAAGAGTACTCTCTATCCCAATATCTACATCATTGATGAAGATATTGAATAGTACGGGTCCCAAAACAGACCCTTGAGGAACTCCACTTGTTATCCCTTTCCAGCAGGATTTAGAACCGTTAACAACAACTCTCTGACTACGGTTATCCAGCCAATTATGCACCCACCTTATCGTGGCCCTATCTAAGTTATATTTGCCTAGTTTATCAATAAGAATATCATGCGAGACCGTATCAAATGCCTTACTAAAGTCTAGGTATATGACATCCACCGCTTCTCCCTTATCCACAAGGCTCGTTATCTTTTCAAAGAAAGCTATCAGATTAGTTTGGCATGACTTGTTCTTCACAAACCCATGCTGGCTATTCCCTATCACTTTATTACTTTCCAAGTGTTTGCATACGATTTCCTTAATTACCTGCTCCATTATCTTCCCTGGGACAGACGTTAAACTGACCGGTCTATAATTTCCTGGGTTGTTCTTATTCCCCTTTTTATAGATGGGCACAATATTTGCCCTTTTCCAGTCTTCTGGAATCTCCCCTGTCTGCCATGATTTTTCAAAGATCATAGCTAAAGGCTCAGATACCTCCTCTATCAGCTCCTTGAGTATCCTGGGATGCATTTCATCAGGACCTGGTGACTTGCTGACATCTAACTTTCCTAAGTGATTTTTAACTTGTTCTTTGTGTATCCTATCTTCTAAACTTACCCTCTCTCTGCTTGTATTCACTACGTTAGGCACACCTCCAGACTTCTCGGTGAAGACCGAAACAAAGAAGTCATTGAGCATCTCCGCCATTTCCAAGTTCCCTGTTACTGCTTCTCCCTCCTCGCTAAGCAGTGGGCCTACCCTGTCCTTGGTCTTCCTCTTGCTTTTAATGTATTTATAAAAGGTCTTCTTGTTTCCCTTTATGCCTGTAGCTAGTTTGATCTCATTTTGTGCCTTTGCCTTTCTAATCTTGCCCCTGCATTCCCGTGTTGCTTGCCTATATTCCTCCTTTGTTAGTTGTCCTAGTTTCCATTTTTTATATGACTCCTTTTTTATTTTGAGATCATGCAAGATCTCCTTGTTAAGCCAAGCTGGTCTTTTGCCATATTTTCTATCTTTCCTACACAGCGGAATTGTTTGCTTTTGGGCCCTTAACAACGTCCCTTTGAAATACTTCCAACTCTCCTCAGTTGTTTTTCCCTTCAGTCTTGCTTCCCATGGGACCTTACCTACAAGTTCTCTGAGCTTATCAAAATCTGCCTTCCTGAAATCCATAACCTCAATTGTGGTGGTCTCCCTTCTACCTTTCCTTAAGATCATGAACTCTATTATTTCGTGATCACTGTCCCCTATACTGTCTTCCACTTTCAAGTTCTCAACTAGTTCCTCCCTATTTGTTAAAACCAAATCCAGAACAGCTTCTCCTCTGGTAGCTTTTTCAACCTTCTGAAACAGAAAGTTGTCTCCAATGCAGTCCAGAAACTTATTGGATAGCCTGTGCCTCGCTGTGTTAGTTTCCCAACATATGTCTGGATAGTTGAAGTCCCCCATCACCACCAAATCTTGGGCTTTGGATAGTTTTGTTAATTGTTTAAAAAAGGCCTCATCCACCTCTTCCACCTGGCTAGGTGGCCTGTAGTAGACTCCTAGCATGATATCACCCTCGTTTTTTACCCCTTTTAGCTTAACCCAGAGACTCTCTACACAGCTATCTCCTACGTTCATCTCCACTTCAGTCCAAGTGTGTACATTTTTAATATACAAGGCAACCCCTCCTCCCTTTTTTCCCTGTCTGTCCTTCCTGAGCAAGCCGTACCCTTCCATACCAATATTCCAATCATGCGTCCCATCCCACCAGGTTTCTGTAATACCAATGATATCATAGTTGTATTTATTGGTTAGCAATTCCAGTTCTTCCTGCTTATTACCCATACTTCTCGCATTTGTATATAGGCATCTAAGATACTGATTTGATCTTGCCTCCCTGTTGTGCCCTGACCCTCCTTTCTCCTTGCCATTATAGGCCGTAGTCCCCCCCATTTCCAACCCATCTCCCAGTCCCGCACATTCAGCACTTACCTGTGGGCTTTGCTCACCTGCCCCCGACAAACCTAGTTTAAAGCCCTCCTCACAAGGTTAGCCAGTCTGTGTCCAAACAAGGCCTTCCCACTCCTGGAAAGGTGAACTCCATCTCCGCCAAGCAGTCCTTCCTGGAAGAGCACCCCGTGATCAAGGAAGCCGAATCCCTCCTGGCGACACCATCGTCGCAGCCAGGCATTCACCTCCAGGATGCACCTCTCTCTGCCCGGGCCCCTACCTTTGACAGGAAGGATAGAAGAGAATACCACCTGCGCTCCAAACTCCCTCACCCGTACTCCCAAAGCCCTGTAGTCACACTTGATCCGCTCAGTGTCACACCTGGCAGTATCATTTGTGCCCACGTGGATGAGTAGCATGGGGTAGTAGTCAGAGGGCCGGATAATCCTCGACAATGCCTCCGTAACATCTCGGATACGGGCCCCTGGCAGACAGCATACCTCTCGAGATGAGCTGTCAGGGCGACAGATGGGTGCCTCCGTTCCCCTCAGAAGAGAGTCTCCAACCACCACTACTCTACGTTTCCTCCTCGCAGTGGTGGCAGGAGACTGCTCAACCTTGGTGGTGCAAGGCCTGGTCTCCTCCACTGTGGGGGGTGACTCCTTATCTCCTGCTGAAAGTAAAGAGTAACGGTTATGTAACAACACAGTGGGAGGGTTAGGAGCAGGGGTGGAACACTGCCTGCTGCCGGAAGTAACCAGCTGCCAGTGCTCACCCTGCACCACTGCCTCCTCCATAAGTGGCTGGTCAACAGTCCCACATCCTAGGACAGTGACCTCCGTGGACTCCACAGGAATACTGTCCAGGAATTCCTCATGGCTTCGAATGCTCCTCAGCCTGGCCACCTCCTCCTGTTCTGTTTTCTAAATAGCAGTAATTCTTTGAACTGAAGCATGATTAAACATACATATAAATTTATTATTGCATTATAGCAAAGGTTATCAATGTGGGGTGTATTAAACTTTTTAAGGTGTTCCTGCAAGCCTTCTAACAGTAATTATAGTAAGGGGCCAAGTGCCAAGACACACCACCATTCTTGCAAATTTGGCCTGGCTGCCTGGTGTGACTCGCCATTCAGCAAGGGTGACAGGGAAAGTCCATTTTTAAAAAATGCCAGGATGAGGCATGGTTCAGAAGTAGTTGAGAATCCCTGCTTTAGTGAGATCTTGAAGTTATTTTAATACTTATTTTATGGAACAAGAATTGTGAGAGCCATATATGACTGTGATAAACTTATTGCTAAATACTTTTTCCACAGGTTGCTGATGATGGTTATGGTGTGTCTTACATTATTATAGGTGAACACCTCATCCATTTTCATGTGTCCAGCAAATTTTCTTGCCCTGAGACAGTAAGTGTGAAGTGAAGTTACAATTCTATTAATCTTTCCTGTATATTTGGAGATTAATTTGTGAAATGCCCTTTAACTCATATTTTTAAAACCTTTTGGTGCCAGAAACGTACAACCTCACATACAAAATATATTGACACCAAAGACTTCATTTCTCCCAGGTCATCTATATTTCCTAATATTTTGGTGTCATTTGAAATTTTTTGCTGATTTTCTTTTTTGTCATTTTTTCAAATATGAATCTATGAAAGTAATCCGTGATATGCCCAAAGGAGAAAATTTTTCAATAGAGACAGATCTAATTTCAAACTGAAATGCAGCAAAATTCTGTTTACAGAAAAGTAAGTGGATAATGGAGGAGGAGCCATGCTGGGCTAGTCCTCTTATATACTGCATTAAATTTTATTCATATTTTCCCTTCTCCTACTTCACTATGTATAGATGACAGCTTCAGTCCATAAATTTCAAAATTACACAACAGAGGAGGAAATAGTAAGAGTCACTTTGGCCACAGGGTAATAGGAGCAGTTCTTGCATTACAACTCTTCTTATATCTTTTTATTCTCTTAGGATTCTCACCGTTTTGGAAAAAACATCAAACAAGCAATGGTTGACACTCTGGCTTTATTTAACATTGCTTTAAACTCTACCAAGTGATTTCCTAATATCAGTGCCAGTCTCCTACCACTGGGGTGAGAACTCTTCTGATCAATGAATGAAAGAAGCAATGGTTGTAGGGGCATTTGAGTCACAATCATCCAGTGATTACCTGTGAATAAGGATTCACCACCTAGGCTGAGGTTCAAATATCCCATCACTCTGCAATAGCTCAGAAGAGTTTTCTTCCCATAAGGGATCACTTTTGACATTCTATGTGATTCTAGGGATGCTATAAGTCAACATCAAGTGAAAGATGTGTATTGTACCTACTGTAGGCCTGTCTCAATTTTGTGTACATTTGATAACTTTTTACTTAAAATCTGGGTCTACTTGTATTCCAAATGAGTGGACAAAATTTATTAAGACAACCTCAATCAGCAGAAATGTTTGAGTTTATATGTACGGATTGCAAAATGTCAATTAGTATATCATTGAGTGACAAAAGACTTGTTGGCATTCGTCTAAGTTGTCACTTTTTAAAGGTATTTCTTTGCATTGAAAATATTTCACAATCTGATGTAACCTAATGTAATGCACTAACTGAAAATATACTGTGCTTCTTGGAAATAAGTAAAAGCTATAGTGGGTGATAAAATAGTTGCATTACCCAAAAAGATGGCAAGTATCACCTATTTTCGTGTTTTGTAAGCATATAATTTGCTACATCTTAATTTTATTACCATATAAACAGACCTGCATGTTGTGTGAGCCAGTGCCTTAAACATGAAAGGCCTCAAACACAAAAAAAGCCTTACACTATGGGGTGCTTGTTTTTTGTGTTATAGAAATTTTCTGTGGTGAACAAGGAGAATGGGATTGTAAATTGAATTCTCAAGTTGTGATTTATTTAGGTGCAACACAGGGTAGAAAAGTGCATGTTCTTATACATTGCAATTTTGCTAAGGGCCCCTATGTGAAATGCCCCTTGAAAGCCCAGTCCCCTGGTAAAAAAATTGTTTTTCTACTGCCATGATTAAAGGAGCATCCACATTTCCAAACATCTTTAAAGGGAAAGGATTAAGACAAACAAATGATAATGCCAGAATGGGGAAATCTGGCATTCTCTGGTTACCTGGAAAGGCTATAGGTCAAGTCAGGGAGGACTCACACACAATTGATGAGGAAAGCCAATGGGGAGGGAAGGAAAGGTGCGGGGATGGGAGGAGGGGACTGAACAATACCACTTAAAGGTATATAATGGAAGTGCTGAAAGCAAAGAAGAAACCCCTCCAGTTTGCTTGCTATGAAATTAAATGAAGTAGGTTTTTGTGATACCTTTTCCCTGGGATTCAAGATTGTGGTCCTTCTAGACAGTCTTCGTATCACACAGAGCCTACGCAGCATAAAATGTGGCAAGTATTTGTCAGAGCAACTGTATATAAAAGGATCATGTAACACATGCAGTGGTGCTTAATATCCAAATGATACTCCAGGGCTATAATAACATTAACAGTCCTGTGGGAAAAAATGTTTAATTTAGCTGTAGACTGAAAATAGGAATATTTTCTGTTGTTTTATTTTGTGTCTGCCACTTTTTTTTTCCCCTCTGGGTTTTGCATGAGTTTGATACCTAAATTTGGGAAGGTAGGCCCTGCTGAAGATCACAGATGCATAGTTATGCAAATATTGTAATGCAGGAACCCAACAGAAGTGGACCAGAGATATTTTTATTGGATCAGATAGTGTGCAGGCAAGGAGATTATCAAATAAGCCTTACTGCAACTGGCAGGCATGGCATCTAATCAGACTACTGCAGCAACTTCACAGTGAGTTGTCCTTTTGCAGCTGCAGAAATCATGCACTATTTATGACCACTGACCAATTTGTATTAAATTAACATTAAGACATTAGCTTGTAGAAGATTTTTTTTTTTTAATTAAGAACATATTTAGGTTTTACTCTCAGGTTTTAAATGTTTCATATGTAATTTGTAGGTATTGCAGTTATCAATGCAATTTTACACTCCTTAAGAGAGTGTAAATATAATTGGCACAGGAAGACTTTGTTTTTATTGTACATGTTGAAAAGGGTGATAAGTTTCATGTATTTTTTATTTGGAGCCAAGACGTTCTAAACAGGTAAGGTTTGTCTTTCATTTATCTTAAAATGTCAACTTCATGTAAATAAAAATGTGCTCTTTTGGATGTAAATCTTAAAAATGCACAGTAGGTTATTAATAAAAAAAATCTAAATTCTCCCATACTCTGCATTATGTGCACTCAATAAAATTGCTCACAATGGTTTGCTTAAAAGTTGTATGCAAGTGACAATTTACCTCTAATTTTTTAAGAATGGTACACAGACTAAGCACTGTCAAGTGAAAATATTGCGAAAATATTTTGAAAAAATCTTTGCCTGTTACTAACATCTTCAATCACTGATGCCCATTCAAGCTTAGCATTACCTTCCTTAAATCACTGGTCAAGCAACAGAAATTGGTAGGAATAATAATATTAAATCAGTTATTACATGGCATTGAGGAATTGGCTGGACAATTCAATTGTGTATTTCCAGAATGTCTAATATTTAGCTTTTTGGTGTGATTTGGGAGACTTATTATTAGCTGTTAACATTTACCCTGGTTGGTAGCTTTCAGCCCTATTTTTAAAGGGTTTTTAATGGGAATATGGATAAGAGTGCCTGAATTTAGACCCACAAATTTGAAAATGTTCCTAATTTATTATTATTTGTACCATATTGATTTCTTATATAAGATTTACTAATTTGTTTATCATGCTCATTTACTCCACTTGTATGATCTTTTCATCAGTTATTTACATCTAACATCTATTTTGTTCTTTAATTATATTTGTTCTGCCTTCCTGAGTCTGAAAAATAAAACTTAAGGCTTTCACAATTTTCTTTCTGGAGTTTCCTTCCTTACCCTGGGCTGCCATGTCTCTGTTGGGGCTGATTGGTGGTTACCACCATGCTGGTATTTGAGCTGTGTGGGCATTTTTCTCAAAACTGGCAGATCTATTAAAACATCAGTTTTGTTGTGTGCAATCAAAGATTTACATAATTATTATACAATGGGCTCTGTTAAAAGTTTGGGTCCAGCTAAAGGTGCTGCAGTGTTCCATTCTGTATGTCAAAACTATTGAAACTACAGCAGCTGTATGTGACCACCAACACACATTGTGCATGTGAGGGAGGTGTGAGTCACATGAAAATGAGACCACCAATGTTACCTATCTTGTCTCTACTATATATTGTCCCTGTAGATAAAAGTGGCGCTCTGTGGTGAGGGGCGTTGCCTTTGTGATTGGAACTTGGAGATACAGTGCTTGATGGGGCTCGAGGAACTGTGTCTTGCATTTCAAAGGACAAAGGTGGTCACACTATGTGATCCCGTACATCTACACAGTGTGACAAGCCTATTCTGACAGAATTGCTTTAGGGATAAACTTAAACAGTCTGGTAGCACGTTAAAGACTAACAAAACATGATACAATCTACGGCTGTGTCTAGACTAGCCACTTTTTCCGGAAAAGTAGGCGCTTTTCCGGAAAAACTTGCCAGCTGTTGACACTGGCGGCTTGAATTTCCACAAAAGCACTGACGATCTCATGTAAGATTGTCAGTGCTTATGTGGAAATACTGTGCTGCTCCTGTTCGGGCAAAAGTCTTTTTCCGAAAATCTTTTGCGCAAAAGGGCCCCTGTAGACAGCAGAGATTTGTTTTCTGCAAAAAAGCCCCGATCGTGAAAATGGCGATCGGGGCTTTTTTTTGCGGAAAAGCGTCCGTGGCCAATCTAGATGCGCCTTTCCGAAAATGCTTTTAACGGGAAACGTTTCCGTTAAAAGCATTTCCAGAACAACATGCCGGTCTAGATGTAGCCTACAGGTTTTTTTAGTCTAATAACACTTGAAAGACTCTTTGTGGTTTAAGTTTATCCTGTGCAGACTAACTTGGATACTCCCTGTTGCTTCAGGGAGTTGTTCATTTCCATTTAAAACGGCGCCTGCACCGTGGCCCGCTGCTCGTAATACACCTGCGTTTTTAAAACAACGCACCGAACCCTGGATGCAGCACCGCCTGTTCGCGCCGCGTGCTTGCAAGTGCGGTACCTGGGCGACCGCAAAGATAAAAAGGCTGCAACGGGCCACCCCGCACCAGCTCAAAGACCGCGGCAAGGGCCCTGCGGGAAGCCGCCTCACGCGCTGGACCGAGGGGGGGGGGAGGGGGACCAACGCAAGTGGCTGGAGCCCCGCCTTGGCTCTCGACACGTGACCCACCGCGAGTTCTCGCCCCGCCCCGCCCCACCTCGCGCGCGCCTCTCGCGCAGGCGCTATTGGTCTCAACGGTCCTGCGGGTCTCGGCCCCTTGACCCTGGCCCAGCGCGGAGCCGGGCGGGGGATGGCGGGAGAGAGACGGGAGCTCCCGGCGGGGCGAGGGAAAGGTGAAGGACGCAGCCTGATTGCGCCTGGGGTAGTGAGCGCGCCCTGCTGCCCCGCCCACGGGGCGGGACATGTTATCCAGCCCCGGGATAGGGGGCTGCACGTCCCCCCTCAGCGGCGGGAGGGGCTGGTCCCCGGGATCGGGGGGGGTCTCACTGCACATCCCCCCTCAGATGGGGGGTGGTTCCCGGGATAGGGGGTCCCACAGCACGTTATAGCTGCAGATACAGGGATGGTGATGATGCACCCATGAAGCACTGTCCTTAACGCAGCCCATAGTGTTTGCAGGGGAGACAGGGTCTCAACCCAGCCTTCCTCATGCCCTGCTGGAGATCAAACCCATGCATGCCCCTCATATAGGGTAGGGTCGAAATCCAGTGATTCACACAAAGAGTTGAGGCTTATGCTTCCAGTGGGGTTCCAATCTCCCCTTTTGCAAATGAGAACACAAGCAGTGTGTAGAAACCACAGTCTACCAATTCCTCCACATACCCCATCCTGGAGTCTGGACATTAGTTAATATCTTGCCCCAGATCCCTGCAGTGTCAGGATGCAATTCTATCAGGCTACTAGGCACAATAATATGAACAATAAACGTTTTTGTTTTGTTACTGCCCTTTTTCGTACTTGCCCTGTTCTCTTTCCTCTCTCTCCCTGAGGTTAGAAGATTGTGCCTATAACTCCCTACCACGCTCGCATCTCAAAATTAATCCACCATTCTACTCCCATTTCCCTTGGGGGTGGAAATGACAGTAAACTCTTCAGAGTATGTTTCTGTTATATATGTGTAGAGTCGCTAGCACAATATTGCCCTGGACTCTTGGTATTCCTGTAATACAAATAATAGTGATCTGGAGCCAAAGTGATTAACAGTTGCTATAGTAGAAATTAAAGTGCTGGATTTGGATTTTTAAAAAATAAACTAAAATTTCAGCTGCAAAATGTAGCTCTGGTTATGAATTTTGCCAACATGGGTTTGTTTGGAATTAGATTTTGGTTTGGGCTCATCTCTAATGGTGTATTTGTTATTTTGTCAAAATTATGCTATTTATTTTATAGATGAAAGACTTACTGAGAAGAATTTTGCTCTAGAAAAGTTAGAGATCCCCAAAGAGAAAAACAGATATGAACAAGAACAAACTGAGATTCTAACTGTGGCTATGGAAAATCAGACACTGTTTGGTGGAATTTCAAGTACAGAAGATGGATTTATCACTGAAATGTTTAATCAAAATAGTCCGTTTAGTTCTGAAAACCTCAACTTGGAAAACAATGAAGTTAATAAACCTGGGGAAGAAGGGTTTCACTCCAGTCAAGACCATGATTTATGTGCTATGGCTGTTGGAGACCCTTTGCTTGATCAATTCAAATACCCTCTTACTATTGAAAGTCAAAATACAATATTCAAGGCCAAAATACAGCCACTTGTTGAAGACAATCCTGATAATGAAATCCTTGAAAAATATCAGAAGCTACAAGACTTAAAGTCTTCAGAAGACGCTAAACATACATACTCATCTTATCCACTGCCACATTCATATAATGTCCATTTTCTATCTTCCCTAATGATGCAGCACAAAAATTCTAATATTTTATCATTAAGTACCTGCCCTCCAGAAGGAACAATCAATCAAAATGTCAGACTGATACCAGTAAGATTAATCAAAACAGAAATTTCTATTTACAATTTTTTCTTGAAATAAGTGTGTGAATGTGCATATTTCCCATATATATATATAGAGAGAGAGAGCGAGCATAAGATGTTTTCAAGTTATTACTGTATAAGTTGTATTAGCTATAATTTTTCTCTTTTATGCTTCTCTTCCATGTGGAACTCAGAACCTTCCTTCCATTTTTGCCAGTGTCCTGCTGCAGTCTTAGGTTCACCATGTCATTTTCATAGCTTTCACTTCTGCTTGTATTGTGCTTTTCCATATGATCCTTGGTCTTGTTGCTGCTTACCCTGTAGTTTCATTCCAGACCTATCTTGTATACTGTTTGGGTCTTTCCTCCATGTGTGTCCTAGCCATCTTCATGTGTTTATGTAATTTCCTGTCCTATTGGAGTGTTTCATTCTCTTCTAGAGTTCTTCCATAGTGATTTTTTTCTGGACCTCTGATAATTGACAATTTGTTGAAGGCTGATCGGTATTTATGAAAACTTGGAGTTTAGATAGTAAATTCATAATAAGTCTCCAAGTTTCAGTACCATATAGTCAAACTGACTTTACAGTACAGTTAAATATTCAAAATTACTTTAGAGTAGAGATATAAAAAATAATTTAAATTTTAACACGTAACCGCTTCACCTCCACCCCAGCCTCAGCTGCTCTGACATGGCTTGGGGAAAGAAGGGGGCAGTCCTGCTGGCCTGCCCTATCTGAGTCAGACTGGCAGGGATTGGACCCAGTCAAGGCCGGAGGCCCACCTGTTTGCCCTGTGTGGCTGGAGTTGCACCAGAGAGCCTCAAGGCTCAGTCAGGGCTGGGATACCTCCAGGCCACTCCCATGCGGCTGGTGCCAAAACATGGGCATGATGCTGCTGGAGTCTCTCCGGGCCAGTCCTCCACCAGGCCTCTCCTGGGCAGATGGACTGCTCCTGCACAGCTGGGCTGCTGCTGAGCAGCTCCAATTCAGCCGGGACCAAAGTCCCGTGCAGACAAGGCTGAAGTTTCACTGGGCTGTCCTCACATGGCCGGGGCAGGGCCACTACTGGGTTGACCCAGGCTGAGTCAGCGCGAAGGGGGTCCTGTTGATCACCCCTAAACAGGCAGGGTCCCTCAGGCTAAAATAGGCACAGTCCTGCCTGTCACCTCCATGGCAGGCTGGCCACAGCCAGGGCTGCTCCAGCCTGCCACAGTTGGCCATGAAACCAGTTACCCAATAAGCATTCTGGTAAGCCTAATGCTTGCCAGGTAATTGGTTAAATGGTTAACCTTTTGCAATCCTACTTTAGAGGGCAAGATTTCTGTTTCTACAGATGGTCTTTACAGTTATAAAAATGTCTGGCTTTCACTATTCTGGCTTTAATATCTTTGTCTGTTCCACCTGGCTGCACTGTAAGTACAAGATATGTGAAATGTCCAGCCTTTTCTATGGTAGTTTGTAGCATTGTAGCCCTGTTAGTCCCAGGATATTAGAGAGAGAAGGTGAGGGAGGTAGTATCTTTTATTGGACCGACTTCTGTTGATGAAAGAGAGAAGCTTTTGAGCTAAGCAATATTCTTCAGGTCTAGGAAAAGTATGCAGAATATCGCAGCAAACTATAAGGTGAAACAGATTGTTTAACATAACTATTTATAACACTTTAAGGGACTTTTCAAGGTGAAGTGGCCCTTTAGCCCACAGGCAGTTATATAACAAAAAAGGGAGGTTAGTGGGTTATAGATTGTTGTAACAAGCCATAAATCCATTGTCTTTATTAAGATTGTGCTTTCTAGTGTCTAACATAGTTATGAGCAACAGATTGTTATAAGTAAACAACACATATTCAAAGGGACCATTGTTTATCTTAAATTGACTCGTCTGATTTTCAGATTAGGTGGTCTGTGTTTGTTTTAACTTTTGTCAAAACTTTTAAATTTGCAAATAAACATAGATATTATAGACGATGCAATTATAATTGTATGTGCATTGTATTTAATATACAAAGATATTAGTGAACAAGAAAATAGTAGTATTGTGTTCAGTGTTCTTTCATAAGGTTTTATTTTAGTATTTAATAGTGCTAGATAGACTGAAACAGTCTTATACGCCTATCTCTATATCATAAAAATAACATAGAACAGTAGACCATAGAGGAGACCACTGTGGTCATTTTCTCTGACCTGTATAACACAGGTCAGTGGACTTCCTTGAATTAATTTGTATTTGAACTAGAACATATCTTTTAGAAAAAATCCTTTCTTGATTTAAAATATTGAGAGGTGGAGAATTCTCCATAACTCTCAGTAAGATATTCCAATGACTAATTACACTCACTTAATTATTTTTATCTTATTTAGAATTTTAAATTGTGTAGATTCCATTTCCAGCCATTGGATCTTGTTATATTTTGGTTAGTTTGAAGAGCCCTATATCAACATTTTGTTCCCCATGTAGGTGTTTATAGATTGTGATCAAGTCACTTTTTAATCTTTTGCTAATCTTGATGTTAAACTTAACAGGGTGAGATCAGAATCCATTTTGGGCTTTGGACATCACAACTGAACACAATATCCCAGTAATGATTGCATCAGAGCATCAAGTCCTTCCTAAATGTCAAGGTCATTGTAAATCAAGTTTTTGGATAATCAAATCTTCATCAAGTGCTGTCCCTATGGGTGCTCCACTTCAGGTTTCAGTTTGTCCTTGCCCCCATCAATTGGAGATTTTTGGTAACATCGTCTGGTCAAAATGCATGTGCACAGTAGCCGTCTTGCGATGCTACTGGTGCCTTATGGAGCACATGCACAACCTAATCCCTTTGGTTCCTTCTCAGCTGTCCTTGGAATCCAGGAGTCTGTTACAGGTTGAAACTCCTTAATCCAGATTTCCCTTGTCTGGCAACATCCCTGGTCCGGCATCATCCATGTGAGCACTTATGGGGATAAGCTGTTGGGCTGGGGCTAGGAGTGTTGCCAAATAAGGGGGCTGAGACAGAGCACTGAGGAGAGCAGAGTTACTGGGAGGAACGCAGAGCCCTTTGGCGGGAGGGGAGGGGAACAGAGCTCTTTGTCACCATAGGGAGGGCAGCAGCACAGCTGCGGGAGGGGAGCGCAGAGCCACTGGGAGGAGTATGGAGCCCCTCCGAGTGACAGTGGAGCCATTAGGTGGAGCATGGAGCTCCCCAGGTGACAGCAGGGCTGCTTGATGGAGCCCGCTGGGCAGCAGCAAAGCTGCTCAGGGGAGCGCAGAGACACCGGGCAGAGTGTCTCTGCGCTCCCCTGGACTGCAATGGAGTTCATGGCCACTGCAGGGAGAGGGGAATCCCGGGCTGCAGTGAAGGGGGGGGAAGGGAGGAGTAGAGTTCCTCCCTTCCCCCACACTGTGGAGAGAATAAAGCCCTAGTGGCAGTGGAGCTGCCTGGGGAAAAGCAGAGCCCCTGCCACATTGATGTGCCCTGGTCTGGCAAATGTCCTGGTTTGGGACCACTTAGGTCCCAAGGGTGCTGGATGAGGGAGGTACAACCTGTACTGGTGTCACTAATAAACGTGAAAAACATTAGCTTGTTACAGTGTAGTGATTACCTTTGTTTGTTACTAATTTGTTACATTAATATAGAATCTAGTGTTAGTTAAAGTTAACTAGATAGCCATAAAGAAATCTTTCATTTTCCCATCCCCCTTTTTTACTAAAAATAGGGATTCGGTCAATATGTGTGGCAACCCAGGCTTTAAACAATTTACTTCATGTAAGGACTCGATACCAGTTTTGAATGGCCACTCCTTATGTGTCCAATGTTTAGGTAAGTTACACACATTGCAGAAGCATGCTAACTACAACAATCTCAAAGCAAGAGCAAGGAGAGATTGAGGTCTTTGCTTTAAACTAATTCTAATGGAGAAATCCTTCATTCCTACATCAGAAACTGGACAACCTGCAACAAGTGATTCTCTGTCCATATTCTCCATGGACAAACCTTGTGCCAACTCCACTACAAAATTGAGGAAAAAGATCACATCTCCACCAAGCAAATACCTATTAAAAAAGGAACGATCTCAGACGACATTGCTGCCTGTGGTGCTAACATCTTTCAAAGTGAGTGCCTTTGCACCAGGCACCTCTGGCACCATCTGCTTCAGGACATCTGGGGGAAGGAGAAAGGCATTAAGTATCAGGCAAAAAGCAGTCTCCTCAATGTCTACTCCTAGGAAGGGCATGGCACTGCAGTCTCAAACACCTGTGATGGCTCCACCTCTGGCATGGAGCTCAATAGTGCCAACCGTGAAACTGCTAAGACGGGTGTCCATGGCACTGCAGAAAGCTACACACAAAGATTTAGCACCAGCTTCACTTTCATTTAAGGCGGCAGAGCAGAGTGTTACAGCATCACATACAATGGCCCTAATCCCTCTTATGCACCCATCAAATATGGAAGAAACATCTGTTCCTGGATTTCCAATGCTCAGCACCGCCTGAATGTCAGTACCAACAGCAGCTGACCAACCAGAATCTCCCAATGCTACAATTTTGAGTGACAAGAACAACATGGAGGGAACAGTTTTCACCTTTGGACTTGCCTCCTCAGGAGGCATGAAACCTTATTACAGACCCAGGAAACAGAGCACCAGGGAACATTTCCCATGGACAGCCTACCCGTCTCAATTCCACAGATCACCCACTTCCCATAAGAAATTCAGATTCCCTGTAACAACCACAACCTTAATATGAGTCAACAGTGTGACACTTGCAAAAAAAGCAAACATAATTCTGGGATGCATTAACAGAGTGTTGTGAGCAAGACACGAGAATTAATTCTTCCACTCTGCTCTGCACTGATTAGGCCTCAGTTGCAGTACTGTGTCCAGTTCTAGATGCCACATTTCAGGAAGGATGTGGAGAAATTGGAGAGGGCCTAGAAAACAGTAATAACAATGATTAAAGGTCTAGAAAACATGAACTATGAGAGAAGACAGAAAAATTGATTTGTTTCGTTAAGAAAAGAGAAGACGGAGAGGGGACATGCAGCTTTCAAGTACCTAAAAGGGTGCTACAAGGAGAAGGGAGAAAAATTATTCTCCTTAGCCTCTGATGATAGGACAAGAAGCAATGGGCTTACATTGCAGCAAGGGAAGTTTAGGTTGGACATTAGGAAAAACTTTGTAACTGTCAAGGTAGTTAAGTACTGGAATAAATTGCCTAGGGATGTTGTAGAATCGCCAACACTGGAGCTATTTTAGAACAGGTTAGACAAACCTCTATCAGGAGATATGTAGATGGTGCTTGGTCCTGCCGTGAAGGCAGGGGACTGGACTTGAGGTGGTACAAGAGACAACAGCACCAGCTCTTCAAGATTCTACAAAATTCTTTGTCTAAGGTAAAAATAGCTGTGACGATAAATGTGCCCATATATGGTACTCTAATGGAACCTGCAGAAACAGGGTAGCAAACACTTGCCACCATCCCCCACCAATAACCATATGGATAGGAAATACGATGTACCAAATAAAGGCATGCATATCCTTTTTTCACACCCACAAACTGTTCCTTAGTGGTGATTGTGTTAAGCAGTGGGGCAAACATCCTCAATTCAAATACACATCACAAGAAAAGGATTGGAAGAGACAAGACCTCTTGGTCCAATCTTCAATTCTCCATGGTCAGTTACACAATATTACTCAGTATTTTTCTATATTGTCATGATTGTATATGAACTATTTTGTCCAGCAAAATCCTGGAGGAAATAAAATTTTGAGCTATTGGCAATGAGGAACAACTTATTGCTAGAACAGTGCTCTGGGCATCCCTTGACATGGTGAACAAAGTGGCATACATGATAGCGATAGCCATCGTCACGCACAGAGCATCATGGTTACACTCACCTGGTGTCCTTAGGGAACTCCAGACCAAAATGGAGGACCTTTCCTTTAACAGGGACAAGCTCTTCTCTATTAAGATGGACGAGGTCCTCTGTTCCATGAAGGACTCGTGAAGGATCTTGGGAATCTATACAACCCCTAACAAGAGAAGCAGATACAAGCTTTACGGTCATAACGAAGAAAGCACATTTCAACACCAATGGAGACCATATGACAAACAAAGACAGAGGTCCGGACCACAAAGATGTTGCCCTACCAAATCTCATGCTGCAACATCCCAAGCACCACCAAACAAGATGCAGTTTTTAAACATTAGTTGAAGGTTTGATCCAAATCCCTCAACTACCAATGCCAATGGAACAAACAATCTCTGGTCATTGGCTTCAACTAGATGTAGGCCTCTGTCACCGTCGACTACTGGGTGTTAGAGATCACTCAAATGGTTATACAATCCTCTTTACCTCAGTACTACCTACCCACCCCCTTTCTCCATCCCTGTTCAGTAACCTTTCTTCCAAGTACCTATTTAGATAAGAAGTAGCTCACCTTCTACAATAAGGGGCTGTGGGACAAGTTCTATGCAACAAAGAGGGAAGCAATTTTATTTCCATTATTTTCTGACTCAAGAGAAATAGAGATTGGAGAACTATACTAGATCCATTTCAAGCAGAAGTGCCACATGGAACCTGGACTCAGAGTCCCCCGCTGGCCCCAGGCTCCATACGGTGTTTCAGTCTTTGAAATGCATGAGAGCCCTTGCTGGGGCTCTTGTACATTTCAAAGGTGGAATGCCGTGCAGCACTTCCACCTCTGAAGTGTATCAACAGTCGGATGGCTCTTGCTACATTTCAAAGCAGAAGTGCCCTTATCAACTAATTGAACAGTCAATGGAAATCCCATCGACTATTCAATTAGTTGATTAATTTTAACAACCCTATATAGAATATTGCCATTAAGACTGTTGATGGCTCCATTAGTCTTCGACAAAGCCCTAGAGTTAGTAGCTGTTTATTTCTACAGACAGAGAATATTGTTATTCCCATTCTTAGATGGTTGCCTGATAAAAGGCCCGACCCGAACAGAAACATTATGAATTATTCAACAACCTATCTCTTATTTTCACTCCTTACCGGGTTACAAATCAATAAAATCTACCATAACTCCAATATGATTGGACTTTGTAGGAGTACACCCAGATTCAGTGGAGGCCAAAACAACATTGCCAATGCCCTGATTCACAACAATGACCCTCCTTCTTCTTTGAGTAACATCTCTGTGGGTGCTCCCCTTTCGGTGTTGGTATATGCCCTGTGCCGCAACTTGGAGATTTTCAGTAGCAGCGTTTCCCAAGAACACAAATATTTCATGTGGGGATCCCTACACAGAACCTGTTTTACAACATCAGCAAACAAGAAATGCCCAACATTTTGCTCACAAGCAAGACTAGGGGCATGATCCTTCGGGGACACCTTTCCCATCAAATGGAATGCTTCCCTCCTGTACACATTTCCATTCATTCCTCTAATCACCAGAGTTTTAGACAAAATATGAATCGACAGAGTCAAAATAGTACCAACATTGTTGAGACATAGTTACTTTACCGGACACACATTGGGATCTGTGCACCATTCACTCTCCATCTTCTATGGAATCTTCTCTCTCAGAACGATGGTCAAATCCTCCATCTGGACCTGAGAAACTTCAGTTGAAGGAATGGCTCCTTCACGGCTCCACTGTGACAAGCTCACAGTAAATAAAACAAGTGTTAATAAACAACAGGAAACACAACATGTGTACTACTTATTTCCAAAAATGAAAAAGATTCTTCCTGTGATGGCAAAACAAAAAATTATCTGCAAGCCAAGCACCACTTCCATTAATTCTGGAATATTTGTCCCTAACGAGCTCAGGACTTGCCGTAATCTTGCTTAGAGTTCATATTGCTGCCATCAGAACCTTCTGTCAGTGGGTAGAGAGGACATTGATATTCACTCACCTGATTACTAAGCAGTTTCTTGTGGGCATACAGCATTCTTACTCGGATATCTAAGAACCCATGCTAGCATGGGACTTAAATCTGGTGATCAGAAATCTAACCAGAGTCCCATTCAATCCCTTAGCCACATGTATGTTACTTCACTTGTCTATGAAAGTGGCATTCCTGGTTGTCATTACATCAGCATGAAGAGTCAGCGAAATAAGGGCTCTCATGTCTCACCCTTCCCCCCGCCATACACAATATTCTTCAAGGATAGTGACACTTAGATCACATCCTAAGTTTGTACCGTAAATATTGACCTCGTTCCACCTCAACCACTGATTCACTTACCTACATTTCATCCAAAATCATACACTGATGCTCAAGAGGTAGTCCTGACTACACTGCGGGTATGTCTACACAGCAGTGTTATTTTCAAATAACAAAATGCATGTCCACACAGCAAGCTATTATTTCAAAATAATGTCGAAATGGAGGACTTCTTACTCCAACTCCTGTAACCCTCATTTTACAAGGAGTCAGGGGAGTCAAAGGAAGAGCGTTCATCCTTTGACTTCCTACTGTGTAGACCAGTGGTCCCCAACGCGGTGCCCGCGGCACCATGGCGCCTGCCTGGGCATTTATGTGCGCCCGCCGAAACATCTGGGCTGTCCCCCCCCCCCCCAGCGCACGGCACATGCGTTGTGCCGGCCCCGGGCGCGTGGTGCATGGGCGGCCCCTACCCCGGGCGAGCAGCACATGCGCAGCCCTGCCCCCGAGTGCATGGCGCGTGGGCAGCCCTGACCCCGGGCGTGCAGCGCATGTGTGGCCCCGCCCCCGGAAGCGTGGTGCGTGAGCGGCCCCACCCCCAGACGCCCAGTGGCCATGAAAGGTTGGGGACCACTGGTGTAGACAATGCCAAAAACTGAATTCAGCTATTTTGACTTCAGCTACGCTATTGACATAGCTCAAGTTGCGTATCTTAATTTGACTTTAGCCTTGCTGTGTAGACATGCCCTGGATGTGTTCACTTCCAAAAAATCACCTTGACTGTGTCAAGAGCAGAACATATGAAGAGCTCTTCCATATCTACTCAAAGACGATCTAAATGGCTATCCAGCTATATCTAAATGTGCTATTCACCACTCAACACTGAAGTCCCTTGAGACCTCAAAACCCACTCAAGAGCTTTAGCTACCTCCATAACATTCCTATGGAATGAACCCATTATAGATCTCTATAGGGTAACCACCTGAGCCTCTGAACACCCTTTCATGAACCATTATGCAATTACTCTCAGTACAAGCTCAGATACTATACTAGGCTTCACTGTACTAGTCTCAGTAACAAACCGCACATACTGCTCAATATTCATTTGAAGCACCCATAGGGATAACACTCAGAGAAGAGAAGGTTACTCATCTTGTTCAATAACTGATGTGCTTTGAGATGTGTGTCCCTATGGGTGCTCCACTACCCACCCTCCTCCCTGCTACTTCAGAGTACTCTCCACAGTAGAGAAGGGACTGAAGGGGTCAGAGTGTGGGTGTGCTAGATGAGGCACCAACAATGCCATGAGACTGCTACTGCTCATAGAGACCCCAATCAGATACTGCTACTGAAAATCTCACATTGACGGCACCAGGACGCAACAGCAACTTAAGTGGAGCATCACCAGGGACATACATCTTGAAAAACCTCACTTACTGCATAAGCTGAGTAACTTCTTAAACTTTGAACTAAATGGCTATGATTTTTTACAACTAAAGTCAAATAGTTATTTTTTTCTATAAACATGTTAGAAATTAGAGAAAGGAATGAAAGAAAACCTTTTATTTCTCTAGGTATTCAGACCACTATTTGATCCAGTTACTGGTGGGAATAATTGTATTTGTTATGACCAATTCAAAGGAATGCTGAATAGTTGCGCACAGTCACAAGCCTTGCCAGGTAGCTCAGATGGTAAGTGTTTGGAGAGGTCACTTATTGAGAGATGGATTTTTAAAATTTGGTCTCCTACCTAAAACTGACAGTAAAAAAGGGTTGCCTTTCTGTATATATTGTAGATTCTCTTTGTGCCTGAATGGGCATGGCTGTTCAGATTTCTAGTTGTTTTTTTCACCTTGAAGTTATTTTTTGTTAGCAATCATTAAAATCTGATGGGATTGGAGATGGAAGTCTTCTATTTATTCATGCAGCATTTACAGCAGTGCAAGCTTCTCCACATTTCCTTATCGGTATGCCTCAGCCCCAATTTAGGAGGAGCTACTGCTGTAGTTAGAGAGATGGAGATTATCTGTTTTCAGGTTATTTTAGGTTGTCTGCCAGCAATGAACATCATTTGTAATGTGAATGCTTACGCATTAGAAACAAGACTGCAATCACAAGGTCACTTGACAAACTGAATGGGAATGACTTTGGTCATTACTCACCATCCCAAATTTGAACCAGCTACTGAAAGGTATGAAGTATGGTGCTATACCATCACCAATCCTCCAAATTGTTCCACAGGGCTCTGATTTTGGATTGCATGTTAGCTTTGAGCTTTGTTCTTGCTAGGTTATTGTGGGCTTTACATCGTAGAGGTTGAAATTAAGTTGTTTTTAATTTCTAGGCAGTATTGCTTCCACTTTGCCCCCAGCCTCTACCTCTTTTTTATTTTGATGTCCGTAAGGAAGCTGACAAAGTTTGATAGAGTATGTGTTTGAAAAAAATCATAGTTCACTGGTTTATCTTGAAAAGTTAAAAAGTATAAATTATAAAAATGTTAAAGTATAAATTAAAGAATAGTTTTCTCCCTTGTCCTTTGAAAAGATATTGCTCATGTTCAAGTAAGTAGTAGAGAACTCTCTTCTCATGAGTTCAGTAATGGCCACTTTATGCCCTATCCACACATTGGTCTAAAAAGGGAAAGAGAAAAATGGGCATGGGCAGAAAGAACCTCACACCCTTGCATCGGGGCCATGAACAATTTCACTGAGTGTAAACTGTTTATTTCTTACTAGCCATCCCAAAGCAGTGAGGGAAGGACAGCAGTACAATTGAATATACAGAGCTGGACAGATATGCAAAAGAGATCATGCTGCATCTTAAGCAGTGGTACTGGGTTTGTGCTTCCTGCAGTATACATGCCTGGGACCTCTTGGAGGGATTGTGCATCCCTGAAGAATGTTTCCTTGTAGAAATCCCCCTGCAATTGTGCTGCTCTGCTTCAACTACAGCATGAGTCAGTGCCAAAAAGACAAAGTCTCCATCATACAGATGTCATACCACAAAGCATGTTCTTCAGTAATTCCTTCAGATGGAAGTTGTTTCTTCTAATATATGAGGTATCTCACAGTTGCAAGTTGCACATTCATCAGCCTTTATTAACATCACTGAGAAATACATAATTTTTCTCCACTGAATTGAGAAACATCAATCTGGCTTAATACTGGTGTCTCTTCTTCCCAACATTCCTGACAGGAAGTTTGTTATAGGAGAACATTCAATATTTTTATGCGAGCTTAGCTGCACTTTCAGAGTGCTTGTTTTAAATTTTTCAGTGCCTTATGCAATCCTGTGATGTTCCAAAAATGTTTTCCTTGGACTTGTAGTATAAAAGATATCTTAATGTTTACCTTTATCGTCATTGTTTAAAAACAAACAAACTCCATTTTGTGTAACAGAACCTTGCAGTGATGTCAGCATTTTACCTCAGACTAATGCTCCTGACTGTGATGAACTTGTAAGTATGAATTTAGAGTGTAATTGTTAGTTTTCTGAAAGCTTTTGTTCTTTGTTTCTGAAGGCAAAATATTAAAATTGAAAACAGGAATCCCATAAACTGACAAAGGATTAATTTTTTTTTCAAATGTAGTCCCATATATGCCACACACAAAAGAAAATGTTAAGTATCCATTTATGAAAATCTTGGCTGTAAAGTTAAACTCTTAAATCCTCATTTAGGGACTAATCTAAAACCCACTGAAGTCAGTGGAAAGACTGAGCTAGTCAAAATAATGCTAGTCCGTGTCTACACAGCAGGCTGTTATTTTGAAATAATGTTGAAATACTGTCAAGCTGGACTTGTTACTCCGATTCCTGTAACCCTCAGGCTGCGTCTAGACTGGCAAGTTTTTCTGCAAAAGCAATTGCTTTTGCGGGAAAACTTGCCAGCTGTCTACACTGGCTGCTTGAATTTGCGCAAGAGCACTGGCGATTTAATGTAAGATTGTCAGTGTTCTTCCGCAAATACTATGCTGCTCCCGTTTGGGGAAAAAGACCTCTTGCGCAAATGTATTTGCGCAAGAGGGCCAGTGTAGACAGCTAAAAACAGTTTTGCGCAAAAAAGCCCCAATGGCGAAAATGGTAATCGGGGCTTTCTTGCGCAAAACTGCGTCTAGATTGGCACGGACGCTTTTCTGCAAAAAGTGTTTTTGCGCAAAAGCATCCGTGCCAATTGTGACGTAGTGGGGGTACCTGGCTGGTTTCTATGCTGCTGGCTTTGGGGTAACCCCCACTGGCTGCCGTGGGTACCATGACCCAGCAAAACAGGATGAGTCACTATGCAAACCAGTGGCCAGACACCCCCCATGGAGAGGAACAAAGGAAGGTGGAATGCTGCCCTGGCTGGGGGGCAGGGCTGGAAGAGGGTTAGTGAGTTGTTGGCTGGAAGCATGGAGGAGACAGCCTAGGGAAAGGGACGAGTTTAGGGGCCCAGTCTCCCCCATCTCAAGGGTGCCTGAGGCATCCTAGCCCAGCTATGTGACCAGATTACATCTGTGCTGTGCTGTATCCTGGAGAGGCAATAAACAACCTCCATTACACCAGCTGGTGCAGTCTGTTTGTGCCATTTCGGGGTGCAGGAGACGGGGGACCCCCAACGCGCCGTCACACTGGTGTCAGAAGTGGGATGCACTGCACCCCGTGGTTGGAGCTTCCAGCGGCGAACGACAAGGCGCAGGAGAAGCAAGAGCCCTGGAGCCAGGCATGCTGGAGACAGAGCGAAGCGGTTCCTGGGAATCGTGGGGCGCTGCAGCACTAGACTGGTGAGTCTGCACCGAGGGGACCCGCGGGCAGATGGCCTACGCCCGACTCTTGAAGGCAGAGCTGGTGGAGCTGTGCAGAGAGAGGGGCTTGCCTGCGCAGAAAGCAACCAAGGCCCAGCTGATTGCCCAGCTGGAAGAGAATGACCAGCCACAGTGCCAGGATCTTGTCCCCAGGGGAAGCAGCCAGACCCCCCCTGAGAGTGTGTCAGGCTCAGAGAGGGGGAGGAGCGCGAGAACCCACCGGAGAGATGAGACAGCGTCTCCTGGGAGGCCTGCAAGCCGTAGCCCATCTAGGGCAGGGGCCAGCCCAGCAGAGCTGTGGCGGCTGGAGATCCAGCTGCGAATAAAGGAATTGGAAGCAGAGGACCAAGAGAGGGACCGCCAGGACCGAGAGAAGGAGCGCCAAGATCGAGAAAGGGATCGCCAGGACCGAGAGAGGCAGCGACAGCATGAGCTGGCCATGGCAGAGCGGAGAACTGGTGGGGCACCGGCTGCGCCAAGTGCGGATGGGCCCCAGGATCCCAGGACTACCAGACGCTTGGAGAGGCTCGTGGTGGCCCAATTGGAGGACATGGGCGACATAGACGGGTTCCTCAGTGCCTTTGAGAGGCCCTGTGGACTGCAACGAGTTCCCCCAGCTAATTGGCTGCAGGAGCTTGTCCCCGCACTGAGCCAGGAGGCAGCCGGAGTGCTCAGTCAGGTGGAGGACCTACAGCCAGGGGATTACAGCCGAGTCAAGGAGGCCCTGCTGCACAAGTTCGGGCTGACCCCCGAGATGTACAGGAAGAGGTTCCAGGGGGTACAGAAAGGGCCACGGGAGACCTATGTGGATCTGGCCTCCCGCCTGTCACAATACTGCCGCAAGTGGGTGTCTGGAGTCGGAGCCCAGACCGCAGAAGAGCTGCTCAAGCTGGTCCTGATGGAGCAGTTCTATGAAGCGTGCCCACCCAAACTGAGGCTGTGGCTCAAGGACCGGAGACCAGAGAACCCCCAGGAGGCTGGGAGACTGGCGGATGAGTTCACGGAGAGCCGGTCCGGGTGTGAACGGGAGTCCCGGAAAGAAAGGGAACCACGCAGAGACCGGATCTTGGCTGAGCGACGGAGGGAGTCAACTACGGGGCGAGACCAAGGAACAGGTCGTCTGTGCCCCAGAGAACCAGCCAGGGCCTGGACAGAGACAGTCCAAAGCCTAACTTGCCATCGCTGTGGGCAAAAAGGCCACAAGAGGGCTCAGTGCACCAGGTCCCAGGACCGGGGACTTTCCAGGTTAACTGGCTGGGGCGGGAGGAAGGGCAGGCTGCCCCAGAGGCAGGGGCTGGCAGGCAAACCTCAGCTCAGAGAGAGGGGAAGGATGCTCAGTGCACCTCCACTGGGAGGTCTGACCCTCGGGAGGCGGATTTCTCAGTGTACCGGGTGGGGGCAGGGCGGCCCCTGCGGAGCGAGTGCCTCATACCCCTGGAGGTGGATGGTAGGAAGGTGACGGGCTTCTGGGACACGGGGGCGGAGGTGACTCTGGCCCGATCCGACATAGTGGCCCCAGAGCGGATACTACCCCACACCCAGCTGACCCTGAAGGGCATAGATGGGTCCCCGTTTAAGGTGCCTGTAGCCCGGGTGCATCTGAAATGGGGGGCGAAGAAAGGCCTCAAGGAAGTGGGGGTGCACCCGCACTTGCCCACCGAGGTGCTGATGGGGAATGACTTAGAGGAGTGGCCCCATGAATCCCAGCGGGCTCTAGTCACTACCCGGAGCCAGAGCCAGCGGGGGGCTGACAACGTGGGTCCAGGGAAGGACTCCTGGCAGCATCCTCAGGGTCCCATTCCAGTGGACACGGGGTCCAGCCAGGCTGGGACTCCGGACCTAGGCAAAGGTGGGGAACAGGTCCCGATCCCTGCCTCAGCAGCTGAATTCCAGGCTGAGGTGCAGGCAGACCCCTCCTTGCAGAGGCTGAGGGACCAGGCTGGCGTCCGTGCAGCTCAGCCCCGGGGGAGAGGTGGCCAGGAGAGATTCCTGCGGGAGCGTGGACTCCTGTTCCGTGAATGGCTTCCCCCCAGGAAGGTGAGGGCATGGAGGGTCCAGCGGCAGCTGGTCGTCCCCCGAAAGTATCGCCTCAAGCTGCTGTATTTGGCCCACGATGTCCCCGTTGGGGGCCACCGGGGGATCCGGAGCACCCGGCTGAGGCTGCTCCAGCACTTCTATTGGCCGGGAATCTTTACAGCCGTGCAGCGGTACTGCCGGTCCTGTGACTCCTGCCAGAGGGGCGGGAAGGCCCAAGACAGTAGGAAAGCAGCGTGGGGGTCTCTACCCCAGATAGAGGACCCTCTGGGCTTGCTGAGAGAGCTATGGGAGGGGAAGTCCTCCCTGGATGGAGCGTTGGGTGTGGGAGCCGCCCTGGCTGTCCAGAGAAGGCTCGCTGGGCGCATTGCCCCGGCCCGAGAGACCCCGGCCAGAGATCAAGGCCAGCGGAAGGGTGGGTGTGACCCCCGAGGACAGGCCTGTGCCAGTCGCCCTGGAGCAGGGCAGCGAGTGGACAGAGGGAAGCCAGCTCATGTGGGGCCTCACCACGGCCGGCCCGAGTCAAGGGGAGCACCCATGTCCCCAGGGCGGGTTCCCACGCAGAGGACCCGAACTTCCCTAGGTCACGAGCGGAGTGACCCTGCTCAGTTCGCTCTCGGAGGGGGGAGAACTGTGACGTAGTGGGAGTACCTGGCTGGTTTCTATGCTGCTGGCTTTGGGGTAACCCCCACTGGCTGCCGTGGGTACCACGACCCAGCAAAACAGGATGAGTCACTATGCAAACCCGTGGCCAGACACCCCCCATGGAGAGGAACAAAGGAAGGTGGAATGCTGCCCTGGCTGGGGGGCAGGGCTGGAAGAGGGTTAGTGAGTTGTTGGCTGGAAGCATGGAGGAGACAGCCTAGGGAAAGGGACTGGAGTTTAGGGGCCCAGTCTCCCCCATCTCAAGGGGGCCTGAGGCATCCTAGCCCAGCTATGTGACCAGATTACATCTGTGCTGTGCTGTATCCTGGAGAGGCAATAAACAACCTCCATTACACCAGCTGGTGCAGTCTGTTTGTGCCATTTCGGGGTGCAGGAGACGGGGGACCCCCAACGCGCCGTCACACCAATCTAGACACTCTTCTCCGCAAATGCTTTTAACATTTCCGTTAAAAGGATTTGCGGAAAATCATGCCAGTGTAGACGTAGCCTCATAGTATGAGGAGTAAGGGAAGTCAGAGGAAGAGTGCTCTATTTCAAAACAAGTGCTGTGTAGATGCTTCCAATTTTGAAATAAGCTATTTTGAAATAATCTACGCAATTGATGTAGTTCAATTTCCATAGGTAATTTTGAATTAAGCCCTGCTGTGTAGATGTACCCTGATTATCTTCAGTGGATTTTGGATCAGGCTGTCAGATACCTAAGTAAGTGGCAGATTTTCAACAGTGCTGACGTACAGTCATTGCAGATAATGAGTCTGTGCTGTCTGCAGCAGCAAGCTTCCCAGCATGCGCTGATAGACTAATGGAGTTTGCAGTACTGTGCTGTAAGTAGTTGTGTGGATGTTCCGGTTCAGGCTGCAACTCAGGCTCTGAAGCCTAAGGAAGGGGGGTAGGTTTCAGAGCCTGAGCTCCAACCCAAGCTGCAGCTTCAAAGCACCGTCTACGCCGTTCTTTTTAAAACACTAGCCCCGAGTTTCTCGTGGGTAAATTGCAGGCAACACAGGCATACCTAATGAGGCTGTACACATACATAAGTATCAGAGCTGTCCCATCTATGGTTTGGGGCAGTAACCCTGGGCCCTGCACTTCAGGGAGATGTGGAGCCTGGATTGTGCAGGGGCTGATGTCAGCACCCAGTCCATACTCTACTTCACTTATTCTGGTGTTGCTCTGGAGAGGAAAGAGTGGTGGATTTGGGAAAGGGGTAAAGTGGAGGTGGAAGCTTGAGGGAAGGGAGCAGAATGGGGGTGGAGCAGGGGCAGGAAGGGGTGGGGGCAGGGTCTTGAAAAAATGGGGGTTATTTCAGGCCCTGCAACCCCTAGGGATGGCTCTGATGAGTATTTTGCTAACCAGAGCCCTATAGTATGCAGATGTTATGGAGGAGATCATCATTTCTCAAATTGGGGGTCTTAATCCAAAAGGGAGCTGTGGGGAGTTACAAGGTTATTTTAGGGCAGTAGTTCCCAATCTGTGGTCTGTGGACCCCTGTGGGTATGCAAAGGCACTGCAGGGGGTCCGCAGAAAGTTTTAAAAAGTAAAGATTGGGCCCACCATGGTGGATCCAGTCCTTACTTTTCTTTTCCTTTTCTTCTCCCTGCTACCCAGAGTGAGGGGTGGGTGACAGCCATGCACGCCGAGACATGGTTTGCTTTTGATCCTGTTCTCTGGAAGCTAAGGGAGAGTGGGGAAAATGCTTGCATGCTGTGCGTGCCTATCACACCTGACTGGTGTGTGAGGCATGCACAGGATGCAAACACTTTCCCCATGCTCTCTTAGCTTCCAGAGAACGGGATCAAAAGCAAGCCTGAGAAGCACCATGTCCTGTAGTCTGCACATTCCTCAGTGTGGACATGCTGTATTCTCTCTCAATACTACTATATTTGTTTAGTTAACATTAACTATTATTAACTATCTTAAATGATTATCAAATAATGGAATGTTTGAAAACAGTTATATTGTTTGCGGGTCCATAAATTTTTAATAGATTGAAAAGGAGTCTGTATGCTCAAAAAGGTTGGGAACCACTGTTTTTGGGGGATCAAGGTATTGCTACCTTTCTACACTGCCTTCAGACCTGGGCAGCCAGGGAGTAACAGCTGCTGTCTGAGGGCTGAGCTCTGCAGGCAGCAGCACTGAGATGAAAGTGGCATGGTATGACATTGCCACTCTTACTTATGTGCTGCTGCTGGCAGTGACTCTGCCTTTAGAGCTGGGCAGCCGCCTCTCTCTGGCTGACAACCTCTGAAGATAGCACCACTGCCAGTAGCAATGCAGAGGTAAGGATAGCAGTACCACAACCCCCATTACAATAACGTGACATTTCCCCCCACCCGTTTTGAATCAAGATCCCTACAATTACAACACTGAAATTTCAGATTTAAATAGCTGAAATCAAGAAATTTACGATTTTTAAAATGCCATGACCATGAAATTGACCAAAATGCACCGAGACTTTAGTAAGGCCATATCGAAAATGTAAAGCTGCCTTGCCTCCCTTTGGAGGATTTCCTTAGCACCCGGGGGGAGGGGAGCGGGAATCTTCGATGGTATAGTAGTAAGCTTCAATGTTAACCCTCTGCCTAAGGCAGTCACCTTTGAATGTGTCTCATTCTTATCTGTGACAAAAAGCCCTCAGATGGCACTTAGCATTAGGGATTTGAATAAGTGACTGGTTAACCAGCAGCTGGCAGCCCTATGGGAGCTGACAGCCCCAAGGGGCTGTGGGCTTCTCCAGCTGGGCCCACCGCACCACAGGCACAGGGCCGCTTCAGCCTGGCTGGGCTAGAGTGGCCCCATGTCCGTGGAATCCCGCTTAATCAGTTAACTAGTTAAATGTAACGTTTAACCGATTACCTGGTTAAACAGGATTTTACATCCTTACTTAGCATCTGAGACTGTATTATGCTGCATGCATACAAAAGAGCAGATTTAAGGACGGGGTGCAAATATAACATTGGCAATTCCTACTGTTGGATTACTTCACTCTGTAACCCTAACATTCTCTTATTGTGTCTGAGGTTTTTTTTAAATGTAATTTTCTAGGTTTATAAAAGACAAACCATAAAAAAAATCCAGGTTCGAGAACTTTTTGATAGACATCCCTAACAACACTGTTATGGACATTGTATTCTGGGGTTCCTGGTGAGAGCTGTAGTGTATGCATTGAATGGATCAGGGCTGCAAGTCAGAGGCTTGCTCATTATACAGTGAGCACTACAGTTCTTCCATGTACCAGCCAGATAAATGCTTTATGGTAGACAGTATTGCCAATGAGCATGGCAATTCCTATTTGAAGAAGAATACCACCAAAGTCTAGTCACTGACCACCATGACAGATGTTATCATATGGGAATGCTGCTTAAACTGGTAGGTCTCAGTCCTAAAGTCATTACTAATTTAATTAAATTAAATCCTGTGAGTCTATGACTAATTATATGCTAAAGCAGTTTCTTAGCTTCTCCAGGGCAGTGTAAAACTGAGTTGATAATTACCAGTATAAGGAGGTATAATTACCATCTTTATTACTGTAAAATACGTCTTTGTATACTACCCATTGTTAGTCTTTAGAAGTATTTTCATTTGAATATTAAATGAAAATCTTTCATCCTAAGCTGTAGAAGTAGATTGTACCCATGAAAGCTCATGATACCATCTACATTTTTTTGTTAGTTTCTAAGGTGCTGCAGGACTATTCACTGTTTAAGTTTTTTCAATTAGTACTAGTTGTTCTCAAAATAAGTTTGCTTTAAAAGGCATTGTTTATGCAGCTACACTTTTTTGTCTCTTGTTCTGCTGCAATTTAAAGTAGAATTTAAAGTATGCCTTTTAAGATGTGAAACTTTTTTTTCAGGCAGAGATGGGAGAGGCAATTGTTAGTAATATGGCTAATAATCAAGAGGAAGCAGTTTTTCAGAATTCAAATTCAGGAGAAAGCAATTGCAAGTTACTAACAGTACAAAATGTAATGGAGGAGCCCAGCTGTTCACACAGAAAAGATTCCAATCCAGTGGTAATTACCACCTGAAACTGACAGCAACAGTATACATTGAACGAAATTATATTTATGTATTTATTTCTTTGCTTATTTGTATTACAGTAGTCTAGAGCAATGTTTCTCAACCTTTTTTATAAAGTACCCCCTTTTTAAAAAAAATTATAAGTACCCTCAATACCTACAGTTTTCAGACATTTTTTTCTACCATTGTAACACTTACAGTACCTACAGTTTTCTACCATTTTTTCTACTATTGCAACACATTTGTTTAAACAACTTAATCGTAGCCGGGTGGGTGATGAAAGTTTTGGTGTAAAAAGTACAAAAGTAATAAAGCGCTGTAAAACTTAACAAAAATTCAGTTTTCTCCAAATTTCAATTGTTGATGTACCCCCCCCCCCAGACTTCTCTTGAGTACCCCCTAAGGCAGTGGTCTCTAACCTTTTCACACCCAAGATCACTTTTTAATGACAGAACAAGCCAAGTTTTACCGCCCCGCCCCTTCCTTGAAGCTCCACCCTCTCTATTCTCCTCCTCTCCATCACTTGCTATCCCCAACCCTTATACCGCTGCTTTTTCCTCCAATTCTTCTGTAGGAAGAGGTTTTTCCAACATTTGGCCTGTCTAGACTGGACCAAATGTCAGAAAACCCCCTGCTTTTGGAAGCCCCCTTATTCCTTATGGAAAGAGGAATATAGAGGTGACCGAAAGATCATGTTTGCTCTTGCACTAATGCATCCGTGGATGCAGAAGAGTTTTTCTGGGATATCTCTGGAATCCTGAAAAACTCCTGGGCTGTGTCTAGACTGACAAGTTTTTCTGCAAAAGCAGCTGCTTTTGTGGAAAAACTTTCCAGCTGTCTCCACTGGCCGCTTGAATTTCGGCAAGAACACTGACAATCTCATGTAAGAAATCAGTGCTTCTTGCGGAAATCCTATGCTGTTCCTGTTCAGGCAAAAGTCCTTTTGCGTAAAAGGGCCAATGTAGACAGCTCAGATTTGTTTTGCGCAAAAAAGTCCTGATCGCGAAAATGGCGATCGGGGCTTTTTTGCGCAAAAGCGCGTCTAGATTGGCACGGATGCTTTTCCACAAAAAGTGCTTTTGCGGAAAAGCATCTGTGCCAATCTAGACGCTCTTTTCCGCAAATGCTTTTAACGGAAAACTTTTCCGTTAAAAGCATTTGCGGAAAATCATGCCAGTCTAGACGTAGCCCTGCAGTCTAGCCGTAACATTGCTGGGTTGAGACAGGATGTGTAGGATTTGGGTGTGGGAAGGGGTGAGAGGTGCAAGCTCTGGGAGGAAATCTGGATGCAGGAGAAGGTGGATAAGGGGACACTGGCTCGGGGAGAGGGCGCCAGGCCTGGCAGTGTTGGGGTCAGATGTACGGTTAGGGTACTAAGCAAGCCACAGACTTCTGGATGTAAGGGTTCAGGAATTTATGTTGGGGTATGTGAGGAGCTCAGGGCAGGAGGTTCCAGTGTATGATAGGCTTCAATGTAGGGTCTGGGGGAAAGGGGAGCACAGGAGTGTTATGATGCTGTGGCCAGATGGGTTCTTAGCCCCAATTTGGGGTTTGCTGGCCAGGCTTCATTTTTAAATAAAATACCGTGTCAAACAAAAAGTTTCTGCATTGTCTTTGTTTCTGAGAAGGGCAGGGAACCTGTCTTGAGTCAGGGGTCACTGACCCAAGAAAAGTCAGTTGGGGCCACACAAGTGAGATGCAAAAAACCCCTCCTCCACCCCCCGCAAGCTTCACTAATGTGGCCCCAACTGTGTTGGTTGGAACAGGGGACATAGTACTAGGGAAGGGTGCTAGTGGGTGCTTTGACAGGGTTCTGTGGCTTGGGACAGGGGAATGGGGACAGAGTTCAAAAAGTGGGGATGGGAGGACAGAGTTCTGTAGCTGGGGACAGGGGAGTGGGGACAGAGTTCGGGGATGGGAATGGGGACAGTTCTGTAGCTGGGGACAGGGGAGTGGGGACAGAGTTCTGTGACTAGGGAGAGGGAACAGGAGGCAGTGGAGGCAGAGAGTCCCCTGCATCTGCCTCCTCCCAGGATTCTCCCCCTTCCGTCCCCCCACGGGAAGCCAGCATGTGCCACCTTGGGGCCCAACTCACCACCCCCACCCCCGGCACAGGGAAGCCCCGTGTGCGCCTGCCCTGGGGCTGACTCACCCCTCCTGTGTGGTGCAGGGAGCCAATGCTCCCTGCCACAGTACACCCGGTAGAGCAGCTAGCGCACTTCCGGAATCGACGGAAGTGGTGCTAAGCTGCGGGACTTCTGTCCATCCCCGGGAAGCCGAAACTACCTTCATTTTCACCTGAGGTACGTAGTGGGGCTTCTTAGGGGTGGGAGGGAAATGGAGACGGGGCGGACAGGATGCCTCGTGATCAGCTGGTCGAGGCCTCGCGATAGACTTGACCTGTTGGTGACAACGGCCATAAGGGTACTCGTACCACTGGTCGAGAAACACTGGTGTAGAGGCTCCATTTGGGACACCATTGTGTTGCTGTTTTACAAACAAGTAATGAGAAGCCAGTCCCTGTTCTAAAGAAATCATGATTTACGAGGTTATATTTAGTTATACTAAATTTTGTCTATATTTACTATAGAAGATTAGAAACAAAGCAAGCTGTGGTGCTGGCTAAATTTAAAAATAATGCTTGCTATAGTTATAGTCAAGTGAACAAAATGAAGTACTATTGCAGAGCCATATTTTTGTCTGATCTGAATTCTGCACACAGTACAAGTAATTGAAATGTGTCCTGGAGAGTTCCATGGTTGGGAAGGCTAGAATGCAATGAATCCTTCCTACCTGAGATGAGAAGCAACAGTATAGCTGCCCAGTAGTGTTCTGTGATCAGACATTAGGTATTATTAGGAAAACCTCAGTATTTGTGAGCCTAGATGAAAACTTATAATTTATTATGTATTTCAGGTAATCTGCCAGTTGAAAGGAGGAACTCAAGTACTCTGTATAAACAGCTCTGGTACAAGAGAATTAAAAACAGTTCATCTCGTTCCCCAATATCAAAACCAACATAGTTATCTTCAGTCAGGTACAAAGAAAATGAAAAATTTCACTAAATATTATGCCACTGACCATTAATGTATATATGTGTTTGTGTTTCTAAGCAACAGTGGTGCTGAGATGAGCCAGGACTAATGTATCTATCACCAATTTTTTATTATTTTATGGTGCCTACAAGGATGCCTACTTCACAAAACATCCTACAACATTGCTACCATAGAAGTGCTGAAATTAGTGAATTGGTCATACAATGTTAATAAGCAGATTAGATTCAGTAGGAAGTCTTTTGCTTCAGGCCCTATGCATTCTCAAGGATAGGATACCCACTTGCATTTACACAAGCTTGCCACCAAATGTCACTCTTCTTCCAAAAATAAAAAGCAGCTGAAGGTGCTGATTTAGTTTAACCATTAAGATTTTTAGCAGTGTAGTACATTTTTATCTACAACAGCAGTGCAGTGTATATTTGTAATGAGGCAAGTCAAAACTCCATCTCTTCCCTGTGGGTCTTGCACTACCAGCAGACAGTGTTAACTTAAGAGGTTCATTGTGGCCCTCCACACGGTCTCTTTCTGTTTATTAGAGGCAGGTGTCACAGCTTACTGAGCTATATTAATCACAGGCTAGCTCATAAGTTTGGGGTAAAATCTCCTATGGAGTCCTGATCTCCCTTCTCAAGGCAGTTTTTTAGGTGTCATGGGAAGGTTGGGGGGAACCTGGGCCCACCCACTACTCCAGGTTCTGGCCCAGGATAAATGTGGCCACAGGCAGCTTTTCCCTGGGCCACTTCCCCAAACAATTCCTCCCAGTACCTTTCCTTTGGTACCTGCTCATCAGTCCTCAGCTGTCACACAGCACCCCATACTGACACACTACTTCCTCCTTTCTGTCCTTTGCTCTTTTCCTCCCCCCTTCCTTGGCTAGGGGAGACCTTTTAAAGCAGCACCACAGGCCTTAATTGGCTGCAAGTGTCTAATTACCCTGTGGCTTCTAGCAAGTTCTAATTGACCCCAAGTGTCTGCCTGATTATTCTGTACTTAGGCTTAGCCTTTTTTTATTCAGGAAAGAGAAAGCTGTTCACTCATGCCCTAGCATGTATTCCGTCCACCGGTAGTGGCAAATGGTTGGCCTGGGTCTGTCGCAGTAGTTTAACTGTAACATTTTAGAAAGCTTTTCTTTCCTCCAGAAGTGTGAATTTCTTAAGAGCTATTTTACCATTAACTCCCTCCATGTTTTTGGTTTTATTGTTATCTGTTGTTCGTATTGCAGTTGTGCCTACGGGCACCAATCTGAGATCAGGGACTCCTCATGTTAGGCACTGTAAAAACATGACTACCAGACTCAGTTTCACAAGATGCAGAATATTTTCCACTCTGATTGACTTCAGAAGATTCTGCAGATGCCCAACACTTCTGATATAGTATTAAAAATTAGGTTCTTTCTGAGGATAAATCTGAAAAATCCAAAATGAGGAAAATAAACTTCCAAATTTTGTTACAGTATCTCCAGAGGTGAGGAAGGTAAAACCATAACTGAGAACTACCATTGTCTTTGTCTCCCATTTGACCAGATTTTCTTCTATTTTACTCACATTCATAGTATAGAACAGAGGGGAACACGAAACCAAGTATTAGAAGAACCAGAATTTAAGTCCAGAAAAGTCCCAGGTGACGAACCCCAGAAGTTGTCAATTTGAGCTTTTTTCCTGAGCTCCATTTCTTTTCATACAACATCTACAAGAACACATCCATAAATTAATTTCTGGTAGCAAGATTCATCTTGTCAATCTCATGGAGCCTAATATTCCATTTTTTCAAAATGGTATGGAGAATGAATGTGAATTAAAGAGTGTGTGACTATTATGAATTAAAGAGAATGGGACTGTTAACATGCTTCAAGTTAAGCATGTACTTGAGTGCATGCTTGTCAGCCGACGGTCAAGGCAGTGAGTGTGTGTGTTTGTGTACTATACACCCGAGACTTCAACAGCTGAGACCGGGGTCCCTTGCAGTGGGCAACCTGGAAGAGGTTGAAGGGCGCCCCAATAAGTGTACAGAGAGAGCTTATTACATTTCAGATTTCAGCTGCTAGAATTCATAATTCCTTCGCAGCGGGCAGCCTCGGGGAGGCTGAGAAGCGCCCCAATGGATTTTGCCACCTGGGTGTGACACAAATCCAAACGCCCAAGCTCTCCCTATATCTGTCCCTTTATGACCGGCTGAAGTTCTTTTAAATTGTGCTTGGTTCTATTACAGCAACTGAAGGAGTCAGGTTAAAACTTAAACAGTTACAGGTTTATTTGAGGAAGCTTATAAATCATATGGTTGCAATGGCTATTGTTCTATTTCTTAACTACTAGCAAAATATAGATCTTAAAAATGGTTACAAAGCAGATAAAGATAGAAAAATAGAAATAATGGTACCAAGTAACAGCTTACTCTTTCTATGTGTACACATAAGACAGAGGACCACATCCAGGTACAATTTTTACCCCCTTCTGTGCCTCTCGACTCCAGCATGTCAGGCCAGGGCCGGTCCCTCAATTCCTAGGAAGGACGAAAATACGAGGTGGGCGTCCCCATAGAACCTCGGGAGGTCAAACACCTAACCCGACCAGCAGGTAGAGGGTAGAATGACACTCAAAAGAGAGTGTGCTGCTGTACCACCTTTATACTCATGGGGTCACGTATTTTTCTTATCTGTCATGCCAAATGGGGCTGGTCTGTCTTTTGTGAGACCAGTTCTTACAAGGGAGTTGTGAACTTTATTTACACTTGTAAGAGAGATAACTAAATTGGAAGTACTGGGCATTCTTTTCTCAGTGGGGGATTCCTCTCCCAGGGACTGTGTGTTCGTATCAACATGGGTACCAGCCGGGCACACTCGCATATCCTGATCTTGCATCAAAGCAGATCAAAGCTTAATGGCTATGCTGATTGCCTTAATCGCTCTCTCTCTCCACATATCTGTTTTCAGCTCCTCAGGATCAGATGAGCCAGCATAGACTATGCTGATATTATTGCTCCTTCTCTGTCCTGTATGCTTCAGGAACCTCAGAGAGGCAAATAAGATGGATGATATGGGGGGTTGGTCTGTCTGGCTACAATGCTGAATCAGGACTTTGTCCTTTTCATATGTGTTCATTTTTTTTAATTGTATCCTTTGGTATATATGGTTGTGACAATTTTCTTCCACTATTTGATCTGAGGAAGTGGGTCTGGCCCACGAAAGCTCATCACCTATTAAACCATCTTATTAGTCTTTAAAGTGCTACACAGTCCTGTTTTTTGTTTCAGCTGCACCAGACTAACACTGCTACATTTCTACCACTATTCGACTTGTGTAAAGACACTTCCCCCCTCCATGCCCTCCCGAGCTATGACTTCCTCCTTACTTTTCTAGCAGTAATTTTTTGGCAAATACTTCTGCTCCAAGTGTATTCTTCTGACTTTAAAAGTTGTAAAATAAGAACCCGAAATAAATACAATGAACATTTCTGTCAGTTACTTACTCATGAAAGGATTTTATAGACTATAAAATTTGCATTTAGAGTATTTTTAAAGATACTCTGAGACATTTAATATCAAAGAGTAAAGGCCTCCTGTGCTCAACTTACTTATTGACAAAGTGGTGATGCCCTTTGGTGGCTGTGTGCAAAGCGGAAGCCTTTTGCAGTATAAAAAGAAATGTTTCTGGAGAGAGATTTTCTGGGCCCTCCTTTAACTATCTTGTGGGGGAAACATGGGTTTGATTCTAAGGTAATCCATGGCAGGGATGGGGAACATTTTTTTAGTTGGGTGCTACTGATCCACAGAAAAATCAGTCAGGGGTCACTCGCAACTGAGAAGCCAAAAAAATCCAACAAAACCCTCACTGACCTGACACGCACACTCACAACTCAAGGCATCAGGGCTCCCTTCATGCTCCAGTCCCCTAACGCAGAGGATGCCAAGGCGTGGGGCTTCCCCCAAAGTGGGGTGAGCCAGCGTTTACGCTGCAGCCCCACAGGGAAGCACTGATGCTGGGAAACTTGCTAGGGGGCTGGAGCACAAGTGCCAGCTTGCCCTGTTGCAGAGTTATCCCCAAGCCTCACTATGGATCAAGCTAAGCTAGGATCCAGATCTGGCCTGTGGGCTATAGGTTTCCCTCCCCTCATCTATGGCAAAGAGGTAGAGATTAATTACAAAGGATGAATACAAACAAACAACTTAGATGGGGCTACTATAAGGTGGGTGCATAACTGGCTGGATAACCATACTCAGAGAGTAGTTATTAATGGTTCACAATCGTGCTGGAAAGGTATAACAAGTGGTGTTCCACAGGGGCCTGTATTGGGACTGTCTTTGTTCAATATCTTCATCAATGATTTAGATATTGGCATAGAAAGTACATTTATTAAGTTTGCAGATGATACCAAGCTGGGAGGGGTTGCAATTGCTCTGGAGGATAGATCACATAATTCAAAATGATCTGGACAAATTGGAGAAATGGTCTGAGGTAAACAGGATGAAGTTTAATAAAGACAAATGCAAAGTGTTCCACTTAGGAAGGAACAATCAGTTTCACACATACAGAATGGGAGGCAACTGTCTAGGAAGGAGTATGGCAGAAATGGATCTAGAAGTTATAGTGGACCACAAGCTGAATGAGTCAGCAGTGTGATGCTGTTGCAAAAAAAGCAAACATGATTCTGAGATGCATTAACAGATGTGTTGCGAGCAAGACACGAGAAGTCATTCTTCCGCTCTACTCTGCACTGGTTAGGCCTCAGTTGGAGTATTGTGTCCAGTTCTGGGCACCACATTTCAAGAAAGATGTGGAGAAATTGGAGAGGGTCCAGAGAAGAGCAACAAGAATGATTAAAGGTCTAGAGAACATGACCTATGAAGGAAGGCTGAAAGAATTGGGTTTGTTTAGTTTAGAAAAGAGAAGTCTGAGGGGGTACATGATAGGTATCTAAATGGGTGTCATAAGGAGGAGGGAGAAAACTTGTTCATCTTGGCCTCTGAGAATAGAACAAGAAGCAATGGGCTTAAACTGCAGCAAGGGAGGCATAGGTTGGACATTAGGAAAAAGTTCCTAACTGTCAGGGTAGTTAAACTCTGGAATAAATTGCCCAGGGAGGTTGTGGAATCTCCATCTGTGGAGATATTTAAGAGTAGGTTAGATAAATGTCTATCAGGGATGGTCTAGACAATATTTGGTCCTGCCATGGGGGCAGGGAACTGAACTCGATGACCTCTCGAGGTCCCTTCCAGTCCTATCTATTCTATGATTCTATGATTTGGATGATGGCATAGAGAGTACGCTTATAAGGTTTGCAGGTGATACCAAGCTGAGAGCAATTGCCCTTGCTTTGCAAGATAGGATCGTAATTCAAAATGATCTGGACAAAATGAAGAAATGGTCCGAGGCAGATGATAGTCAATAAGGACAAATGCAAAGTACTCCACTTAGGAAGGAACAATCAGTCGCGCACACACAAAATGGAAAATGATTGCCTAGGAAGGAGTACCCAGAAAAAGATCTAGGGATCATAGTGGATCACAAGCTAACTATGAGTCAATAGTGTAGGGAAAGATGTGGACACATTGGAGAAGGTGCAGAGAAGATCAACAAAAATAATTAAAGGTGTAGATAACATGACCTAATTGGGTTTGTTTAGTCTGGAAAAGAGAAGACCGAGAGGGGATATGATAACAGCTTTCAAGTACCTAAAAGGTTGTTACCCAGAAGAGGAAGAAAAACCATTCTCCTTAATCTCTGATGATAGGACAAGAAGCAATGGACTTAAATTGCAGTAAGGGCGGTTTAGGTTGGGCATTAAGAAAAACTTTGTCAGTTGGTTAACCGTTGGAATAAACTGGCTAGGAAGGTTGTGGAATCTTCAAGAACAGGTTAGAGAAACACCTGTCAGGCATGGTCTTGGTCCTAACATGGGTGGAAGGGAATGGACTCAATGATTTCTTGAGGTTCCTTTCAGTTCTATGATACTATGAAAAACCCTCAGGAAATGTATTTTTATTTTAATAAATGATGATAAATGGCACACATGTTCTCCCAAGGTGGAACTTTGATCCTGAAAAGACTTATTATGCATGTGCTTAACTTTATCACCTGTGAGCAATTCGATTAACTTTAGGCAACCTTTTTCTTATCAGATGTGACTAATCCTATGACAACTGTGCTGGGACAATATTTTCCAGTTCCAGGTAAAGTGGATCTCAATGAACAACAGGTGAGGAAACCCTTAAAAAGAAAAGAAAAAAGTAAATATACTGCAATTCCTTCTCCTAAAGTTTCACATTTATTCATTAAGTTGGATATTTATTGGACGTGGGGAAATAACCAACACATTATAAATTCTGTACAGAGCCTTTCAATCAGAATTTCTAGCATGTTGTACATGTTATTTTCTAAGATTTAGCTAGATTTGCACCTTCTACAATAATCTTAGATATACAAAGGCCTGTGATTTCATTATCATTCTTTGAAAAATAAAGGTGAACCCAGTGTTTAAAACATACTTTTTAGCAAGAATGCAACTAAAAATGTTACAGTATCTTGAATTTATTATTCATACATGAGCTGTTATGATTGGAGACTGTTTCAGGGTTTTGTCTACACAGTGCCACAATCTGGGCTACGGGTGTGTGATTTGTAGAGCTTTCTGAAGTGTTCCACTTTAGCTGCATTGGTAGACCCTGCTGCCTTGCATGACCTAAATGGTATCTATTTTGTGTTAACATAGTCATGTATGAAACAGGACTACATCAGTGCAAACTAAGTACCTTGTAATTCATGCCAGCAGAGCAGGGCATTCAGAGAACAACGGTTCTTTTTTGAGTGCTTGCTCAGATCCATTCCGATCGAGGTGTGTGCACGCTGTGTGCACAATTGCAGGAAAGTTTTTACCCTATCTGCTACCTGTTGAGTCAACTGTGGAGCGCTTCTGATGTGGTGCTCTGTATATGACCCTGCTAACCCAAGCACACCTCATTTCCTTCCTACTGTCAGGGACAGCTATTGGAACTTATGATGCTCTTTCTTTGCAAGTGCCTCGTCTCCTAGGGCTTCTCAAGGGTGTGGATAGGCTTCACCTGTGGGTCCGGCTCCTGGTCCCTGCTTGGAATCTCAACCTGGTCCTTTCGATGCTCATAAGTCCTCCCTTTCAGCCTTTACCAACTTGTTTGATACTATACCTTTCATGGAAGGTGACTTTTCTAATTGCCGTCACCTCTGCCAGATGGTGTCGGAACTCTATGACCTCTTGTCAGACCCTCAGTACATGGTCTCCCATAAAGACAAGATTCTGCTTCATCTTCATCTGTCTTTCTCCCAAAAGTGGTTGCTGCCTTCCACACAGGTCAGGACATTTTCTTTACAGTTTTCTGACCCTCACCAGGGTCCATGGGAGCAGTGACCGCACTCCTTGCAAGTCAGGCAAGATCTTATATTCTACATTGACAGGACTAAGCCCTTTTGTAAATCCTCACAGCCATTTATGGCAGTGGTGGACCGTATGAAATATTTTCAAGTTTTGTCACAGCACATCTCTTCCTGGATCACGGTGTGCATCCACATGTGTTATGATCTCGCTAAGGTCTTTCCACCGCCTCTCACGGCACACCCCACAAGGGTGCAGGCCTCATCTGCTTTTCTGGCCCATGTTCTCTAGGAAATATGCAGGGCTATGACGTGGTCTTTGGTCCATGCCTTTACATCAGTACAGCAGTCCAAACTTGATGTGGCTTTTAGGACTGTGGTACTCAAGTCAGCTACACATTGACTCTGACCCCTTCTCTTGGGTAAGGTTTGTGAATCACTTCAAGTGGAATACATAATGCAAGCACTCAAAGAAGAATAAACGGTTACTCTCCTTGTAACTGTTGTTCTTCGAGATGTATTACTCATATCTATTCCATACCCATCTTCCTTCCCCGCTGTCAGAGTAGCCAGCAAGAAGGAACTGAGGTGTGGTTAGGTTGGCAGGGTTATTTATAGTGCGCCACACTGGCGCCACTCCAGGGGACTCCACAGCTGACCCAACAGGTAGCAGCTAGTGTGAAAACTTTCCAACAGTCATGCACATGATTCACACACACCTCAATTGGCATAGATATGAGCGACACATCTCAAAGAACAAGTTACAAAGGTGAGTAAACATTTTTTAAAGTGCTCTACAAATCACACACTTGTAATCCAGACTATGGCACAATATAGACAAAGTATTAGAGGCTTATTTATATTTGTAAATGAAATCACAACTTCCTGATGTTTGCCTGGTAAGGAGGAAACTCTTCATCTAGAAGCTTTGAAGAGAGAACATAAGCTAAGCATAGTAGTCTGAAAATTCACACTTGGCAGTGCCAATTACTCTTCAACTTCCCTTCAAATCTGTGAGAGTTGAAGGTGGTCAGCACATTTCAGGATTGAGCCATAATTGAAAGAAATTCCCACCATATTTAAAATATGAAATGATTTTGGAATACAAATTCACTTTTGTCTTCTCTCTGTGAGTTTTTTGTTTAAAATTTTTGAAGTGCAGTAATCACAATCCAAGGCATAATGCACATGCTGTGCATTAATTTTTTCTGCCACTATAAGCACTCTGGCAATCATCCTCCATTATACTTCAGTAGGATTTCGCTCTCCTCTACCTGCCCAGTTTAGGACATGAACTGTTAATAATTAAACTTTATAAGTGTTCAGATTGCTATGTTTGTTGTTTATTTATTAACGTTGGAGTAGTTGTTAGAACAGTGTGTTAGTTTAAATAAAACCATGGGACAGAAGCCTGATAAGTAGATAGAAAGCCTTGGATTCCTAGTCCATCAGTACACATAGAATTCAAGTTGCTAGTGACTAGGAGTTATTACCTGGTAATGTGTGTTTTGAATTATATTACTTTGAATTAAATTTGTCAGGTGAATCTGTGGCTCAGGCAAATTCCTAGAGGATAAGGGTCCATATCAAAAAAGTGAGAAGGGAAATGCCAAGTGCTTGTGTAAGGAGCCTGAAGTGTTTTCTAATCCCTTTGGTGTTGGGAAGCGGGGAGGGCCACTGGAAATGTGGTGTGAAGAAATTTCAGTTTTGTTTTCCCTATCTTTCTATAGCCTTTATTTCGATATTCCTCCTTCCCATCCTCTTCTTCTCAAGCGTCCCATTTTCTCCTTCTATCTGTATAACCTCCAAGCATAACTCCACCCATTCTTTCCCTGATCTTCTCCAAAACAAGATTGTTTCTTTTTTTAAATTCCACATGTTCTGGGACAAGTCAAAGGATTTATTGCATTTTAGCTTAATGGAAAACAGTGACAAAGACAAGTGGCTACTGACTGCAGGAATAAAAAGAGATGCTGAACAACATAAAAAGAGTGCTGAACAGTATAAATGAAACTTACTGTTTGCTCTCTGTAATAGAGGACAAATGACTTGGCATATGGAACCTTTCTAAAGAATGTTACTACATATTTTCCCAGGATCTATTCCTCCATTAGTTTCATTAATAAATTTTGCCTGTTTATGCTAGTTCACTGGTCCTTTATCTCATTCTCATAGTCACAGAAATGATTTGTCTTTATTAAAACTTAGCACAAACAGACCTTTGCTTATTATTTTGAACAGCTTGATAAAGGAGCTTTACAATCAGTAGCTAGCAGTGCCACATTCCAATCAGAAGTAAATCTTCAAGGGCCAACAAAAACAACTTTAGTTGGGTAAGAAACACAAAACTTTTAATTTGCTGCTAATTTCAGTGGCAAGTTATTTTGTACAGTTGTAATATTTCTTATTGTTATGGAGAGTTCACTTCTAGTACTGATATTGTTCTTAATATGTCTTCCCCCCCCACTCTCCATAAAGAAAGCATTTCTGTTATAGTAATGCTGTTTGAGTTTAAATACATACATTTTTAATAGGTAAGGTGTCAAGTTGGTGCTCCAAAATATGTAGCATAGTTCCTGAGTTCTGTAGGACCAATAAACATTGTTGCAGTTACAGTTGGACACAGAAGAGAAGGCAATTGACATGGAGGAACTAATAGAAACTGCAGATTGCTGTGATGGTAGCTTTATTGTTCTTCAGCAAAACTGATGGTAAGAGGAAAGTGAAGCTTTGCATAGAGGTGGGGGTGTGCTCCAACATTTAAAGAGCCTAGGACATTACATTTCTCCACTACATTTAAAAAAAAAATCCCTTTATGTATGTATGTATGTATCTATGTGATCATTTGTATGGCTAACATTAAACACTATAAAGACTTTACAATGAGCTTCACTGACATGTTGCTCATCTATCCAACTTTTTCAAAAACTTTGGAGTATCTGCCCAGTGTTTCTTGAAGATTTCTGGGTGCTTCTGTTATCACCTTGCCCTTGATCCAGTTCACCTTGAGTTCTCAATTCAAGATCTGACAGATAATGGTGGGTACTTTCCTTCAAAGATAGAACAACTGATCGTCCATGAAGGTGAACTTTCACCTGGCGTATCCCTTTGTGGACTAACTTTTCTCCATTATAAGCCTTCAGAACAATGGCAGTGTCTTCCAGAGAAGGGGTTCTCAACCTTTTTCTTTCTGAGGCCAGCCTAATGTGCTATTAAAAACACCATGAGCCACTTGTGCCATAACATCTGCATATTTTAGAAGATTAAAAGCCAGAGCTAGCATTGAGGCATAGAAAGCAGGGCAATTGCCTTAGGCCTCACACCACAAGAGCCCTGTGAAGCTACGTTGTTTGGGCTTTGGCTTCAGTCCAGGCAGTGGGAGTCAGGCTTCAGCATCTGCCCCAGCTCCCAATGTGTCTAATACCAGCTCTGTTTTCTGGTTTATTTTGGCCGACTCCATGAAACCTGCCTGTGATCCCCCAGGGGGCCCTGTAGCCCTGTTCAGAACCATGGAGGAACTTGTGATAATATCTGGTGATAGGTAGATGCATAAATAAATGAAATGGTAGCTCCAGTATCAAGATGCATTCTTGCAGGAACTCTCTCAATCAAGAGTGTGACCAAGATAGCATCTCTTACCCTAGCTTCTGATAAGTAATGTCATGCTAGGTCTTGATCTGAATAACTAGATCTCATCTCTTTCCACATAATGAATTCCCAATTTCTGTCCTTTCTTAGGTTCAGTCTTCATAAGCTTCTTAAGCGCCCATGACCCTCTGTCTTGCCAATCTAGGGATACGTCTAGACTACATGCCTCTGATGACAGAGGCATGTAGATTAGACTACCCGGCATAGGAAAATGAAGCGGCGATTTAAATAATCGCCGTTTCATTTAAATCGCTGCCGCGCTGAGCCAATCAGCTGTTTGTCAGCTCAGCGCAGTAGTCTAGATGCTCAGCGGTTGACATCAAAGGCATTTGTCAACCTCCCAAGTATGCCTCACTTTACAATGAGCTTCACTGACATGTTGCTCATCTATCCAACTTTTTCAAAAACTTTGGAGTATCTGCCCAGTGTTTCTTGACGATTTCTGGGTGCTTCTGTTATCACCTTGCTCTTGATCCAGTTCACCTTGAGTTCTCAATTCAAGATCTGACAGATAATGGTGGATACTTTCCTTCAAAGATAGAACAACTGATGAGGCATACTTGGGAGGTCGACAAATGCCTTTGATTATTTAAATCGCTGCTTCATTTTCCTATGCCGGGTAGTCTAATCCACATGCCTCTGTCGCCAGAGGCATGTAGTCTAGACGTACCCTAGGAGATTAACTTCTTGATTCACATTAAATTTCAACAAATCCTTTTCCGTAGTCTCTATGACAGTTGCTATCTCACCAGCCTTCTGACACAGTCAGTAATTTTTTCCAAATCTTGTAATTGAGTAATCCAGAGGCAAATTGGTCATATAAGGCATCACATAGGCTGTGTCTACATTGGCGCGATCTTGCGCCAAAGCGACCGCTTTAGCGCAAAAACATGCTGCCTGTTTACACTGGCAGGGAGTTCTTGCACAAGAACACTGATGTTCTAATGTGTGAAATCAGTGCTTCTTGCGCTAGAACTATGATGCTCCCGCTCAGGAATAAGCCCTCTTGCACAACTGTTCTTGCGCAAGAGACCAGTGTAGACGGGCAACATGAATTTCTTGCACAAGAAAGCCTGATGGTTAAAATGGCTATCGGAGCTTTCTTGTGCAAGAGAGTGTCTACGCTGGCACGGATGCTCTTGCACAAAAGCACATCTCTGGCGCAAAGGCACATGCCAGTGTAGATGCTGTCTTGCGCAAATACTTTAGCGCAAGAACTCTTACGTTAAAGAGTATTCATGCTAGATCATGCCAATGCAGACGTAGCCTTAATGTTTATCAGAACTGACTGTGTTCTGACAACATCCTTAGGGCAACAACAAATTGTACTGTGGACTTGTCACCTTCCCAATATCACTGATGGAACCAATATTGTTATGCTGGCATCAATGGGATCAGAGAAAAAAAATTCTGCATTGTTGCAGTAATTGTGGCAGATCAGAGCACAGCTGAAGACAGTAGGTCACACAGCAGTCTGCATGCCTTTGAACCTGTTACTGTCAGCAAGATTGAAGCTATCTGAAATTGAATTGCAAGCAACACATGGCTCAAAATGTTCAAGGTACATCATTCATGGTTTCTGGTTTTCATCCAACTCACCAACATTGCCAACAAAAGTTGCCATTTCTCTGCTCTCCTATTGGACTTTACATTTCCCGAAGATCTTCTTTCTCACAGTGAAACTTTTTTCTTTTACTATACACTAGCTGCATTTAATCCATCTCTTCTGTTGTGCTCCCTCTGCTGGCTGAAGACCCTTAGCCCAGGTTACAGGTTGTTCCTCTCTCTGCCAGCTTGCATAAAGTCAGTAAGGTTGCCAGATGGTTTCAACAAAAATACCAGACACACTTGACATTACATCACAATCTACATTACCTCTTATTTAGAAAATACCGGATGTTTATGTTTTCTCATTTATATTTTTTCAATTTGTTTCCCGAACAGAAAGCTCAAATACTGGACTGCCCAGTTCAAAACTGAACACCTGGCAACCTTAGCAGTCAGCCAAGGTGGCGGCTTGCTTCTTTCTCAGAACTTTATTTGCACAAATCCAGCAGTATTTTCAGAATCCTTTATCCCTTGTTCAATTCTATATTTTACTTCTCTCTCTCACAGTCCCTGCAGCAAAAAGAAGCAGTTTGTCATCTTGTGCTTCTTGAGTCTAGAAGAACTTTTTTTCTTTTAATGATGATAATTGTCTTCATCAGTACTGAACACTCATGAGATTAAAAATTCTTCATCACTAATATGTTCAATTTGAAGCCAGCACTAATGGAGATAGATACAGAGAAAAAATTGCACTGGAGTTAAGGGGAATATTCAAACATATAAAGGGACAGGACATAACACTGTATGCACTCTGCAAATGGTGGCATCTGCTGTTCAGCTCTATGTGGAGCACTTAATTTCAACCACTCTTTGTCTTACTCTACAATGCTATATTGGTTCCATCAATGATAAATGCCCCAGTAATAAGATGAAGTTGCAGTCTGAGATCCTTAAAATGAAACAAATCCAGTATTGTGCAATCCTCTTGCTTATCTCAGAGACATTTCTTTCAGTTATCATCTTCCCAAGGTGAAACTTACGCCTAGGATATTAGCAAGTTACATGATGATTTCTCTTGAACAAAGTGAGTAAGTCTGGGAAATAATGGCGTATGAATTGGGCTGGTTCACTATATCAGATGGAAGGAAGTATTGCTGCCATGTGGTGGATCCAAAATTGTAATCCACTCTTAGTGGTGCCTATTAATTTTGGGTGTGGTATGTAAAGGGGTAAATAACAGTTCCTTATTCACTTTCTCCACACCATTCATGATTTTACTGACCTTTGTCATAGCCCTCCTTGGTCATTTTTTTTCCAAGCTAGAAAGCCCTAGTCATTTTAATCTTTCCTCATATGCAAGTTTTATTGCTCTTCTCTGCAACTTTTCAATTCCAGTATGTTCTTTTGATAGTGTGACCAGATGTCACATTTTTAAAGGAACAGTCCCGTATTTAAACTCGCCTGCAGGTGTCCCAACTTTTTTTTTTAAGGTAAATTGTCTCATATTTTCTGTCCCCATCACAACTGATTCTGTCTGGATCCCTGGTCACCAGGCATCCGTCTACCAGTAATGAATGGAGGGGTCCAGTGGCCAACATGGGGAGTGGATGTGCAAGGCTTTTGGCAGAGCAAAGCTGCAGTGTGCAGGACTGGCTGTTCCCACTGCATGTCAGCTCTTGGCCAGCAGGGTCTGCAGCCTGTGGTGGCTGGTGAGTATGGGCTGGCACTAGGCGGCTGACAGTTACCTGTCACCTCTGCAGCCCTTAACATGCTTCCTCTTTTGTCCTGTCCCTGATTTGCCCCTTCCTCACAAATGGAGCATGTCCCACTCCCAGTGCTTTGTAGAGAACCAGCTCCTGATTGGAGCGCTAAGCTCACCAACAGCCTGGCTAGTAGGCTCCTTCCTTCCCCCACAGCCACTGGCTGAGTTGGCACCCTGGGAAAGTCCAAGACCCTCCAGTCCAAGGTGCTGGCCAGGAGTGGACAGGGAGGGTCAGGTCCCATTCCCTGTGTCAGAGGAGTGCAGGGATGTGTGTGTCTCGCCTCTCCCCATGTGAATTCTAAAGACTTAAAGATACGGTAAATAAAAAAAAATCCAATTTGCAGTATTTCTTGCTATCTCTCTCCATTCTGAAAACTGACCATTAATTCCTTTTTCCTTCCCTTTAACCAGTTACTGATTCATGAGAGGACCTTCCGGGCTTGTCTACACTGGCCCCTTTTCCGGAAGGGGCATGTTAATTTCACCTATCATAGTAGGGAAATCCGCGGGAGATTTAAATATCCCCCGCGGCATTTAAATAAAAATGTCCGCCGCTTTTTTCCGGCTTTTAGAAAAGCCGGAAAAGAGCGTCTACACTGGCCCCTATCCTCCGGAAAAAGCGCCCTTTTCCGGAGGATCTTATTCCTACTTTGAAGTAGGAATAAGATCCTCCGGAAAAGGGCGCTTTTTCCGGAGGATAGGGGCCAGTGTAGACGCTCTTTTCCGGCTTTTTTAAAAGCCGGAAAAAAGCGGCGGACATTTTTATTTAAATGCCGCGGGGGATATTTAAATCCCCCGTGGATTTCCCTATTACGATCTCTGAAATTAACATGCCCCTTCCGGAAAAGGGGCCAATGTAGACGTAGCCTCCCTGTTATCCCATAATTGTTTACTTTACTTAAGAAACTTTGTTGAGGAACCTTGTCAAAGACTTTCTGAAAGCGCAAGTGTATGTTGTACCTCCCTTAACCGGGACTCTTCGGTCCGACAACAGACCACAGGTGTTCCTGGACCACGGAGTCCAGGTATAGAGAGGTTGGGCCACGGGGAAGGAGTGGCGGGAGAAGAAGGGGGCATGGAGACTCAGCCAGGAGCCAGGCAGGGTGCAGAGGAGCAGGCAGTGCAGCAGAGAGCTATTGCCCTGCGGCCAGGAGGTAGTGGGGGCCCAGCAGTGGCAGCTGCATAACTCTGGCTCCCCCCATGGAGTTTGGGGACTACAACGGCAGCTTTGGAGCTCAGGGAGCCCCGGCTGTGGAGCTCTATCCCTGGCTATGAAGCTCCAACCCCAACCCCAGCGGCAGCCACGGCCAGGCAGGCAGCAGTGGGGCTAAGCTGGAGCCTTAGCTGGGGCAGCAGGACAGCACAGGCCGTGTTGGAAGGGACCTCCCCATGTCCAGCAAATCCCCTTGTTAGGTCCTGAGGGTGCACGTTGAGGGAGGTCCAACCTGTACATTGTATCCACAGAGATACCCTTGTTCATATATTTGCTGATCCCTTCAAAGGATTCTATTTAATTTCCCTTTACAGAAGCCATGACCTATATCTTTTTCCTTCTCTTCTCCAAACTTTGAAAAACTCTTTGTAATGCTGCAGATTTATCCCATACTCTAATTCTTCAATAGAACTGTGGCTGAAAATTCAGTAAAAACTAGAATCTCCTCTCTCCACATCACCTTTCCACAGGCCCAATCACATCCACGGTTCTTTCCTTTCTTTCAACTCTGAAATAGTTCAAAAGTCTGGCATTTGTTTATTTCGTACTACAGGCAGTCCCCGGGTTACGTACAAGTTAGGGACTGTAGGTTTGTTCTTAAGTTGAATTTGTATGTAAGTCGGAACTGGTACATATTGTAGGGGAAACTCTAGCCAAACATTTCTCCAGAGCTCAGTTTTATTCTCCCACACCTCACTTCCCTCAGTCCTTTATTCTCAAGCTGAGGTGTCTGCTGAGAAAAGCCGCTCCGCGTCTCCCTGGTCTGCTGGGGGGGGGGGGGGGGGGAGGCGCTAGCTTTGCGTCTCTCTGGTCTGCTGGGGGAAAGCAGCTAGTGCAGGGTTGCCTCACCCCGTTTGTAAGTAGGGATCCGATGTAAGTCGGATCCATGTAACCCGGGGACTGCCTGTATATTAAAAATTCAGAAAAGATGTTTGTCTTACATCTCCCAGTCCATCCTATAGGCCTGCTCTATGTTTCAGCAGACTCCATAGAATAGCTGATGTGATGTTACCAGCATAGCACATGTGAGATATCACTTGGAAGCAGTGATTTGTACTTCGGGGACATGAAAGAATAAAATGTGTACATTTAAAAAGTTAATTTATGTGCTGATTACTCTAAATCTAACTATGGGGAATTTAGCATGTAATTCTTTAGCTAATGACTCTTTCTTAATCATTTTGTATTTGCAAATCATCTTTAAATATTATTGATGCTAAAAATGCCTGTATTTGCCTTTTGAGGAAAAATCATAATTAATTTTCATAGGATTTTACTCTCAAATATAATCTAATAGTTTTTTTTCTTTAATTCTTATAGATTGCCTCTTAGTTCATGGGATACAAAGTCTAAAAAACCATGTAACTGTACCAAATCTCAATGTTTGAAATTGTAAGTAAGCTTTCATTATGAAATATGAGCTAAGTTTATTTTGGAAAAAGCAAAGCTTAAAAAAATGCAAAACAGAATACATGCGTGTTCCAAAATACAGAATTACAGGTTGTACCTACCTGGTCCAGCACCCTCGGGACCTGACAAATCCTGAACCAGGCAGTTCGCTGGACCAGGGGAGGTCAATGGTGGCCCCTCTGCTGCTGGCCTCCAGACTTTCCCCCAACTGCTGGGTTCCCCTGCTGACTGCTGGACCCACTCCTGCCAGCTTCTCTGCTGTCAGCCCAGGTGGACACCTGAACGTCAGCCTCCTGCCATGCTCCCAGTCCAACCAGGTCCTAACCCAACTCCTAACCACTTGGGCTCTCTGGTCAAGGAACATCCATAGTCCTGGTGGACCACAGATGTTGCTGACCAGAGAGTCCTGGATTAGAGAGGTTCAACCTGTAGTATGTTGAATTAAAACCAGAGAGGGTCAAATCAGATCATTAGTGGGTGTAAATTAGTGAACCCCAATTTGGTTACTGTAGCTTTGCCTGTTTAAACCACCTGTGGAT